>NC_141699.1:70277772-70843725 GCF_964263255.1 Lissotriton vulgaris
TGTCACGTATATTCGCCCTTTAGAGTAGTCTATTTCCATGGGTTCAGCGGTAGGGGCTCGATGAGGACATTGTCTGGCAATATGTCCCCATTCCGCACACTGATAGCACTGCTGGCCTTGAGTGATGGGTGTCGGGGAAGGGAGCGGGGTTTTTTGCGGCATGCGAGGAGATACTGGAGTTCTGGTCGTCCTGTATTCCGTGAGGGGTTATAGGGCGGTCTGGGTAAATTGGCCCTGAAATCCGGGTACCTATGGAAGGCACATGCTAGGTCAACCGCAGTGGCAGAGGTGAAGTTAGGGTGTTGCTTAACCCATGACCTGGTGTTGGTAGGTGTAGGAACTGGGTTCACCAGGTCCCCGGGGGGTTGCTTGGACCGAGCAGGTAGGCACCCGAAGCTTAGGTGTTAAGCGACTACACAGCACACACATCCCCTGAGACAATAAGTGCACGCAAAGACTGAGGCCACACCAGTATGTTTGATTCAAATAAATACGTTTTATCTAAGATCAAGATCAGAGCAATCAAGCATCACAGTAGTAGTAACTCATTACCTTTCCTTAAGAGCGTATATTCTTCATTGCTCGGCCATAAATACATAAATATCAAATAGTAAATAACTGTAGGCCTTTTTTCACTTAGCAATGAACATTTCCTGGCTGCAGGAATCAGCAGGACATTACATGAGAGAAACACATTTCATTAATCAGGGTTAACCCATGCAGCAACTACTTTGCATAAAACTGAACACCACCTTTTTCAAAGGGTTAACCTCTCATCACAGGCCAGGCAATATCTCCTTAGGTAGGAAAAACCTTTCTTTAAGTTTAGAACAGTTAATTAGCAGAGGGAAAAACCTTCCAGTAGGCAAAGGGAACGCATCATCAGGTACAAACATGTGCATTTCATTAAACATAGAAGCTGGGCTCAGGCTTATAGAACATTTCCTTGTGGCCACTAATACCCCTTCACTTAACCAGGCCACAGTACCAACCACTACTCCCCAATAAGGGGTTAACTCTTCTGATGGGGTAGTCACTAGAGCCTCCCTGGGGGCTCTCCAGTCGTTACAGGGCTCCTGCCCAGTCCACCGTACTCAGTGGGCTTCACGGGGGCCAACGGGGCTCAAGACAGTCATCCCCAGGGGAGGGGCGAACTAGGGGCCTCCCCCGGGCCGACCGCCCTCCTCCCCAGGGGGGTTTTACCTGTTTTCTTCGGCTCCCACAGGAGCCCTTGCGTCGGTGTCCGGTGGGGCTGGCAGAGGGGGAGGGGCTCGCTCTGACTCCCAAGCCCCCCTCACGGGTATTATCGGCCTCACCAATGGCTACGGCGCTCTTCCGGGGCCTCCCCCCAGCACCGACGTGGTTCTGGGCTTCCTCAGTGATATTCGCAGGCCCTGGGCCAATCAGGTCGCGGCCCTGTGGGGGTGTGTAGCCAGCCGCCAATGACAGCGCGGCCGGCTAGAGGCGCGATTTCCTGGCCAATGGCGGGCAGAACTGGCGGACACTGAGCCCCCGAGCCAATCCGAGGCTCGCTTGACGGGGGCTCGACCAATCATGCGGCAGGGGCGTGGCCCAGGACGCGGCTGTCGCCCCCTGTCACGTGATGGTGATCATGGCTTCCAGGCCTAGTTGGGCCTAGTACAGCCTGTCAGGGATTCTGACGGCCCTCTCCTGTCACCAAGGGCCTCGCAGCCTGGGACCTTGAGTCCAGCTCCCCTGAGGACGAGAAAAATTCATGCTATTAAGGTAAAAGATCGAACAGGTTTACTGAGGGATCGAAGTAAACTTGCATTAACGCTTCCACAATAGACAACGTACTAATGGGTAACTTAATGTGATATTAAGCGTTATATTTCTGTGTGCAAATACGGAAGGCATAATCTAAATGTTCATGAATAATAACAGTTGGGTTTCCTTGTTTATCTGGTTAAAAACGCATCCCAGTAATACAGATCTACGTACTTTAACAATTAAGTTTTGACAGCACTAACATCATTGTCACTCATAAGATAGGTCAATGTAACATAAAACATTATGTGAATAGCGACCTAACATGACGTAACTCGATAAGAATATATAAAGACGAGATAATGTGATATATGATGAAAAACTGATTTGATGACAATAGAGGGGGATGTTAACACCAGAAATTACTTGTCTCTCCACCTCTTTTTCGTTTTTAAGTAAAAGGAATTGATCTTGCTTGTTATAGCTCCTACTGTGACTCGCCATAATGGTCCCCATAGTGACTTAAAATGTGAATATAATACGCATAAATGAATGTTTAACCTTCTAAATAGGAAGATAGATAAAATATGCTAAGGTATACCCCCACTATAGAAAATATGTTTAAATCTGATTTGTATTACAGGTAAATTGAACCTTTTTGAATCTAAGTGGGTTACAAAAAGACCACTGAATACTGCACAAAAGGTGTGAGTAAGAATTTTATTGTGTTGTGTTTTGTCCTGATGAATGCTCCATAGACCCGGCTGGGCAACAAGGAGCAGAAACATGTTGACTCAATCAATCAATCAGGAGTTTGTTAAAGCGCGACTACTCACCTGTAAGGGTCTCAAGGCGGGGGGGTGGAGGGGGTGCAGGTTCCATTCCATCAAGGAGGGGGTCTGTCGAAGAGCCAGGTTTTGAGGTTTCTTGCGAAGACGGGGAGCGATGTTGTCTGTCTGAGGTGGAGCGGTAGGGCGTTCCATGCTTTGGCCGCGAGGATGGAGAAGGAGCGGCCTCTCGATCTGGTCTTTCTGGTGCGGGGGACCACGGCGTAGGAAAGCTGGGCTGATCGTAGGGTCCTTTGGGGTGCGTGGAATTTGAGTTGGCTGTTCAGGTATGCTGGTCCGGTGCCGTGGAGGGCCTTGTGTGCGTGGGTGAGCATCTTAAAGGTGATTCTCGCCTCGACGGGGAGCCAGTGGAGTGTGCGCAGGTGCTGGGAGATGTGGCAGTGTTTTGGCAGGTTGAGGACCAGTCTTGCGGCGGCGTTCTGGATGTTCTGTAGCTTGCGGATGAGGTTTTTGTTTATTCCGGCGTAGAGTGCGTTGCCTTAGTCGAGTCTGCTGGTGACCAGGGCGTGAGTGACTGTCTTTCGGTGTTCGAGGGGGATCCATTTGAAGGTCTTACGAAGGAGGCAGAGGGTGTGGAAGCAGGAAGATAAGACAGAGTTGATCTGGCGGTCCATTTTGAGCTCGGAGTCCAGGATGATTCCCAGGTTGCGTGCGTGGTCTGTGGGGGCTGGCGGGTTTCCGAGGGCGGTGGGCCACCAGTTGTCGCTCCAGGCGTCGGGGTTTGGGCCCATGATGAGTACTTCTGTTTTGTTGGTGTTTAGTTGTAGGCAGCTGTTTAGGAGAAGTGTGGCTCAGGGGTTAGAGGCGGCAGACCCGGAAGCTGAGATCGGCCCTGGACCAGGGTTCAATTCCCCGCCTCGGCGGGTCTTGGGCTCAAAAAATTCCACGGACTCGATAATTCTCGCTCCGGTGCCTTCTCAACTCACGGGTTCACACTCTGCGACTCTGGGCAATAGCTTGCTTAATCTCCACAACGGCCCCTCGCAGCGGGATGCCTGGCTTTCACCTTGTGGATACCCTGCCGGGGTTATCTCACAGGGGAATACCAGGACGGGTTCCCTAAGCAAGCGCCGGGAAACCCTTTGTGGGTAGCTGTGCGCTATATAAGCTCAAATACATTTACATTTACATTTTTCATCCATTTGGCGACGGCTTCCATGCCTTCTCGAAAGTTGTGTCTGGCGGTGTTGGGCTCGTTGGATAGGGAGAGGATGAGCTGGGTGTCGTCTGCGTATGACACAATGTTGAGTCCGTAGGTTCTGACGATGGGGGCAAGTGGAGCCATGTAGACGTTGAAGAATGTCGGGCTGAGGAAGGAGCCCTGGGGGACTCTGCAGGTGGTAGGTGTGGGGTCCGAGAGGAAAGGGGGGAGTCTGACCCGCTGCTTCCTGCCGGAGAGGAAGGAGCAGATCCAGTCGAGGGCCTTGTCCTGGATTCCTGCATCGTAGAGTCTGCGTATTAGAGTGCGGTGGGAGACTGTGTCGAACGCCGCAGATAGGTCGAGGAGGATGAGGGATACTGTTTCTCCTTTGTCCAGTAAGGTGCGGATGTCGTCTGTTGCGGCGAGGGGGGCGGATTCCATACTGTGTTTTTTTCTGAAGCCGGATTGGGAGGAGTCGAGGATGTTGTGTTCTTCAATGAATGTGGCGAGTTGGCTGTTGATGGCTTTCGCTGGGAACGGGAGCAGGGAGATAGGTCTGTAGTTTTTGAGGTCGGTGGGGTCCGCTGAGGGTTTCTTTTGGAGGGGGTTGACCTCGGCGTGTTTCCAGTCGTCGGGGAACAAGGCGGTCGCCAGGGAGCGGTTGATGGTTTGGCGGAGCATGGGTGCGATGGTGTTGGCGGCTCTGTTGAAGATGTGGTGGGGGCAGGGGTCCGTGGGGGCCCCTGAGTGGATTGACTTCATTTTCTTCAGTGTGTCTTCGGTGGTGAGGGCTGTCCAGTCATCAATCGCTGGTTTCCGGGTGTCGGGGGTGGTTGGTGAGGGTTCAGTGTGTTGGTTGTCTTCGTCGAAGTTGTCATAGATGCTCTTGATTTTGTGGTGGAAAAAGATGCTGAGTTTGTCGCAGACGTCTTGTGAGGGAGGGATGTCGCTGGTGGGTTGGGCAAACTCCTTGATGATGCTGAAGAGTTCCTTGCTGTTGTGTGCGTGGATGGAGTGGAGATTCTGTCTTCAATCGCTTTTTTCCTCGTTTCTCTGATGAGTTGATGGTGGGCGTTGGTGGCGGCTCTGAAGTTGTTGTGGGCTTCTGTGGATTTGGTGTTTCTCCAGGCCTTTTCGAGGCGGCGGCATGTGCGCCTGGACTCTCGAAGTTCGGTGGTAAACCATCTGGCTTTCTTGGCACGGGTATTGTTTTTCTTGAGGGGGGCTATGGTGTTGGTGCTGTCCGAGATCCATCTATGCAGGGTTCGGGCTGCGGTGTTGGGGTCGTCGTTTTCCGCGATGGTTGGGGTGGAGTTGTTGAGTGAGGAGGTGAGCTGGTCATCGGTGATTTTGGTCCAGTTTCTTTGTGGTAGCAGGTGCTGGTGTGTGTGGATGGTGGGTGTTCTGAAGGTGAAGTGGACGCAACGATGGTAGGTCCATGGGAGTTTGGTGGTGTGGCTGAAGGTGATGGAGTTTCCTGTAGTGAAGAGGGGGTCGAGGGTGTGTCCTGCTGAGTGCGTGGGCTCGGGCACGATCTGGCGGAGTCCAATGTTGTGGAGGTTGTCCAGGAGGCATGTGGTGTTGGGGTCCAGTTGATTGTCGAGGTGGAAGTTGAGGTCTCCCAGTAGGGTGTAGTTGGTGGATGCGATGGCCTGCGGGGAGATAATGTCCGTGATGGAGTTGGCGAAGGGTCTGCGGGGTCCAGGGGGTCGGTAGATGAGGGTTCCTCAGAGGGAGGCGGTGGGGCTGGCCAGTATCTTGAAGTGAAGGTGTTCCATCAGTTTTGTGGACTCGTCAGGGAGTGTGTTCAGGCGGAGGCTGGATTTGTGGACGATGGCGATTCCTCCTCCTGGGTGGGTGGGGCGGTCCTTCCTGGAGATCTTGTATCCATGGGGGATGGCGATGGCGATGTCCAGTCCCGAGGTGGTGTTGGTCCAGGTTTCGCTGAAGATTGCTACGTCTGGGGTGGTGCTGTCGAGGAGGTCCAAGATTTCTGTGGCGTGTTTGTGGAGGGATCGGACGTTGAGGAGGATGCATTGCAGGGTCTTCGGTTCGGTTGTGTTCTTGTGCTGCATGTGTGCCGGCAGCGGTGACAGCTGAAGGGTCCATGGGTGTCGGCTGGTGATGCTAGCTTGCAGTTGTTGTTGCAGCCTGGGTTGAGTGCGTGGAGTGCTGCTGGGTCGTAGCGTTGGCGGGGCGGAGGTCCAGGGTTCCTGGTGCTGGTCACGGACGGGTCGCAGACGGGCGCAGACGTGCTTGCCTTTGACGCGCCTTTGGTGCACCAGCGGCGCGCCCGCAGCCCGCGGCTGCTGCGCGGCCGCGCAGTGGACGCCATTAAGTAGGGGTCGGGGAGGGCTGGACAGCTGGGAGGTGGGAGCGGGGAGGGGAGCTGGATTGGGCCGGTCGCGCTGGGGGGGGAGGGGCCGCGGGGGCAGCAGCGGCGGGGAAAGGTAAAGGGAGGAAAGAAGGGATAAAGAAAAAAGGGAAAATAAGCAGAAATAAGCCACAAAAGAGCAGAGATGCAGAAAAGAGCAGAAAGGTGAAAAATAGAAAGGGTAGAAAAACGAGTGAAGGAGCAGAGGGAGAGAAAGGGAAAATGGGCAGAAATAAGGCGCAAAAGAGCAGAGGTGCAGAAAGGTGAAAGATAGAAAGGGGAGAAAAACGAGTGAAGGAGCAGAAAGAAAGAAAGGAGACAGAGGTCCACTGGACCACCAGGGATGAGGCGCAGGGAAACCTGCGGGTGGAGGAGGGCCTCGATCACCAACACTGAAGAGTGCAGGGGCAGGGGCACCTCACTTAATGGTGGAGCTGCGAGGGTGGGAGAGCAATTTCACTGACAATGAGTCAGTGGTCTTGCTCGCCTGTCCCCGCAGTGGCCGCCATTGAGTAGGGGTCGGGGAGGGCTGGACAGCTGGGAGGCGGGAGCGGGGAGGGGAGCTGGATTGGGCCGGTCGCGCTGGGGGGGAGGGGCCGCGGGGGCAGCAGCGGCGGGGAAAGGTAAAGGGAGGAAAGAAGGGATAAAGAAAAAAAGGAAAATAAGCAGAAATAAGCCACAAAAGAGCAGAGATGCAGAAAAGAGCAGAAAGGTGAAAGATAGAAAGGGTAGAGAAACGAGTGAAAACGAGTGAAGGAGCAGAGGGAGAGAAAGGGAAAATGGGCAGAAATAAGGCACAAAAGAGCAGAGGTGCAGAAAGATAGAAAGGGGAGAAAAACGAGAGAAAACGAGTGAAGGAGCAGAGGGAGAGAAAGGGAAAATGGGCAGAAATAAGGCGCAAAAGAGCAGAGGTGCAGAAAGGTGAAAGATAGAAAGGGGAGAAAAACGAGAGAAGGAGCAGAAAGAAAGAAAGGAGACAGAGGTCCACTGGACCACCAGGGATGAGGCGCAGGGAAACCTGCGGGTGGAGGAGGGCCTCGATCACCAACACTCAAGAGTGCAGGGGCACCTCACTTAATGGTGGAGCTGCGAGGGTGGGAGAGCAATTTCACGGACAATGAGTCAGTGGTTGACTCTGTGAATAAAGTGATATGCGAAGATCCTGTAACTTGATCTAAGAACATACCCATCCATTTTAATAACAAACCGCACCCTATCACAATAAAAGGAGTTTTTTGGATGTAGGTTTGTTTTTTATGTATAACCTTCACTGAGGGGATATCTGTGCACACCTCCGGACACTACTACGCCACACCAGAGGTTGCCTCAGGCTTGAGGCTGGCATATAGCACGCTAGATGACCCAATGATCAATGCCACAACGCTTATGTGGGGCGGAAAAACGATATAAACCGCAACAAGAACTGACATAGCGTTTATGAGGGTTATCTAAGAAACCTAATGTAACGTAGTTACAAGTGTCCTGTCCTGCATTTGATTTAGATATGTTACCTGGGGAACTGATTGGACACCAATTCCTTCTCCCTATTCTGATTAAAAGTCTTTCTAACTTTCTACACAATTGCTTTTGTGAACGCAGATGATCTGTGAACCAGGCTGCTTGGGGCCGGTTAGGGCGACTCATGCAGGATTTCATGGGTACTATCTGGTCAATAGCCAATTTATATTTGGATAGGGCCTCCTCAATATTATCAGATGCCTCGAACTGGAGTTTTATAAACGCATTTTGAAAGTTTTCCTCCGAGACCTTCTGCCACTGTCTCCGCGAATATGGTGTCATATAGTTACTCCTTTTCTATATACTGTGTTAAGTTAGCATGAGCTTATTAAATGTTTAAACACCATTTTTCCTTTTGCTTCATGTTTGCACACGACACATAATTGTTATTTTAGCTTTCAACCTAGAAGAGCGTTCTGATTTACTTGAGAATAATATGTTATTACTCTGTATCAGTTTTGTTTGGTACACTGTCTGCACAGTGAGTGCTAAAGGCTCCAAGGATAACTCGACACAGTGTTGTTGTGAGGTCTGATCTTCGCACCTCCATAGACATAACACACATGCTGCTGCCAAAATCTGGCTCTAGGCGGGTTTTATATTGTTGTGCTGAACACACACGTAACACATTTGATGGTGCTTCGCATACAGAGAGCTGGTGGAAGATGATGTGATCCTCTGCCACTGAGATTTTGAGGTATGGGCCCGCCCTGCTAAAACCCAAAAGAGACCTTCATAGATATAATATATTATGCTAAATAGGGAGGGTGAGAAATAGGTGTTGTTAATTCCTATTCATTTCAGCATTTTAGTATGCTGTCACTGTTCGCTTTCTATGGACTAGTAACTATGCTGATAACTTTGATTCTTATAATATGTTTGCTTGTATTATATAAGATACTGCGTTTGAGAACCCTGCATTAGTAAATAAATATTTCAAATATGCACGTGTCCTCTTTTACTCCACGTTTTGGTTCGAAATTATTATAGAGCGAAAGAGTGTTCATATTTTCCACGATACCTGAGGTAATCTAAGTTCATGTTCCGGTTTGTCTAAGCATTGGGAGTTTGTTATGACCAATGAGACACTGTAGATAGCTCGGTAAGGGGATTTTGGGTACTGAGGTGAGTTTTGGGCCATCCTAATTCACTAAGGTTCCAAATCTCTATGCACAGTGGAGAAGTGTGGCTCAATGGTTAGAGCGGCAGACCCACATGCAGAGGTCTAGCCCGGGACCAGGGTTCAATTCCCCGCCTCGGCGGGTCTTGGGCTCAAAAATTCCACGGACCTGATAATTCTCGTCTCGGTGCCTATTCTAATCATAGAGTCCCACTCTGCAACTCTGGGCAATAGCTTGCTTAATCTCCACAATGGCCCCCACAACGCTAAGGATGCCTGGTCTCCACCCTGGGGGTGCCCAGGAGTGGACACCTCACAGGGAAAGCCAGGACGGGTTCCACAGCGGTATTCGTACAAGCGCCTTGAGACCCTTGCGGGTGAGTAGTGCGCAATACAAGTATCAATTTACAATTTACAGTTCTGTAGGAGAACGGAATCCCTGCTTCATGGCGCCCATACGTTGTTGGCCTTATATCATGACACTCGAGTAGTATATCATTCAAACCTTGACCCCTTCATTGCCGTTTCCGGAAATCGGTGGTGTCGGAATAAACATACCTATTTTTGAGATAGGTCTTTTCAAGCTTGAATCTTTCTAAAACGGTTTCCTTGAATTACTACCCAGTTGTGCTACAAAGTAACCTTTGTTTTTTAACATTCCTGTGCTGTCATGGCCCAAGCCGTGGACATACCGCAGCATAGTCGCATTGCGGTGCGTGATCATTTGCGGGCTTACAATGTTCCTTTGGAAGGCTTGGCTGTGATAATGGTGGTGAATGTGGATGCTGCTTACCCATACAAACTGTTTTATGTGGGACACCCCCGCGCCGCACGGCCACCAGCTGCTGCGTGTGCCCCTCAGCCTTGCCCCTGCCTCGCTGCCTGCCTCGCTGCCGGCTGACTCCGCTGTCGCTTGTTTTGCTGTTGTTTTGACTGCCATTTGTGCTTGCTGAAATTGTATTTCTTGCCTGTGTTAGCGTTTTTGCTTTTTTTTCCATTTGTGCCTGTTTTTATTTTTTCTCCAGCTTGTGTCCGTAGTAGCGCTCTCCTTCCTGTTTGCCCGCCTACCTCGCCGCCCTCCGACTTCCCTCCCCGCTCCCCGCTTCCCGCCACCACCGCTGACCACGCCCCTTTTTGCCTTCTGTTCCCTCCCCGCTCCCGCCTCCCAGCTGCTCCGCCCACCCGCGCACTTCGCCTTATATGGCGACCGTGCGAACGCGCAGCGGCCACGCGCAGCGGGCGCGCCGATTGTGCGCCGAAGGCGTGCCAAAGGTAAGCCCGTCTGCGCCCGTCCGCGACCGGATCGCGACCAGCGCCAGGACCCCTGGATCTCGAAGACCCCGACTCACCCGCCTGACGTACTCCGCCGCCACCCTCTTCGCACTAAACACCGACCGACTCCCAGGATGCCACCAAGCCACACCACGACGCACCCACGGACCGTTCAGCTGCCACGCCTGCAAATTCACCTGCATCCGGACCTGCCCCGCACCAGCACCCGCCAAGCCGAACACCAGCAGCACCCACCTCAAGTGCATCCTGCTCAACACCCGCTCCGTCCACAGACACGCCATCGAACTCTGGAACCTCCTAGACGCCACAGCCCCAGACGTTGCCTTCCTCACAGAGACCTGGATGAACGCCTCTTCAGCTCCCGACATCGCCATCGCTATCCCAGAGGGCTACAAGATCGTCCGGAGGGACCGCAACACCAACCAGATGGGAGGAGGAATCGCCATCATCCACAGGAACACCATCCGTCTCACGACCAGCACCGACAACACCCTGACCACCGCCGAACACCTGCATTTCTAGATCCACACCAACCCGAACACCACCCTCAGAGGCACCCTGATCTACCGACCTCCGGGACCACGCACCCAATTCAGCGAGGACATCGCCGACTTCGTCAGCCCGCATGCCCTCCCCTCCGCTGACTACATGCTCCTGGGGGACCTCAACTTCCACCTGGAGAACAACAACGATCGCAACACCAGCACCCTGCTCGACAACCTCGCCAATCTCGGACTCAAGCAGCTGGTTTCCACTCCCACCCACCTCGCCGGACACACACTCGACGCAGTCTTCTCATCCAGCACAGACATCGACTTCAGCCACGCCACAGAGCTCCAATGGACGGACCACAACTGCGTCCACTTCACCTTCAAGAGAACGACGACCCACCACCACCAGCAACAGGCCGCCCGCAGAAGCTGGAACAAGATCACAGCAGACCAGCTCGCCACCTCCCTGAGCCAGCACCCTCCTGCCAGCTCAGCAAACCCCAGCCAGGCCGCCGACAACCTCACGAAGTGGATCAGCAGCTGCGCGGACGAACTCGCCCCGCTGAGGATCCCGCCCTGCAGACCCGGCAGCAAGAAAGCCCCGTGGTTCACCGACGAACTCAAGAGCTCCAAGAAGAACTGCCGAGCCCTCGAGAAAGTCTGGAGAAGGGAGCCAACACCGGACAACAGGACCACCTTCAAGCTGGCCACCCGGAAGCACCACCAGCTGATCCGCGCCGCCAAGAAAACTGCTTTCAAGGACCGGCTGGACAACAACGCACACAACTGCAAGGAACTCTTCAACATCGTGAAAGAGCTATCCAACCCCAGCGCAGGAAACAACGACATCACCCCATCGCAAGACCTCTGCAACTCCCTCGCTTCATACTTCCACAACAAGATCGCGGACATACACAACAGCTTCAACAACCAACCAACGCACACCAAGACCGAACAACCACCCACCACCACCACCCTCCACGCCTGGACCCCGATCAGCACCGAAGACACCATCCGCACGATGAACTCCATACACTCCGGATCACCGACCGACCCCTGCCCTCACCACGTCTTCAACAAGGCTGACGCTGTCATCGCACCACACCTGCGAGACATCATCAACACATCCTTCGACACCGCCACCTTCCCGGAGAGCTGGAAGCACGCCGAACTCAGCGCTCTACTCAAGAAACCCACAGCGGACCCCACCGAACTCAAGAATTACCGTCCCATCTCGCTCCTCCCGTTCCCAGCCAAAGTCATCGAGAAGACCGTCAACAAGCAGATGGCCGCCTTCCTCGAGACGAATGGATCCCTCGACCCCTCACAGTCCGGCTTCCGAGCAAATCACAGCACCGAGACCGCCCTCATCGCCGCCACCGATGACATCCGAGCCCTGATGGACAACGGAGAAACAGCGGCCCTCATCCTCCTAGACCTCTCCGCGGCATTCGACACTGTCTGCCACCGCACCCTAGTACAGCGACTCAGCAACGTCGGAATCCGGGACAAGGCGCTGGAATGGATCATCTCCTTCCTCGACGGAAGAACACAGAGAGTCCGCCTACCACCGTACAAGTCAGAGGCCACCGAAGTCATCTGCGGCGTCCCTCAAGGATCCTCTCTGAGCCCCACCCTCTTCAACGTCTACATGAGCCCCCTCGCGGCCATCGCACGCCAACACAACCTCAACATAATTTCCTACGCCGACGACACCCAGCTAATCCTCTCCCTGACCAACGACCCCGCCGCCGCCAGAGCCAACCTGCACGAAGGGATGAAAGAGGTACCGAGTGAATGACGACCAGCCGCCTGAAACTGAACTCGGACAAGACGGAGGTCCTCATCCTGGGCTCCTCACCCTCCGCCTGGGACGACTCCTGGTGGCCTCCCGCCCTGGGCACCGCACCCAAACCGACAGACCACGCACGCAACCTGGGCTTCATCCTGGACTCCTCCCTCTCCATGACCAGGCAAGTCAACAGCGTCTCCTCGGCATGCTTCAACATCCTACGCATGCTACGGAAGATCTTCTGGTGGATCCCCACCAAGACCAGGAAGACCGTCACCCAGGCCCTCGTCACTAGCCGACTGGACTACGGCAACGCCCTCTACGCCGGCACCACCGCCAAGCTCCAGAAGAGACTCCAGCGGATCCAGAACGCCTCAGCCAGACTCATCCTCGACATCCCACGAACCAGTCACATCTCCGGACATCTGAGAGACCTGCACTGGCTCCCCATCAACAAAAGAATCACCTTCCGCCTCCTCACCCACGCACACAAAGCCCTACACGACCAAGGCCCGAGCTACCTCAACAGCCGAATCAACTTCTACGCTCCCAAACGCCACCTCCGATCAGCCAACCACGCCCTCGCCGCCGTACCCCGCATCCGAAGAGCGACTACAGGAGGAAGGTCCTTCTCCTACCTGGCCGCCAAGACCTGGAACTCCCTCCCGACCGACCTGCGCCTGACCCAAGACCACCTCTCCTTCAGGAAGAAGCTGAAGACCTGGCTGTTCGAGCAGTAGCGGCACCCCCCCACCCCCAGCGCCTTGAGACCCCACGGGTATGTAGCGCGCTCTATAAATGTCATTGATTGATTGATTGATTGATTTTATTCGTGGGTGACATTTTCGGAGGTGGACGCGAATTCTAATCTGTTCCACACATACACTCCCACGGCTGTACCTAATGAGTATACTCCGTATAGGGCACAGGAAGTTCCTATTGACGTTTGGCCATATCGAGTTTGGTTGGGTGGCGCCCTACCACATACTCTAACCGCTCCGAGGTTAGGTCCTTTGTCCATTCAAGGCGCTAGTTGGCCTGTTGTGGCTGGATTTACTCCTCATCCTCTACACGGCAATTGTAACGTGGCTGAACTTCGACGACTACATGTAGTCGCAATTGCCGTGATCAGAGCCTTAGTGCATTACATGGGCCGTAATCTTCCGGCTGGAGCCCCGGGGGGTGCGGCGCTTCCGGCCGGACAGGGTGGTTTGAAACTCAGTCCCGTCATGGTCAATGCCGTAATGGGCAAGAAGCCCCAGGATAAGGATGATTTTCCTTTCTGGCTTGCCGAGAAATTTGACCAGCTGGAAGCTGTATTTCCTAATACGACTCCTGGTGAAAAACCCCAGAATCTTACGCTTAGTTTACCGAAAGATTTGGCCCCTGAGCTCGTTGACTGTGAGACCTGGGGTAAGACATTTGCAGCGGTCTATGCAAGTTGCTACGGCACCCCGTCTATGTCAGGGCTGTCTACGGTCCTTAAGCGTGTTCAGGATGATCACGGACTGGAGTCTGCGGTTGAGTTGGCCATGTGCCTGTGTGGCACCTTTGATGTGGTTTGCGATCTCATCCTTGCTAATGTCAAGGGGGATGCAGTGAACTTTCAGGTTGCTAACGCGTTGGCGGCGCTTCCCGATGCCGAGAAACCCCGACAGTTAGCGAAAATTATTGTGGCAGCTTATAAAACCGTGGGTCGCAATAGTAAGGGCCATAAGCCTTTTTCTGTTAAGGAGAAAAAGCAACCCCAGGGACAAACTTCGGAAACGGAAGTTCAGCCAAAGTCCAAAAAACAAAATTGGCCTAGGAAACAGAAACAGGGAAAGCAACAGCAACAACAACAAACACAGGTTTCTCGCCCTGCGTCTCCGTTGCCTGCGCAGCCGGAACGTGTTTATGATTTGCGTGATCGCGCGATGATTACATCTCCTGATCGTTTTCAGGCTTCTGATCAACGCTCTCCTCGTTCCTTTCAGGTCTCATCGGCCCGACAACCGGTGGTGGAAGGAGCCGGCAGGGGTCGGGGTGGCCAACAAGGACGTGACCAGCCCTGCCTGAATAACGGTGCAGTCAAGCAGGAAGGCTCGACACCTAAGAGACCGCAGTTTGCAAAGAAGAAAGTCTCAGTCTTAACAGCGCATCGATATGCCACAGATAGTGAGAACGCGGCCTCGGAATCTGACGTGGGCTCTGACCTTGCTGGACAGAGCGGCGGAGATTACCATAGTGAGAGAGGCCCTACCTGCGTCCACTACTGAAGGTGACAGCGACTGATACTTATTTTTTATTTATTTATTTATTTATTTTTTGTATCCTCATTTGCATGCATAGCTCCAATCTATCAAAACAAGAACTGCCACAGAGCAGGAAATCAGGCTGCGCCCCTGTACTGTCTCAGCGTCAGCTGGCAGGGATAACATAGGGGAGGGTGGCGGCCAAGTCCCAGCAGTAACTACTCGCAAGCCTTGAAAACTCAAGCGTAAGGGCAATTTTGTTGGTAGATAGTGCCCGAGGTGCCGGGGCCCCAGAGGCGCCACGGCGTCTTGCCATAGAACCAAGGGTGAGCGATGTCTGCATTAATCATAGGACCTGGGGGAAAAAAAAAAATCCCAGGCTCAACGTGACTGCTCCAACTGTTTCCAAAAAGCTCTCCTACCCTGGTTCCCACACCTTGCCAGATCGAGTTTTCAGATCTGGAGGATTGAAGAACGCCATTCGTAGAAGGTGGGCGGCAAGGCGTCCTTCCAGTGCCTACAAATTTCCCTACGCGCCGCCAGAATGGAATAAAACACCAGATTGGAGGGATTTACCGCTCAGACCGAAGATGACAAGGCCGAGATCAATAGAGATGTGAGAGTCCAATAACGAGGACAGTTTGCTGCCTATGGAATCCCAAAATGAGGTAATTTGTGGACATTCGTAAAACATGTGAATGTCAGATGCTGCCTCTAGTCCACACCTTGGGCATGAGACCGGGCCTGTCAGAGAAAACTTTGACAGCTTCTGCGGGGAATAGTAGTCCCTGTGCATTGTAAATAGATGGTTCCTTCGGAGCCAAGCTGGTTTGACCAGGTCCCACAACACCCCGCAAGAAGCTAACCAAAGCTCTTCCACGTCTATGCCTGGCATTGAGTCAGCCCACAATAGTGTTGGGAGGCAAAATTTTCCGTCTGCTTCCTCTAAGATCTTATTGCACCAAAGCGAGATCTCCTTCTTTGCAGGGGCATTATCCAGCAGGCGCGTCACTAATTCACGACATCCACCGATAGGTAAACTACTGTTCCGCGCTGACTGTGTGCGGTATGCCTGAGCCCAGCTAGATATTTGAATATATTTGAATCTTGACAGGCTTGGCCCGACTTTGTTGATCAAATAATCCCAAGGGAGTA
The DNA here is from genome assembly GCF_964263255.1 of Lissotriton vulgaris. Classification (NCBI taxonomy): domain Eukaryota; kingdom Metazoa; phylum Chordata; class Amphibia; order Caudata; family Salamandridae; genus Lissotriton; species Lissotriton vulgaris. Next base: position 70,293,467 of record NC_141699.1, read on the forward strand.
GAGATCCATCCATAAACAGGTCGCCCCAGGAGATAATTTCAGCCTCTTTAAGTGGTAGTGTTAGTACATCTTCTTCCCAGGCTGGGGGTGCGGGTAAATCCCATATAGGAGCTCTGCTTGAGTAATAACCTAGTTTGACCGTGTGCCTCACTTTATGCCACATATTGGCCATCCCCTGTAGTACCTTCAATTTTATTTTATTTTTAAATTTGGGATCTCCAAATTTAAACAAAAAGCTGCCCTGTCCAACTCCCTCACAATTCAGCAAAGTAGAAAACATATGACCTACGCCTGTTTCTGTTGGTGTTTTTAATAACATTCGTGCATGTGAAAGCTGAAATGTCCATGCGTAAACCTGGAGATCTGGACCCGCCAGCCCGCCCTTCTCCCTACGACGCCTTATCTTTTTCCAGGAGATTCTTGGATTCTTATTGTTCCAAATGAAAGTAGAAATCACGCTCTGCAGCTTAGTAATTAATTTGGGATAAAAAAAAAGTGGAATTGAATTAAATAAAAACGAAACCTTTGGCAGAATAGACATTTTTACAAGATTAACCTTACCCAGGATGGTAAGCGGAAGGTGTGACCAGTCTCTCATAAATTTTCAGCACTGCGCAGCTACTTTAGCAAAATTTGAAGAGGCAATCAGATATCCCCAGATACCGTAGGTGAGCTCTTGATGTTTCATTATGTATAATTGAGTTGACATTCCATGACATTGTCTCTGTTTTAGAGGCATTCACCTCGTAGCCTGAAATTTGACCAAATTTAAGAGCTAGGTCTATGACCTCTGGGTATGCTGTGTTGATATCTGTCGAAAAAATCATAATGTCATCCGCATAGAGTGCCACTTTTTTTTCCCAGTCGCCGAAAACAAAAGGTTTTATCAGTATGTTATCTCTTAGATTTTGCGCAAATGGCTCTATGTATAAGTCGAATAAGAGAGGAGACAGGGGGCACCCCTGTCTCGTTCCCCTAGTTACCCTGAATGGCCCAGAAAGGCCCCCATTAATCAAGATTGAGGCTGAAGGGCTACTATATAACAGGTTGATTGCTCTACGAAATTTGTCCCCGACGTTGAATTTTTGCAGGGCCTCCGACAGGTATAGCCAGTTCACCCTGTCGAAGGCCTTGGTAGCGTCCAACGAGAGAACCGATATGGTCAGAGCTTCCTTTGTGGCCACGTCTATGGCTCCTACTAGATCATAAGTGAGCTCATATAGCTGTCTCCCCTTTACAAAACCTTTTTGGTTGGGATGCATTATGTCAGGAGCTACCTGGCCAAGCCTTTTGGCCAGTATGGTAGCAAACATTTTGTAATCGGCATTTAGAATTGAAATTGGCCGATACGAGCCGCAGTCAGAAGGAGGCTTTCCTGGCTTCAAGATAAGTCTTATTGAGGCGTTGTCCCAGAAGGTACATCTCCTTCCCTCAATATTTGGTTGAATAAGGCAGCTAGAATTGGAGACACCTCTGATATCAAGTTTTTATAAATTTCATTCGGTAAACCATCGGTTCCTGCAGCCTTGCATCCCTTGGCTCCCCTTATGGCCTGCTCTTCTTCAGCCTTAGTTATTTCCTTTTCCAGAAAAGTGCTCTGTTCAAATGACAAGGATGGTAGGGAAATATCCTCTAGCCAGCTCGTAATATCGTTAGGTGTAACACTAAGATCTTCCTGATATATTGATTGGAAAAAGACTTTGAAAGTTTCCCTAATTTCTGCATCTCTTGTAAAAGTACCTTTACCTGATGTAACCGAGTCAATAATATTTCGGACCCGGTCAGATTTAACTTTCCAGGCCAACAATCTGCCAGCCCCTTCCCCATATTGAAAATGAGAGAGTTTACTTGCCTCCCATCTCTGCAAGACACGCTTATCGAGGACCGATGACAATTTATTCTTCAGTTCATCTAATTCTGCGAGTTTCAGAGATAAATCATGACTGTCGTCAGCCCTGCAGGAATCAATATCTAACTGAACTGCTGACATACTAGTCTTAATAGAAGACACCTCTTCTATATACTGCCTTCTTCTATATACAGTCCTGTTCTTAATAATTCCTCTTAATGAACACTTAAAAGCGTCCCAAACTGTGCCTGTTGGAGCAGTGCCAGTATTGGTAATGAAAAACTCACGTGCTTCTGATTGAAGAAACTCTATATCATCCATAAAGGTGAGAAGAGATCTATCAAAGGACCACAATCGGATGGGAGGCTTGCCACCCCACTCCAGTTCCAGCTTCATAGCGGAATGGTCAGAGAGGTGCGAAGGAATATAGTCTGCACCCGTGACGGAGTCAACCAAAGCTCGGCTAGTTAGGATAAAATCTATCCTTGATCAATGTCGATATTTGAGGTTTCTGAACGAGAAGCCTTGCCTCTGCCCCTCTCTAACCCTCCAGATGTCAACGTATCCGTATTGGTTCATACAACCTAATAGGCAGTTTCTAGATTTGGAAAAGGCCTGCTGTCTACTAGTAGGGGATTTGTCCAGTAGAGGGTTCAAAGTGATGTTAAAATCGCCGGTTATTATAACTGGCTCTGGAAATCTTAGGAGGTGTAAAAATAATGATTCTAGTATAGTAGGGTCGTCGCAGTTGGGCCCGTAGTAGCCTGCTAATGTTAAAGCAGTACCCCCTATCTCAACTGCTGCAATGGCCCATCTCCCTCCGGAGTCTGCCTTCTGCTGTAAAATTTTCATGTTCATGGGTTTTTTGAAGAGAATAGAAACACCCCTTATATTCAGTGATTGAGATGTAGAGACTGAAGTTTCTATCCACCTGTTCTTCTTAACTAGCTCAAGCATTTCACTTTCAATTAAACGGGTCTCCTGGAGTATAATGATCCCTGCATCAGCGTCCGGAAGGTACTGCAAAATGTTATTAGCACAGGGTTTGGTGCGGAGACCATTAACGTTCCAGGATAGAATCCTGAGCCTACTCATATCCCTGGGAATAGGTGTTACAAGGGAAAACTGCCAGTTTGTACAATTCCACGTTTGTCTGCCAATTAGTAATGAGGAAAAGCTCACAAGTGTACAATGATTGGAGCTCGATCGAGAGTGGATATTTTTTTTCTTTTTTGTTGCGTCCCTTCACCCCCCAGTGACCCCCCAAACCCTCCCCCTCCCATGGGAAACCCTTGTAGTCACTGCCCGGAAGTTTTTCCGGAAGTAAGTGCCCCTACTCTTTCCCGCCCCCACCTCATGTGCCTCTCCTTATATTATACCATACTATGCTCGCCTTACAGCTTTTTATATTTATTATATTATAATTTTTTTTTTGCAAGAGATTGTTATTATTATTATCTCACCCTAGGAGATTGTGCCAAGTTCCTACTGAGCCATTAGCTCAAGATTGACCAACACATTTTTTTTTTGTTTTTTTTTTGTTTATGTGTGTTTATGTATATTTTTTCTTTTTGTAGTGTTGACTAAGCCTAAGCCTGTAGTGATACGGGATGCTGTGGGGAGAAATTGTAAGACCCTTGAATAATGGATCATCTTTTTTGTCCTAATCAGCTGGCCCCTTCTCCTTCCTACTGCCTAGAGACATTAACAACTCATCTGCAGCCTGCACTGATCGAATATTGTGCATTTTGTTGTCAAACATTATTTTAAGAGATGCGGGGAAACCCATCTGAACCGTAGCACCCAGCCTTCGAAAAGCATCCATTCTTCTACCGAGCTCCCACTGTTTGTCAAGAGTAAATCTAGACAAGTCGGAGCGTATTTGGAAATTAAATCCTTTGCCTGCTAATGATTTTTGCTTTAAGGCGAGGTTCAAAATTTGCTCTTTCAAAGAGTAAGTGTGGAAGTTGACAAGGATTTTCCTCGGCTTGGTCCTCTGCGGGTTGCGCCTGAATGGATCCCTATGGATACGTTGTATATCCATTGCTAGGTCCTCGTTGGAGTGCTGGAGGTTAAGAGATTCTTTTAGCAGCGAGATAATGAAGCTCTTAATGTCTGTGCCTTCGCTGCTTTCTGGAACATTTAAGATGCGAATATTGCTTCGCCTAGCATTGTTCTCCACAACCTCCATTCTCTCTGATAAGGCCATATCTTCTCTTTTTAACTTCAGTATATCTTCCTGAGGGCCTTCTGCGCGCATAGAGATTTGCCCCACTGTCTCTTCTAAGGCTTGAGTTCTTACCGAGAGGCTAACAATCTTTTCGTCTAAGGACTCGCAGAAATTTCTTATTTCTCTTTGGTTTGAGGCTGACTCCTCAAAGCCTTGATTAATCTCGGCTGATAGCGCTGCAAACATCTGCTGCAATGAAGCTACAGAGATAGGAACGGAATTAGGATCCAAGGCTCCATTTACCTCAAAACAGGAAAAAAGGCCGCCGTCGGCGGGATTAGAAGCGGGATTAGAAGCCAAAAGAGGCTCAGAAGGTACATCGGCTTCCAGGCTATTTTCAGTATTTCCCAAGTCTATCGTTCTAGGAAGATCTTCACCTCTGTTTTCTTCTTGTGAAGGTGAAGATGCTGGAGACGATGTTATAGCGTGACCTGCCACAGACCCTGATGCAGTAGTTTCAAAAACTGAACCTGCGGGCTCCGTCTGACTATTGAATAGGTCTGGGACTGATGGGGCTGATAGGTCTCCACCTGCCCCCGAACTGGGATGCAGTAAAGCATCTGAGTCAAATTCCTTAGACTGAGCCATAATGTCACTGTAGTGGGCTGGCGCTGGATCATGTTCAATCAGTGCCATTTCATTAACCTCAGTGATTGATTCGATAGAGTTATTATCCCTCAATAAGCGGTCTTGTCCTATTTCCAGCACCTGTGGGATGACCTTAAAGTATGAACGCAGCGAAGAAGTAATCTTAGGGGTAGGAGCTGGGGGAGGTTTTGCCTTACTACATTTTCTTCCCCTCTTTGCTTTCACTTCGACAGAAATGTATGAAGATATTTTCGTAGGATTCAGGTCAGAGGGTAGTTGGATGGAGGCTTGATGGCTCTCTAAGACTTCTGGTGCCTCCCTTGAGAGCTTCTCTCCTGAAGCTGACTCCCCTCCTTTACCCCTCCTTTTGCGGGAATTTCTCACCTTCCCCTGGTCCTTAACTAAGCTTTTACTATGATTTCCCTTAGCGGTTTCTGCTGCTTTCATAAACGAGGGGGATAAATCCGAGGCTCTCAACTCGCACCCTCCTTTCTTCCCCTTTACCTTATTGGTGCAGTCAGCTTCGTCTTCCTCCTCGAGCAAGCCACTTACGTGAAGCCTGGTGTCAGAACCCGCACTTGGAAGGCTTAATGCGGTGCTGGAAACTAACGCGCTCTCTCTGCTTCGGCTCGTGTGGGAGTCCTTACGGAGGCTCCGTATGTGCCTGTTCTTCCGGAGCTCCAGGGCGGCCTGCCTCCAATGCAGCAGCTCAGGTGTCCGCTGCTCACTCGCTGGGCGTCTCCCACTGCTGGTTTCGGCGCCCTTTGCCTCTGCGCCGTGATCCAAACACATTGAAGCGGGGCTGAAGCTGCGGTGTGTACAAAACGCGAAAATGTGAAGGAACGGTCACAATTCTTTCCTTGCCAAAATTGCAGCTCGCTTTAACTTTTAAATTACATAATTAGCGAGCTGTCACGAGCATATTCGAGGAAAACGCCGAGGCACTCGAAGCGGGGACGGAGCGGAGCACTGTGGCAGTCAGCCGGCTGCCGCCATGTTTTGACAGCGACTGATACTTATGTTGTGATTGAAACAGCCGATACAAGAGTTGCTCCCCCTGATAGACTTTTTGAAATTGTCCTGCTAATAGAAGGTGACATACAACGGACCATAAAAGAGGTATTTTGGGAAAATCTTTCGTCTACGTATGACATTTTGCTTTCGGAGGCTGACTGGCCCCCACCTTTTATTCTCGCAGCTCCGCGAGGGGAGGAGGTGATCCTCCCCAGTTTCGCGAACACAGTCTCGAAAGAGGATGCGCAGCATTTTGCAGAAGAGTGGGCTCTGGCTCTTGCGCCGGCTGTGTACCGAAATCAATGTGGTTGGGATAAATTGTCCCCGAGCCACGAGATTCCTTTACGGTCTCAGCCGCAGTCTCAACCTCAATATCCCATTCGACGTGAAGCCAAAGCTTCAGTCGCGGCTATCCTTGAACAATTGGAATATCAAGGTGTAATTGAAACTTGTGTGTCACCGATGAATAACCCTCTTTTTACTGTAAACAAGCCAGACGGTTCGTATCGTTTGGTATTGGATTACCGGCATTTAAACTCGCATTGCCGTAACTGTGCAGTACAGAATACTCACGGCTCTGCTCTAGTAAATAGTCTTGTGCGTAAGCGGTTTAAGACCACGCTTGACATTTCCAATGGTTTTTATGCCCATAGGTTGGATGGTCAGAGTTCCCAATGGACCCCCTTCACATGCAGCGGTGTCAAAAAACAGTTTCGACGTTTGCCTATGGGCTATAAGAATAGTCCTGGGGTTTTTTTCGCCCGCATTGTCTCTCTTTTGGAGAGAATCGACCCGGATGCTTGTTCGTATGTGGATGACATATATTTCACAGACGACGAACTTTGGGAGCATCTGTGTTGAGTCAACGGAATTATTTGTACCTTTGCAAATTTGGGTTACAAATTCAACTTAGCAAAATCGCACATTGCAGAGTACACAGTGTTTATTCTGGGCTACGAGCTCAACAATAAGGGAAAGAGATGGCTCCTCACTTCCTGGAGAAATGCGCACAACTGCGCGCTCCGACAACATTGAAAAAATTAAAATTTTTACTGGGCTTCTTGAATTTTGGGAGAACATACATTCCGGAATATGCCCAGCGTAGCAAGCCTTTGTATGCTTTGATACAACCCTCTTTTTCAAAATCATGCTGGCTGCCTGAGCATTCGGCTATTCTGCAGTCTTTGCAGGCTGATCTGCTTGCTTCTAAATTCTTACTGACTCGTGATAACCTAACCAACCTGGTGATAAGAGTTATCCCGGGGACGGTGGGTTTCACGTACCAAAATTTTAATGAGGGAGATACAGTACCTATTGCTTACAAGTCACACTTGAACACTTCGGCTGAGATGGGATTTTCCACTGTGGAGAAAGTTTTGACGTCTGTGCAGATGGCAATTCTTAAGGAACGTGCCCTGTCACAGGGAAAGCGCATGTTGGTTGTTACCCCGTGTCCTGCCTTGGAGGCAGTTACGAAAGCCAGTGTACCGAATTCTAAAGCTTTGCACCCTCAGTGGATACAATGGGCTGCATCCTTGACATCCCAGGATGTCACGTTTATTTTTGACTCCACGCTGCGGTCGCAGGAGTACTTACAGTATGAATTTGTTCATCCGGCTCCTTTAGCGATGCGGCCTTTGGAGGATTTCTGTTGCATCATATACACTGATGGTTCGGCGCAGGTTGCGCATGGCTCTAAACATGTCTACGTTTCCGCGTGCGCCATTGTGGTCGGTGCCATGGTGAACGATTAGTTCAAGTCCAGTGTCGTGCACACGCAGACACTAGGGGACTGCACCGCACAATTAGCAGAGCTTCGTGCTCTGATGCTTGCATTGGAGTACGCAGATCCTTGTGTGACGACTTTGATCGTAAGTGATTCTTACTATTGTGTCCAGTCTTACAATGAGAACTTGTTCTTTTGGATTCAGAATGACTTTCGTGATTCCAAGGGTAGCACAATAAAACATAAAATGATCTGGGTCCGGGGGGCTGAACTTAAGGAGAAGTTGCCACTTGTGTTTGTAAGTCATACTCTTGGCCATCAGCGCGTTGGAGTTCACGCTGTCGGTAGCTCGCTTGCTGATGAAGCGGCGAAGTCAGCAGTATCAAACTACTTAGTTGCAGCAGTTACACGGTCCAAAAGTAAAATAGATGATGACATCTTGGCGGCTGTAGCTGCCACTGAGAAGGGTGGTAAGTATCCTGCGGGGTTCCCTTCGAAGTACACATACCACTTAAGTCCCGATAAGGTTCCTTATGCGAAAATTCCTGATGTTGGTGAACGTTTGATTCCCAACTTGGATCGCAGGGCTACGTTGATTACAGCTGCGCATGAAGGTGTGGCATCTGCGCATGCGGGCGTCTCGGCCACTGTAACTCAGCTACAACTACGTTTCTGGTGGCGGGGACTGTACAAACAGAAGCGCGATTATGTCCTTCAATGTGACATTTGCCAGCAGATTAAGCCTTCGACTGCTGCGCGTCCGCCTCAGACACAGTTGTACATATCTAATAAACCACTGGGTTGTGTTTATTTGGATCACTGCGGTCCTTTTTTTTCTGATACTGCGTATAAGTACATCTTAGTAGCAGTTGATTCATGCACACGCTTTGTGTGGGTCTGGCCCCAACCCAGCGCTGATTCACGGACTGTCATAAGAGATTTGCGTGTCTTTGTAGGGATTTTTCCCTGTGGTACCTTCCATTCGGATCAGGGTCCGGCTTTCGCCTCTAAGGCGTATAAGGATGCTATGATTTCGTTGGGGGTCCAAGTCAAGTTTTCGTCTCCATACAGACCTGAGGGGAATAGTGTAGTGGAACGAATGAACTGTGACTTAAAGCAATCTTTGACAGCTCGAGTTATAGGCACTGGCAGAAACTGGTTGACCCATCTCAATGGCGTGCAGCGTGCTCTTAATAATCTCCCTAGAAGGTCTCTGGGTGGGCGGACCCCATACTAAATGCTCTTTGGAATCAAGATATATGTCCCTGACCTCGACGGTCTAGACTGCGTGGCTCAAGCCACGGCCTTTGACGTAGATGAACATTGCAATGTTTTACAGGATCTACAAAAGACCAGAGACAGTCTTGCAAGGAACATTTGCCCTCCACATCGGATGATGCGTTGCAGATCCCGGTAGTTGGCTGGCTACCCAAGGTTGGAGAACTGGTTCGAGAGAAGATCGATAACAAGAAAGAATTTGGTCTTTCCTATCGTGCACCGGTTCCTGTTCTTGGAGTGAAGAGCACCAGAACAGTCATTTTACCACCACTTCCAGGTCGTAAGGAAAACAGGTTTATCTCAATTGACAATGTCAAGATACACAGGGTGGCCGATTCTTCATAGTATGACACCGGCAGCCTCCTGTCCTTCGATTGTGAGACATTCTGTTTTGGCCACTACTTCTAATGCTGAGCCAGAAGTGGCCCTCGAGATGCCTGCTGTTTCCAGTCCTTTATTAAATATTTTTCCCGTTAATAACATTGATGAATTTGATTAAACATATCCCGCTGACTTATCAATGCCTGATTTGCAGACACGTTTGGCCACAGAATCCAGATTCTCATTTGACACTGTTTCAGAACATTCGAAAAAGCCCTCACATTTTGCTATATATGCCCCTCTATTTAAAAAACATTTTTTGATTCCCCCTTGGACATATATTTGGCTGGTACTTTTTTCAGTTTACCTTTTTATGTCAATTGGTTTTGTGTTTTATTTTTTCCGTATCATCGATGGACACTATGTCGAGGAGAGAACTTGCATTCGACATCTTAATGGAACTTTGGCCCCTTTTTCCTCATCGCATTCAGCACACAGACTGAAAAGAGACTTGAATTTTGTTAACATCACTGCTTGGCCTGTTCTTGATGGGATTGTGTGGGATGCAGTTGAATTTCAAATCCATGGCCCTACTGAAGTGGTTAATGTCCCTAATATTCTCAGAGTGAACATGGGGGATGTGGTGAAACAAAACATACGTTCTGATGATTGGGATGTTCAGGCCATAGAATCATTATTCACTGATTTGAAATATTATGCTGCCTTTCAATGCTGAAGATTTATATTTAAAATCTGCTAATTATGGTGATTTATTTTGCTTTCAACATTTTGGTAACCATTTTCTGTATAAAACGAGTTCCAGAAGGGGTACAGTGAATTACACACAGTGGGAACATTGCCCAGCACCATTACTAGGCAGCTCCAGTACATTTTTGAGGAAGTACACTTATTTTACAGACTTTAATCAATCAAGTCCTGAGTCCTTTTATTTTAAGATGACACAGAAGTCCATGTCCAAGGATAGACATACCGATACTAAATTGTTGTATTTGAAGTCCTTTCTAGACAAATTAGCTGTTGAGGGCTACGAGTTATGGAAGGAAACCATTGACCTTAAATCGGTTTGGGGTTCTAAAAGTTGGCAGGTTCAAGGCACTGAGGCTTTACACTGTGCATGTCTCATCCCAAATCATATGTTGTTTTTAAATTCTACTATTTCCCAGACAACATGCTTTGGATTGGCTACTTCGAAAAAATTAAATACCCCTACTATTCCTGATTTAGAAGAATATTCCGGTTGGAATAATTTCACGAGGTTTTCCATTCATGAATTGCAAACATTATTGCATAATTCATCCTTTAATGTATCCAGTTTGGATCCGAAGGGTTGGCTGATGTGGCACAGAAGCTCTGATTCTTGTCAGCGTCGCTTTCTGGGTTTAACTGAAGGTTTTGCACTAGTCAGGCCTGATCCCCGTTTTGATACTGATCACACTGTCACCACTTACTCAGTGGGCAAATTATGTCAGAATTGGCTACAACATTCCACATTAGCTGCAGTTAAACTACATCTATCCCAGTTAGCTGATAATGTGGATTTAAATGATTTCATAAAGGGCCCGGCTAGTGGTAGATCTAAACGGTGGATTTATGCAGTTTACAATGAAATCTGGAAATGTTCGCAAAATGAGGCTGCTAAGCGTCTGAGGGCTATTGATCAAGCTAATTTGGAAAAGGTACTTGCAGTTGTCGATAACAGCATTAACATGCTTTCTTCCCGCATCTACACGTTGAATAATATTGTTTCTTCTGTGGTTGACATTGTAAATGATGAGGTGTCTGTGTTATACCATGGTCAAAATCAATTGCGTTCTGTTATGCAATTTGCATGGACCCTGCAGACACTTAAGGCAGGTAGAGTGCCCTGGAATTACATGAACGTGTCCTCCCTCTTTGCCCCATTTAATTTGACTGACAAACAGCGCATGCTTTCAATGCGTGACGCATCATTTTCAATGTTACATATTGAGAGGTTGGAATCTTTTCTGTTCTCTGTGGCTGAGGCCGCTGCTGCAACGTGGCTTATCCACGGATTAATTACATTACCATTTGCTTTGTACAAGTTTACTAATTGTATGCGATATATTGCGATAGGGCGATATGAACCGTTAGGTAGCGCATTTCTCCATGAGGCGTGGTCTCTTCCATTCACATATAGGTGCCTGAAAGACGAGAAAGAAGTGAATCTTAATGGGGAAGAATGCACCGAGTCCCCTGACCATTCGTTGATATGCAGGCACATCCATTTGCATGGTTCATGTAATCAGGAACGGCCTAATTTAGCCTGTGTTTTGAAAGGAACTCCGGTTCCTGCAATCGTTCCCACGTTCACATTACTGGTGAATGGTAGTTATTTATTGTTGAATAACGAAGAGTGTTGTGGTTTAATTAAAGGTATCGCTTATGTGGTAACTGTATCAGAACGTGTTGTCTGTTGCAAAAACGTTCTATATCCCCCTACGCATTGGAATTCAGAAGTTTCCATCTGGCCTCGCATCCCAACCTTGAAAGCAGAGTTCAATGGTATGAGTAGAATAAGAGACCTTTTGTCTCAAAAAGAGGTGGCCTGAGTTCGGCCCGAGAAACATTCGTCCTTCACATAGATAACACACGCACAGAGGTGCAGGCGCTTTTAAATACTGATTTGCCGTTGCATTTCAGCGAGCTGGTTCATCAAATCTTTAATGCCTCCTCCACTTCCGGCCTTGCTCACTTTTTTAAATTAGTTAGCAGTGGTCTCGTGACTTCATTCGAGAAAATATTTGGAGTCATCCCTGCCTTCTTTCATTCTATATTTTCAAGTTTGTTTGGTGGCTTCCCTGTTTTGCTGGCATTGGCTGCAGGCGTTTTTGGTGATATTTTGTTTTATTAAACATGGATGCCTGTCCTGCGTTAGAAGCCGCAGAGCGCCTCCTGTGACTGTTTCGCAACCGGATGCTTGATTACTATGGCACCCTGCCACTTGCTACTTTAAGCACAGCATTTGGATTATCATTTCGATTTTCCTATTTCACATGTGTCCAGCCTGTATTTCATTGCCTGAGCTGCGATTTCCACTGGGCCCTTGATTTGTGTCTCTGCTTAACGGTGTCTCCTGACGTCGATTTTAATCATCTGATGGGCCCCATAGTTGCTCACGAGTTGGTTTGTTCTGGCGAAAGGATTATGGCCTTGGCAGCGATGCATGGACTAATGGGTCATTGGGACATACTCGCAGCGGCGCATGACTTCTTGGCACATGGCTTTCTTGAGAACCCACTGAGTTGTCCTCTGATGATGCTAGAGGATCCATTGCTGGAGGAGCACGAATGTTCTTTCCCGCTACTTAATTGGATGGCTGAACTGTTTTCGGATGATGACAGTGATTTCATGTTGGAAGCTGTTGCTGCATATTTTGCATATTCTGTCCTATCATGAGATGCCTTGGAGACTTTCATTATTTAGGTACGTACCTGTTTGTATTTTTGGTAGGTGCCTTTTTCTTGCGAACAATTCTTTTTATACGCCCCAGGCCTTTTAATTTAAACTAAAGGGGCCTTGTATTGAAAATTTTAGACCATTTCGTTTGGCCACTGTAGGCAATCATACATGTTTTTGAAAAATTAGCTTAGCTCATTGTTATTGAACTCTGCTTTCATGTTATGCCCCTGTTCTGGTCTTGCCTTACTATATCTTGACTGTGCTCGGATCATTGGGGGGATGTCATATAGTTACTCCTTTTCTATATACTGTGTTAAGTTAGCATGAGCTTATTAAATGTTTAAATGCCATTTTTCCTTTTGCTTCATGTTTGCACACGACACATAATTGTTATTTTAGCTTTCAACCTAGAAGAGCGTTGTGATTTACTTGAGAATAATATGTTATTACTCTGTATCAGTTTTGTTCAGTACACTGTCTGCACAGTGAGTGCTGAAGGCTCCAAGGATAACTCGACACAGTGTTGTTGTGAGGTCTGATCTTCGCACCTCCATAGACATAACACACATGCTGCTGCCAAAATCTGGGTCTAAGCCAGTTTTATATTGTTGTGCTGAACACACACGTAACACACTTGATGGTGCTTCGCATACAGAGAGCTGGTGGAAGATGATGTGATCCTCTGCCACTGAGATTTTGAGGTATGGGCCCGCCCTGCTAAAACCCAAAACAGACCTTCATAGATATAATATATTATGCTAAATAGGGTTGTTAATTCCTATTCATTTCAGCATTTTAGTATGCTGTCACCGTTCGCTTTCTATGGACTAGTAACTATGCTGATTACTTTGATTCTTATAATATGTTTGCTTGTATTATATAAGATACTGCGTTTGAGAACCCTGCATTAGTAAATAAATATTTCAAATATCTACGTGTCCTCTTTTATTCCACGTTCTGGTTCGAAATGATTATAGAGCGAAAGAGTGTTCATGTGTTCCACGATACCTGAGGAAATCTAAGTTCATGTTCCGGTTTGTCTAAGCATTGGGAGTTTGTTATGACCAATGAGACACTGTAGCTAGCTCGGTAAGGGGATTTTGGGTACTGAGGTGAGTTTTGGGCCATCCTAATTCACTGAGGTTCCAAATCTCTATGCACAGTTCTGTAGGAGAACGGAATCCCTGCTACAATGGTGTGGCTGGGATCCAGTTTTTAGGTACTGCAAGGGCATGCATATAGAATTCAATAACAGAGTGATCTGACCAATAAACTTGTGTGGGGGGTTGACATTTAATTTTAGAAGAGTTTGAAAATATCATGTCCAAGGTGTGGCCGGCTACATGTGTGGACCCTTCATTATGCTGGGTTAGGCCTAATAGAGACAGGTCAGTCAGGAGTGTCTGAGCATCTGAGTTATCTATAATGTCACGTCACTATGGACATTAAAGTCTCCTAGTAATAAGAAGTTATTACCTGTGTTCAGATGAGGAGCTAGCAACTCAATTAAATGAGGGGAAACTGTGCTACAGGTCCTGGGGGACGATAGATTAGAGCCCCTTTCCAGCTAACATGTGTGGGTGCATCTAGCCTAAAGACCAACACTTCCATGGTAGCATCGCTATGTTGGTCTAGGATCGAGATGTTAATTCCATTTTTATAAATAATGACAATACCACCCCCGATTTTAGATGGTCTATCCAGTCTAATTATTTTGAATCCTTCTGGAATACCCAGTGTGATGGCGGGACCGAGTGGGGTTTAAGCCAGGTTTCAGTGAAGAAACCCAATTCCGGCTGAGCTGAAGAGACTAGATCCCATACCTCCGTAGAGTGTTTGGGCAAAGAGCGAATGTTGCACAACAGGTTCTTCCACCCTCTCTGTGGGATGTCCGCAGAGGGAGTGGTAGTTCGGCCTGGAAGGATGGAGGGGGCCTGAAACCGGCAATTTCGGTACGAAAACGGGCCTTCCATGCATGGCCAAGACTCTGATTGACAGACTAGGGTTGCCATTGGCTGTAAATTGAGTAATTCTTGTCTAGTGTAGCCTAGTTGAGTGGGAGGACTGTGCTGTGTAGAAAAACGGCCAGAATCTCTGGCCTCTGGCGACGTCCTGGCCCGGATGGGCGCAGACGGGCTTGCCTTTGGCGCGCCCCCGGTGCGCCCGCTGCGCGTGTCCGCTGCGCGCTCCGTTTTGCAGGGCCAATTATGTTGTTTTGCGGCAAAGCACTAGACCGCCGATCAACCGGAAGTAGCAGCTTCCCTCGCCTCAATCAGGATTGGGACCCATGGTGGACCGGGGAAGATAGCCGGAGGTGGGGCTAGGCAGCAACAGCGAGTAAGTGGTTTCTAATGTATTTAAAATATGCAGCAGAGCACAGAGTGCAAAACAAAAAGTTGTGCTATTTAAAAACAATGTATCAGCATAAGCATCAGCAACTAGCGCAGGGCAGGGCAGGGAATTAAATCACTGCACACTACCTCTGTTGGGGATCTGTCTGCAACGTGCCGGCTTTAACGTTGCTGGAGTCGAAACTGATAGTTTCAGTGCTGATAGCTGGGGACACAAAACAGGCCTAGGTGGTCAGTCACCCGTGTCCTAAAACCCCTTAAGGTGAGCCCAGTGACATCTGATTGGGCACTGGCTGCAAGCCATGCCAGACCTGAAACCATGCGATTACGTAGCTCTCTTTCCCCATGGGAAACATAATTAACCCTATTACATTGTAACTAGACTTTGCACAGCTTTAATCCGACTAGTCACAGCTTGCTAACCGTCCTGACGCATCTGTTCACCCAGAAGTGACTTGTGAATGGAAGCAGCATCCCTCCCAGATTCTGTATAGGCTGTAAGCCAGTCGCTTCAAACTCCATAATTCTCCAAGATTGGGGCAACAGACTGATTGTAGGCGAATAATTTTGCCCTCTTGGGCTGGGGCACTCATGATTGCCCTTCCCCCGTTGACTACCCCTTGACTTGTCACCATTTCTATGCCCCCCGGTGAGCTGGCTCGAAGTCCCTGCCCCCTTCCTGAATAACATGCCCCGCAAGCCGAAACCCTGGCACTGTCCCCGCCTGTTCTCATCGGAGCAGGGGAGGGGGCCCGCGGTGCTCGCTGCCCCGCCCCCAAGCCCAAACGTGCCCGCAAGGGCCCGGCGCTGCCAGACCTGCGTGGTAACAACCAGGGGGAGCCCTGCGGTGCTCGCTGCCTCCTTGCAACCACCCGCTCCCTATGGCACCGGGTAAAGCCCTTCAGCGGTGGTCGGGGTGCCCGCTCGGCTGGAAGAAAACTCCAGCCACAAACAATAGTGCCAACATCAGCCCATACCCCAGACCGCTCACAACAACTTCCCAAATAACAGACACCACACAATGCTTTTTGTTGGAGAAAGTTGTTGCAGCTTTATTTGCATAAACATTATGCCAACGTGTTGGGTTATCTTACGGGCGATCCAGGGTCAGGCTGCCTCTCGCCACTTGCCCACCTGATGAGCCATAAACCCTCCGTGTTGTTAAAAGCGGGGTGTTCTCAATTTGGGTGAAGGGCTAGCCCCTCCCACCGGCGGATCTCCAGTCCACCCCTTACTCATGCCCCTCCCCCCTAGGGAGGGGCAGAGCGTTGCAGGCAACCCCCAGTTGCTCAGGTCCACAACCACCCGAAGGACTAACGGGACACCGTCACTCCTCCATGATCCCACCGGGGATCTCGCTGGGGATAATTGGCTCTCGCACCCTTCTGGTGCTCCTGTAGAGGGTGCCCTCCTGTACCTTCCAGCGTTGAATCGCCCTGTAACTCCGCCTGCAACACAAAACAAAATTGTATTAAATAAGTCCCCCCCCCCCCCCCCCCCCCGCTGCCCGCCAGCCCGGTTAGCGGTAGGGAGGGAAAACAGCGTACGGGCAGCAACGACCGTCAGGTCAAAGGGGGAGAGGTTCCTTTCCGCGTGGCTGATCGAGGGGCAAAGAGGGCACCAGGCCCGCGACCCCAGGTCATATAGCTGCGGACAGCCCCTCCTTCGCCGGAAGTACGTCACTGGGGACCCCTGGTCCCCACACTAGACTGCTCAAAGGGGTCTGGGCTATCCTGTGGCACTAAGGGTGGCCGCCCTCTTAGGTGGCCCACTTCGGTGGCCCGGGGCAGCCTGGCAAAGGGGGGAGGCCTGCGCAGCAAGCGTGGGCCCAGAGCCAGCCCTTCAAAAAAAGTAAGACCCATCTTGGCAGCGCCTCTCTGAGACGTGGAATTAACGGCTTGTGCAATGAAATAGCACAAGAAAGTGCCATTGCCTATGGTTTTAAACTCCGAGACGACATCCATTGAAACACCAGGATTTGAACACAATACCTATAGAGTAAGTAACCGTAACCACTAGGCCACAGTGGCTCATGAACACGCATAATTTTAAAATCAGAGACTAGAACCTTTGAAACCCCAGGATTTGAACACCTGACCTTTAGTGTAAGAGTCAGAGACCGTACCCCTAGGCCACAGTGGCTCATGACACGCATGGGCTGGAGGCTGTGCCTGGACTGAGGCCTGTGCTGCATGCTGCCTGTGAGGTGGGGAACATCAGGTAAGGGGTCTGGAGAAACGCACCCTGCAGGCGGTGATAGGCCCTATGCGGGCCAAAGCACATCATATGGCAGAATAGTTGTGCCCCAGAGGGGGGAGCCTACGCGGCACACTCTGCCCCCGTAACAAGCTGCCCCCCATAGGCCCGGACCTATGCCCCACCGTAACATAGATCCCCGGAAGGGGGCGCCTACGTGGCACACGCTGCCACCGTGACAAGATGCCCACACGGGCCCAGGGCCTATGCCCTGGGCCGCCGAATCATAGATCCCCGGAAGGGGAAGCCTACGCAGCACCCGATGCGCCCCCTGTACCCCGATACCCCCATGGGCCAAGAACCTTCTCCAGCGCCGCCGGAATCCTGGGTGCCCCACATGGCCAGGGCCTTAGCAACAACCACCCCTGGAAACCAAGAGCCCTGGAGGGGGAGGGCCTACGCGGCACCCGCTGCCCCCCCAACCGCTGAACACATGGGCTCGGAACCCTAACCCCAGAAATTGCCGTGCATTTATAGGCATGGGGAAACACGGCTCCTTCAGGGGATGCTAGGACTTGAACCCAGTTCCTCAGATACAGAGTCGGTAGCTGTGGCCAATAAGCCGATTCCACTGCTACAACCCTGGAAACCTGGAGCCGCGTGCAAGGGAAGTAGCCTCTCGGCACTTGCTACCCTCCCCCGCCCCCCCCAGCGACAGGTCCACTCGGGCCTTGGCCACCATATCCCACGTGGCAGAGGCCCCTGTAGCTGCGCCAGCTAGGGGCCCTACCTCACCCCCCCCATACCAAGGAGGGGGGAGCGCCTTTAATGCCAGAACGCGGATACGAGCAAAGGCGGGGGTGCTCGCTCCCAGCTGCCCCCCCTCCACTCCCCGGACCCACAGTACCCACTATGGGCTGGGTCCTGGCTAGCACCGGCGGAGCTGGCCTGTGTTCCCCGAGATCTGTCCAAACCCCCCACTCCCCAAGGCGGACCGCAGCCATGGCTGGGCCGCGCTGCCCTGGATGCTACATCTAAAATGGGGAGACCGGGCGGGGGAGAGTGGTGGTATTGCACTCACCACGTGACTGACAATCAACAGTTCCCGGGACACATCTAAACGGCATCAGGGTAGCGGCCAAAAGAGGACGCTAGGTGGGTGAGAGAGGTACTTATACCTATCTCCCCGCCCACCTGTGCCCGGAAATGACGCGGGCGAGCGGACCCAGTGGGGGTCCCCTAAGACTGGGCTGCCTCGTGTGCTCTCATGTGGCACTAAGGCGGCCGCCCTTCTATGAGGGTTCCCTGCGTGGACCATGGGCAGCCACAGTGTCTGGCGCCCTGGCACCACGGATTTGTGCTGTATTTTGTAGTCGGCTGGTATGGCCTCGCTATGCAGCGGCCGTTGCTCTCTATCGCCCCCCACTTTCCTTGCAGATGTTTGGTTAGTTTGATGGCTTATGGGCTTGATATATAATTTGTTACCTGACCTCCTGACCCTTCACGTTTTTGGTTTGCTTGCCTTTTGGTTCTTTTGGGTCCTTTAATAAGAGTATTTTCTTAATGTGCTACCCAGGAATACTGAGACTTGGTGTACAAAAAGCCCTATAAATGAACCTCCTCATGCTGACGACTGGCTTCTTTGTGGCTTTCCTTTCTCCCTTTTCCCATCATGTCTCACTGAGAAGCTTTTGTTTAATTAGAACCTAGTTTTGGAGATCGGGTAAGAGAGTAACTCGTAGTGGATCCATCTCCTTCTGTTACGCGTGACACCCGGTCCAGTGTACGGTGCAGCCATATATATGGCTGACCTGGTATTTCCATGGGCTTGTTCTTCCTGCTTAATTTCAAGACACCGCAAGATAAGCAGTAGAGCCTGTTTGGTATAAAAAAAACCTTTCCAATGTGTAGCTTGTGACCTACTAGTAACTATCCACCTTCCTATAAGTAGCCCTCCTCTTCTACTAAATTATTTTTGCTTTAATGAATTAATGTATATATATAAAAATTGAAAGTGTGTGTGCAAGACCAAAATGTGTGCTTTTTCTGAACTCACAAGCTGATGTTTTGAGCAAAATGGTTACATTTCTAAAGTATATTTAAAGCACATATTTGAGGGATAAATTGCGCGGGGCTGGAGAGACATTACTGATATTATTTACCTTGCTGCTATGGGCATTGTGACCTTTATGCTTCTAAAGCTGCTGCCAGGCCTGCCTGATGCACTGAGGTGATGCACGGTTGGTGAACTTGCATAGGGTGGGCACTAATGTAATCCTGCCGAATGTGGTGAAGCTTCCTACACTAATAATATTAATAGCTCGAGATTGAGCATCATCACAGCTATCCGTGGCACACACAGATGATGATAATCGAAGTGAGTACCCAGAGGTTGGTTGCCCTGGATAAGAAAAAAAGATTCTCCAAAAGTTCATCTCCAGGGGTGTGGCATAGTGCCGCATCAGATGGTTCATATCCTACTGAAAGTAGGAACTACAGCAGTGAGTTCACAGCATGTCTGGATATCTGTGTGCATGGGTGTCTGCAGGCCTGTCTGAGTATCTACATGTGTGTTGACTTCTGTGCATGGACGTCTGTATATTTTTCCCTCTACCATTGCATGACAGTATGATCTTAATCAAGCTATGTGTGGATGTCTGTCTGTGTATATGCACTATTCAAAAGTGACACCCACTGGCTTTGTTAATGCTTGTTTTGTTTTCAGTCTGTGGTGTTTGATCATAGTAGCGGTTCTACTGTCTTCATGTGCTTTGGAGGGGTGTAATGGGACACAACAGTTCGATCCTTGGCGCCGGCCGCAGCTCAGCTCAGCATTGTGTGACTCTGGGCTCACTTAGAGCCAGATGTAGGTAATTTCTATTTACCGATTCCTAAATACCCAATTTTACCGATTCGGTATTTAAAAATCGGTAACTAGAATGTAGGTAAAAAATCGTTAAATTATACCAATTCAGTAATATTCGTTATTACCGATTTGGTATTTACTGAATCGGTTTTAAGGAATACCTTCTCATTCATTCCTATGGGCCTGGAGGCCCATAGGAATGAATGAGAAGCCATTTACTATTACCGATTCGGTAAATACCGAATCCGTAATAGGGGGAGCATATTTAAGGGTGGCAGGGTGTCACATTGACACCCTGTTGCACCCTGGAATCGTGCATATGTGCACAAGTGGCGCACATACATGCCATGTCAGCCACATGGCACTTTTAAAAAAGCACAAAATTGCTTTTTTAAAGGTATTCGGTATTTACCACCAACTTGTAGTTGGTGGTAAATAACGAATCCTTAAACCAAAAATGCACTCACTTGAGTGCTCCCTACATAGGATACAAGGATTCGGTAATTTACCGATTCCTTAAATTAAGGAATCAGTATTTTACCGATTCCTTAAAATAACGAACCAGTAAACAACCGAATCCATAAATCCAGCCTCCTACATCGCAAAGGGCTAAATACCGGTCGTAAAGGGAAATTTACCGATTTTCGGCCGTTACCGACCGTTATTAGCCCACCTACATATGGCCCTTAATCTCCACGAAGGCCCCGAGCGCCTCCACCCCCTTAGGATTGATACATCGCACTTTACAAATCTTGTATTATTATTATAGGGGCAAAGACAAAAAATAGATATGTTTATTTGTTTCCATTTATTCCTAAAGACAGAAAATAGGTGAAGTTTATGTTGAAATACTGTTGTTGCAACTTAATTTTCACAAATTATGGATAAATAATAAATGTTGACAAATAACAATAAGTGAGAACAAGCATTTGCAATGCAATAGGTCTCGCATTAGGAAAGTTTGAGCTATTGGTATTGTAAATGACACATTTTGCATTTATGTGTTGGTTTTGAAAATAGCGAAATTAATAGCTTTGTCATTTACAATGCCAATAGTTTTAACTTTCGCAAATGTGACACCTATAGCATTTGTAATGCAATTTGTGTTGTATTTACATGACTTAGATGTATCCCATAAAACATGCAACCAGTTAAATCTGCTGCAAAAGCTCTCGACAGGCAATTTAAACCTCGTCGTTGAACCCGCAGGAGCGGCTACGTCACCTCTGGTTAACCCCACACCGTCACATCTGCCCTGGGCCTCGCTCGCCTGCTTTAGTGCCACACTGTTCTCGCTATTCTCACCAGCTTGGGCTTTATGTTGCAGAACTAATCCCGTGCCGCACAGCCGGAGGGGGGGGGGGCGGTGCGGCTGTGCTTACATGAAGTGCTGGGGCCGGAGGGGGTGGGGGGGCGGTGCGGCTGTGCTTACATGAAGCGATGGGGCTGAGGGAGGGCAGGTGCGGCTGTGCTTACATGAAGTGATGGGGGGAGGGAGGGCAGGTGCGGCTGTGCTTACATGAAATGATGGGGCCAGGGAGGGCAGTTGCGGCTGTGCTTACATGAAGTGCTGGGGCCGGAGGGGGAGGGGTGGGGGGGGCGGTGTGGCTGTGCTTACATGAAGTGATGGGGCCGGAGGAGGGCAGGTGCGGCTGTGCTTACATGAAGCGAGAGGGGGTGGGGGGGCGGTGCGGCTGTGCTTACATGAAGCGATGGGGCTGAGGGAGGGCAGCTGCGGCTGTGCTACATGAAGTGATGGGCCGGGGAGGGCAGGTGCGGCTGTTCTTACATGAAGTGCTGGGGCCGGAGGGGGGCGCTGCGGCTGTGCTTACATGAAGCGATGGGGCTGAGGGAGGGCAGATGCGGCTGTGCTTACATGAAGTGATGGGGGAGGGTGGGCAGGTGCGGCTGTGCTTACATGAAGTGATGGGGCCGGGGAGGGCAGGTGCAGCTGTGCTTACATGAAGTGCTGGGGCCGGAGGGGAAGGGGTGGGGGGCGGCTTTGCTTACATGAAGTGATGGGGCCGGGGGTGGGCAGGTGCGGCTGTGCTTACATGAAGCGAGAGGGGGTTGGGGGTCGGTGCGGCTGTGCTTACTTGAAGCGATGGGGCTGAGGGAGGGCAGGTGCGGCTGTGCTTACATGAAGTGATGGGCCGGGGAGGGCAGGTGCGGCTGTGCTTACATGAAGTGCTGGGGCCGGAGGGGGCGGGCGGTGCGGCTGTGCTTACATGAAGTGATGGGGCCGGGGGAGGGCAGGTGCGGCTGTGCTTACATGAAGTGAGGGGGCCGGGGAGGGCAGGTTCGGCTGTGCTTACATGAAGCGATGGGGGGAGGGCAGGTGCGGCTGTGCTTACATGAAGGGATGGAGCCGGGGAGGGCAGGTGTGGCTGTGCTTACATGAAGGGATGGGGCCGGAGGGGGTGGGGGGGGGCGGTGCGGCTGTGCTTACATGAAGCGATGGGGCTGAGGGAGGGCAGGTGCGGCTGTGCTTACATGAAGTGATGGGGCCGGGGAGAGCAGATGCGGCTGTGCTTACATGAAGTGATGGGGCCGGGGAGGGCAGATGCGGCTGTGCTTACATGATATGATGGGGCCGGGGGAGGGCAGGTGCGGCTGTGCTTACACGAAGTGATGGGCCGGGGGAGGGCAGGTGCGGCAGTGTTTCCATGGGGTCCCTCGGGTGGCTGCAGTACCGGGCAACTGTAAAGGATGGGCCGGGGAGGGCCACGTCCCACGGCGTCCCCATGCGCGGGAGTGATGGATGGCAGCGCGCGCGGAGGGCAGGGCTCATTAATCTGCCTCCCCGGGTGCACCCAGGGGTGCCTCTGACCTTCAGACTCTGCAGGGAAAGGTCAAAGCTGTGCGCCGGGTCTTGGCGCTCCGTGTGGCTGCGGGCACGGGGTCCCTGCCCATTATCCCCCCTCGGATCCTCCGCGGATACAGAAGCGTCGGGGCAGCTGTGCCCGGACGCTGAGGCTGGAACGGACACCCCTCCCGGGCGCCCACTGCAATGAATCCGCAGAATCGTTCAGTGTAAAAGAACTTGTTTTATTGAAGTGCCAAGTACGGGCCCACTGGTGAACACGAACACGTCCTGCTGTCACTGGGTTTCAAATGCTTAATGTCGAACACTAACAACCATTCCAAATGAGCTGCTTTGGCTGGATCGTCTGGTCACTGCGCATGCGCGTTTGAGCCAGTTCCTTTGGGCGGGAATTCCGTCTTCGGAAGTCCCACGCACGCGCCCACGGAGTGCCTGAGAGCGGGGCTCCCATGCCCGAGGGAGAGCCCCGGCTACAGAAATCCCGAATGGCGGTAAGTGGGGCTTAGTTGTAGGGGGGAGGCAGGTGCGCTTGTTTGTGTGTGTATTTGTGCGGTGGCGGCGGGGAGAGGGGGGTCTCTGTATGTGTGCGTGCGTGTGTGTAGGTGCGCTGGTGAGTGTGTGGGGGTTCTGTGTGTGTGTGTAGGTGCGCTAGTGTGTTTGTGTAGGTGCGGCGGGGACAGGGGGTGTGCGTGTGTGTATGCAGTGTGTGTGTGCGAGGGAAGCGAAAGCAGGGGTTGTGAGTTAGTTTGCGCAAGCGCGGCTCAGACACGCGCTCCCGAGGTCAAAACTGACTAGGAAAAAGCGCGCGTCTGACTCGTGTCTTCATTCCTAAATACGGGTGACAATAGGTCTAAAGCAGACACCTTCAATGCTTACGCATTGAATGTAGGTCTGCTCGACCTAAAAAATAAATAGGGATAGATTCATTTACTATGATGTATCAGGGCAAAGTGAGTGCTGGGATGTGAGGCAGTGTGCGCCCACCCTCCTCCTGTTTGAAAAGGTTCTCTTGAGCTGACGAGCACTGGTTGATGCACCTGCATGACGAGCTTTGGTTGATGCACCTGCGCCCAGCGAGTGGTACTGAGACCTGAGAAGACTTTGGGCAGCATTTCCAGAACCCCCAAAAAAGAATGTGTTGCTCTCTACTGAAGAAGGACAACTATCCTGAAACACGTGTCTAGAGGTACACAGCACTAGCTGCACCAACAAGGGTGAAAAACTAAAGCCTGCCACCGAATTAAGTGTCATCATGCACTGCGTTTACTATGATTCATTAGGGCAAACTGAGTACTAGGATGCGAGGCAGTGTGCGCCCACCCCCCTCCTATTTGAAAAGGCTCCCTTGAGCTAATGAGCTGACGAGATCTGGTTGATGCACCTGCGCCCAGCGAGTGGTACTGAGACCTGAGAAGACTTTGGGCAGCATTTCCAGCTCCCCCAAACAAGAATGTGTTGCTCTCTACTGAAGGAGGACAACTATCCTGAAATACGTGTATAGAGATACACAGCACTGGCTGCACCAACAAGGGTGAAAAACTAAAGCCTGACACCGAATTAAGTATCATCATGCACTGCATTTACGATGTTGCAATGGGGCAAACTAAGTGGTGGGATGTCAGACAGTGTCCGCCCACCCTCCTCCAGTTCGATCCTTGGCGCCGGCAGAAGCTCAGCATCGTGTGACTCTGGGCTCACTTAATCTCCACGACGGCCGAACGCGCTGACCCCCTTAAGGTTGATACATTGCGGTTTACAAATCTTGAATTATTATTATTATTATAGGGGCATAGACAAAAAAGCAGATATGTTTATTTGTTTCCATTTATTCCTAAAGAAAGAAAATATGTGCAGTTTATGTTGAAATACTGTCGTTGCAACTTAATTTTCACAAATTTTGGATAAATAATAAATGTTGACAAATAATAATAAGTGAGGAAAAATAAATTGGGATAGATTCATACAGTCCTGTTAACTAATACATACTATACATCCTGGTACTCTAGTTATACATGAGCAGTGTTCCATCACATACATTGTGTGAGGAAGCGTACACAGCAGAGGACAGTGGAGCCACAGAAGAAAGTCCATGGATGCCGGAAGGATGCCCTGGCTGTGGCAGGTGTTGTCACAAGAGGCTGAATATATGGTCCTTCTCGATGTGCTGCGAGAGTCCAAGGGGCTTCATTCTGAAGTGTGGACCCCTGCAGCAAGATGGCTGGTGTCATGGCAGTTCAGAGGCACAACAGACTTCTGGGAGCTGTAGTCTCTTGTAGCACTGTGACGACTGAGGCAGCTTGCTGAAAAAATAACCATAGCACAGAATTTCTATAGCGCCAAAGATCTATCCCAAACCTGAAACCAAAACATTGTACCTTCTAACACCTACATTTTCTGCACAATACAACGAACAAAACTTGAAGTGGTGCAGGTCAAAGGTGGAAGGCTCAGGGGACTGAGCCATTCTTTTTCCCTTCGCTATTCTTTAAATTGTATGTAGATATGTTTTAACATGGCTGTGTTCGTCAAACTTTACGGGAGGAGAAGATTGCAGGCAGTCAGCAGGGCACATTCTCCATTGTTTGTGGGTGATGCAACCTCCGCCAGAGTGGTTCCCATCTCAGCATCACTTGGATATGGTGGCGATTGTTGTGTTGTTAGCACCAGTCACAGATGGTTTGCCGACTTTGCTGTAAACAGAGGAAGAGCGTCAGTTTCTATGGTACAGGCACCTAATCTCTTAACACTCACGCCATCTCCTCACCTTGCCTCTGGCTCATCTACTTAACATGATCATTCGAACCCGGACTCCTGCTTCCCTCTGAGAACTCCCACTAACTTTATTCACTGTCATTACCAGCGTTTGTCCAGTACCCCTTATTGCAATTCTTCTCTTCTGACCTTACGGTCATTTCCCATGGGAAACAGTGTATTTACTTAGTGAAATATTAGTTGAAGCTCATGACTTGATGTAAATGTTTAGCTATACACATGCAAACTGTTGAAATGAACAAATGTACTTATACAGAATCAGGGTCAGAGCTTTTAAAGATTCCAGCACCAGACGTCACTACTTAGTGGGCCTGTTCAATAAATTCTCTAACCTCGGTGCAACCGGTTTGAGATGTGACCCATATACATCTCACTTTGGCTGAACAGGATCCACCGTTACTAAATTCTAGACTGACCCTGCACTCGAGAAGTGTGTATTTTATGTATGTGGCCAATGTAATACAATTTGTATAAACCACTCAAAACAAGTATCACAAATAGAAAGACTTCCCAGACAAAATATTATTAAATGGTCATATATCTTGATTGTAGTTGTATCAAATCCTTTATTTATTGTGACTCAATGATCCTCCTTTTCCATTTAAAAACACCACATTATTGCTTTGCCGCCAACGCCTTTCATCCCTCTTGGGACTTCTTCAGGGCTTGTTATAGTACTGTTTCATAAATTAGATGTATTTATTTCATTATGATGGTCCTGAATATGTGGTGATATCAGTCTTATTCTCTCTCAAGGATGAAGAAGTAATAAAAACAATTTCCCGTTATTCGTAAGGATTCCGTAATCTGAATGTGTTGTCCTAATATTAGATTCTCCTAAAGTGACAGATGCTTACTGCTTGTAAATACTCTTCATAGTGGGTGGTTTGTCCCCAATGGTGAGTACGCCCAGTCCCCACAAATATTACAGTTTCTAAGTTAAATTCAAATAATTTCGCCTTCTCTGTACCAGAACAATCCACGCAGTAGGTACTGCATGGATTGTTTTTATTACTTCTTCATCCTTGAAGGAGGATAATGAGTCACAATAAATAAAGGATTTGATGCAACTACAATCAAGATATATATGACCATTTAATAATATTTTGTCTGGGAAGTCTTTCTGTTTGTGATACTTGTTTTGAGTGGTTTATACAAATTGTATTACATTGGCCACATACATAAAATACACACTTCTCGAGTGCAGGGTCAGTCTAGAATGAAATGAACAAATGTGCCTGATCCTACAGTCTCTCTGTAGGGCTCTTAACACCCCTTGTGATCACATCCGCTCTGTAGAAATGTATGCACACCGAATTCCCATTTAGAAAGATAGGAATGTGTTCAATGGAGGGGGTCGAAGATGGTGCTTCCTACTGCATCACAGCCTATGCCACTGCAGGGGAGCTAGAATGTAGGCACTGATGCAACTATGCAGCGAAGGACAAAATAGGATTTAATTTGGTCTGATTTAGTCCCTAATTTTCTTTTCAGTATTAGCTTCGAAAAACATGTGACGTGAATTGGTTGCTTGCCTAATGCTTGACAGGTTTCACTGTAAAGCAGCTTTTAAAGCACAGGGGTAGTGAGGGGCCATGGGGAGATTGAAGGGAGGTACCGGGGGATAGAAATATAAGGCGCAAGTTGGAGTGAAGAAACATTATTTAGTTCTTTCCTCAAGAGATATCTATATATCATTGTGTACCTCAATAGTGCGTTGTGAGTAGCCTACCTTTGGCAAGCAGTAGGTAGACAAAGAAGGGTGTAGGACTTGCAGGAGGCGACAACAGGAGGAAGGTGGGAGTAGAAACTCAACCATCGCCCAATGCAAAGTTATTCCGATTCATCAACTCCTACCTCACTTTTAGGGAACCCTTCACCAAGAAGACCAAGTCGCTCTCCCTACCAAAGACAGTGAAGCTGATCCTCCCAGAAAGCGACTTCAGGGCGGCCACCCAGGCCCTTGTACACTTGCATCTGGATGGGAGAGTTTTGTTTATACTGACCTCCTTGAAATTCATCCCGGAAGCCCCAGTGCAACTCACCAAGGGCCTGAAGAAATATGATAGCTTTACTCCACCTCCCCATCCTGGTGGAACTCCACTGACCCCTTGCTGCTCTACACCATCCTCAAGACCACCTTCCTCATCTGCAAATCCATCACAAACCCCTGTAATCTTCACCAGCAGCTAGGACGTTGCCAACTGGAGATGAAGAAGAGTAAGATGAAAAGGACCAGGAAACAAACCTTCTCCATCTATGATTCCAGAATTTTCAATACCCTCCCTTGTATTTTTCTGGATTGGATGTACATTGTTACAACGCATGCTTTTAGCACGCATGCTGTAACAACGCAGTTTTTATAATGCATTCTTTTACAACGCATAACAGAAAGGGGTGTTGGATAGTGAATATTTTAATTTACTATTCCAACACCAGTCCCCGTTGACACTAGGGAAGGTGTTGGAAAGTAAATTAAAAGTATTCCCTATCCTTGAGCGCCCCCAGAGTCATGCGTTGTAATAGAATGCGATTTAAAAACCGCGTTGTAATAGGACTGCGTGCTAAAAGTTGCGTCGTAAACTACGTTCCCCTTCTGGATTGCCATCACTCTGCTTCGGTTAAGGGTCCAGCTGAAGACAAACCATTTCAAAGAACACTACAACTTGAAGCCTTAGAAAGTCCTCTTTGAACTCAGCAGCTTCCTTGACCCCGTCGCCTGAACATGATCTCTGATTGTATTCCTTGCCTTTAGCCCTGTGCAGTGTTCAGTTACCCCTGGCAGATTTGTATAAATACTCACAAACACACATGCATAAAGGGAATTAATTCAAAATAAGGTTAGGTGAAAGTGATAGAAATTTTAACTCGATCGTCAGAAATCATGCTATGAATGAAATAGAGGAATGTTGAAGATTCACTGGGGTAGGCCAGAAAGAGCCCAGGGATGCAGTAAACTGATCTTCATAGGTCTTCTTGCAGTGTCTCCCTGGCTAATACTTTTACCAATGGAACCACTCCAGAAGAAACTGTTGGAGGGCTTGAATTTCTGATGGCGAAAGGGTACAGTCCGTTCAGGTCGTGTGACACAAAATAGTGGGCTTTCCTGTAGAATGTGATGAGGGGTCCTACATCGCAGCCAAGAACTGGAACGAGCTCCCCGTGAACATCAGACGCTCCCTGACCATGCACACTTTCAGGAAGGACCTCAAGACCTGGCTCTTCGACTGATCCAGAGCCGTCTCCCTCCCTCCTCCCCAATCGCCTTGAGACCCTTACGGGTGAGTAGCGCGCTATATAAACCCCTGATTGATTGATTGATTGTGTCAGAGTCTCTTGTATCTCATAGATATTTGTTGACCATGGCCTGAATGATGCCTCCATCAAGAGTTGTGGAACCCCTGAGGGTGTAGGACTCTCCTGCATTGCAGGGGCTTGTGTTACGCCCCTGGTCCGTTATTTCCCTGGGTGCTCTAAATTCAAGGATGAAGCCCGCACCCAAACACAGATTACTGCAGGCTTTTCCCTGGAAAGGGAGTCAGACCGCAATGCCTCACCTAGGGTTCCTTAGCAGAGAGAGCACGCAGGTAGTACACCGGCAGACACTTCACACCTCAAACATAACTATGCAGAGCTCATCAGTATTCTAAAAGGCTGATATCTCTGAATTTAGGGGTTTATCGCTTGGAACACGTAACTCACTCAATCCAGAGGAGCCTCACCCAGTATGACACATATATTACTGTGTGTACTGGTTAATCTCATCACTATAGTTTTAGACATTGATCTGATGTAGTAAGGTTTGTTTAGAGGGACCTGAAGAAACGCCACTTAACCGTGTGAGGCAGTATGGCGCAAAACATGTATATTGTAGGAGGGACCACAGAACACCGTACGTTCAACTGGTCCTCCTAGTTTTTACCCCTTGCCATATATCTCCAATATTTGTAAATAGACATCATATTCTTGGGGAGATACATATACAATTGTAATTATTTCTTTCATTAGACACCACACCTGCTATCATCACTATTGAACTAGCACTTATCACCCTCATTAAAAAGATCTCGATCAAAGAGCCCCCAGTGAGGGGCCCGCTAGCATTATACCGCTTCCCTTACGTGCAACAGAATCCTATGATGAAGCATGCAGCCTTGAGGGGTTAAGATTGTTGGTCCTGAACAAATGGGTTCCTTGCAGCCCAGGTGAAAGTTTTTTTTCTTTTTACTTCTGGAATTGCTTGGCGGTGACGGACTGTAAAAACTGGCTAAATATCCACCCATCCTAATTGGGCGTATAAACATAAATGATCTCTTTATGAGTTTTTGCTATAGGGCAGCACCGCAGGCCTTCCTGCTGTACTTCCCTACGGCAAAAGTAAAGGGCAGCATTGCGCCGTATCTATAAGATAAGGCGCATTCCTGTCCTTGTCCCCTGCGCCGGAGCACAATGGGCTGCAGTGCGCCAACGCAGGCCCCTTTGCACCATGGTGCAAGGGTGCCTACGTTGCGGGGATGATTATTTTTGTACAGGAAGGGAAACCTTTTGGTACAAAAATATTCACAAGAGGCTTTTCCTCTTTCTATGTGTGCTGCAAAATGCAGCACACATAGGATATTTCTCCTCGTTGTGCCTCCCTTACGCCTCCCCTGGGAGGCATAAGCTTTTGGCACTGCCTCAGATTTACGATTTCTCGTAAATTTACGATTTCTCATAAATCTAGGGCAGTGTCAAAATGCCATGGATGTTGCTGGAAATGCCCCCAGCAACACCCATTGTATGCCCCTTTATCGCAGAACACTGCATTAAAGCGATTGATATTAATCAGGCAGCATTAAGCCCAAAAATTGGCTTAGTGCTGCCTGATAAATATCACACAGGCTTCTGCGCCACGGAACGTCACAAAAAGTGATGTTCAGGAGGCGCAAGGAGTTTCATAAATCAATCAATCAATCAGGGGTTTATAAAGCGCGCTACTCACCCGTGCGGGTCTCAAGGCGCTGGGGGAGTGAGGGGGGGGCTGAGGCCCTTAGTCATTTCTCTGACGGCCCTTTCTTTGTCGGTCCGTCAGAGACGTTTGTCACAGTGGTATTGGAGTAGTGGCTGCCATGGGCAAACTTAAGGTTCTCCCACATGTAAATATGTTGGCGGGGAGGGAACATCTTCGCAGTTGCAACAGAGTTCCCTCTCTGCCCTAAGTCTTTTCGACAGTAACACTTTTACATTTGGCCCATTGACTTTGTATCCTGAAATATGTAATTAATTAGCGAGTTTGCACCAAATTATAGAAAGCAAGAGTTAATATTTTAAACAGTGGCGCTGGAGCAATTTTTTCGAGTGGGGGTGCTGGTCAGTGGTGCCAGCTCGAAAAAACACGTGAAAACCGAAGTACCCGGATCAGAAAACTAAACCTGTTACAGTATAGAAGTGCATATTATTGGTACTGTATGTCAATAATGATTCATAACTTGTTTTTCATATAGTGCTTCATGCCTCAGTTTCTGCCAAGAGGCCTGCCTAACATGTCACAACATGTCACACTGTATACTGATTATTTGTTGTATTCTGCTTTCCTATTACCTTGTCCATCCTTGGTGTCAGTCTCTACTTGTCTATGTCATATCTCTGTGATGCCATACACTGTTCCACCTGTTGAAGTTCAATGATATTTGTCAGTTATCTGGAGCTGAGCAGGAAGGTACTTGCTCCCAGTGGGGTTTCTTACCAGATTACATTTCTACTTGAATGCTGTACCTGACTATCTAATCCCAAGAATAAATATACTACATGAATATTACAACGAGGAGTATTCATCTTTATTTTACTGAATGCAACATTATTGATTCTGAAGCTGTATCTTTTTTAACTGGAAAAAGTACAATAACATACCAGCGCGGTTCAAGCCATGTAGGTATCACCCTTAAAAGTAAAATCAGTGATTCTACTTAAAATGTCTGCTCCCACCCCCCAACACCCGCAAGAAGCCCAGTGTTCTTATTTCTGAAATGTATAAAAAATTAGGCAGCACCCAGAGGATATTTTAAATCTAAGGTCTCCTTACACGTCTCCCCTGTTCACTACTCAACGATCCCTGGGATATTGCCACTTAACTTCAAGATGCCTTTATTTTGCATGAAGACAAGTGTAAACAATGTCCCCTTGTTCTACTTAATTATTTTTGACATTTGACTGACTTCAAAAATGGATAACAATGCAAAAAACAAATACCTTAAAAGGCTCAGTAATGAGAATTTTGTGAGATAAAAAATGGATGAATGAACAGCAAAACTAAGCTCTTTTACTGTTGTTGCTGTTATAACGTTCAGCTAATTTGTAATTTTATGTGCAATTTTTTTCCTGTCCGATACTACACCTTCAGTTGTGGCTCGCTAACCACAGAATAGGAAATGTAAAGTGTGCCCGTGGACAGTGGACTGGCCTACAGAACTCATATAAAGATGAGTCTAAGCTTAGGATTTCTAAATACCTTAAAAATGTGTTTATAAAACCAACCGTAAACAATCTTATTTTCATATGGAAATGTATGCAGATGGTTTAATGTATAGGAAAATGAGCAGAAAGTGAAGAAAAGGAGAATAAACAAGAACCTATGGCCATCTCACAAATATTTTCCTGGTATGGCAATTTTGCACTGATTTCATAATATGACTTATGCACTGATTGTTTTTTACATAAGCCTTTTTTTAGCAGTCGGTCAGTACAAACATCAGCCCAAGACTGGTGCTAAACTGTCCTCCATCAGTTCACAGGTGAGTAGCAACAATGCAAAATATCACAGCACCAGTGCTGAATGGCCTAGTATTGGTGCTAATTTTGCACGCCACTGGTGTACTTTACATTATTTCACATTTTGCCCCATATTTGTGCAGGTGTAACTGACATTTATTCTGTTGCAAGCCTTAGCTAATCTTTCCGCTAACCATGGTCTGCATAAGGAAATAAATTAATATAAATCTGTATTTGTAAAGCGCAAACTACTCACCCTTACGGGTTTCAAGCTCTGGGGGCCATTGTGAAAATTAAGTGAGCTATTGCCCAGATTCACAGGGTGCTGAGCTGAGCTGCCACCGGAAACAGGGATCGAACCATGAACCTTGTGCTCTGAAGTCAGCTGCCCTGGCTGCTGCACCACACCTCTCCACTATCCTACGGATCTGCAAGATCTCCGGCCAGAGGAAGATCCTTCTCCTACCTTGCTGAAAAGACCTGGAACTCTCTACATCTACAACTCAGGCAATCACCTTCACTGCCTCAATTCAGGAAGGACCTCAAGACCTGGCTCATCGACTGAACGGCAGAACCCCCAACGCCTTGAGACCCTAATGGGTGATTAGTCGCGCTCTATCAGAACCCTGATTGGTTGACCCTGCTTACTGTGGAGGAGTACACCTACAAGATTTCATAAACTTCATACATTCAAGAGTACCCAGATAGAATGAAAGACGTGGGCTACACGGACAGTGTCATCTGGCCATGGAATGAAGAGATGAAACATGTAAGTTTTGAATGCAAACGCATTACATTTCTAAAAAAGAAATGGGGCTTAAAAGTGTAGGCCAGCTCCAAGACCAGATCAGTGATCTTGGCAAACAACACGGGCAGTCCATTATGCAATTAATGTTCCTAATTTATCATAATAGAGGAGTGTGGTATTTGCTTCTCCAGCCCTTCCGTAGGATGACTAAATACTATGTTATTAATCTTGAATTTGATAGGAAATGAGCAATCGTAGGCCAAGCCATTCTCCCTATTTGCCAGTCTATCCCTGCCATATAGGCAGTGCATGGTCTGCACTGCTTGTTCCTTTGTGCTTTTGTTCCCCTTATTTGTCCCAAACCTTTGTAAATTAGCTAACCGTGTTTGCTCCAATCACCTTTTTTAGTTGGTTGTTTACTTAATTTACTAGCCTACTGTCTGCAATTCTATTTTTCCCTAAAACTACTCCTGAGCCATATTCCAGCTCCACCCATCTCCCTGCCTGCCTTCCCCAATAGGAGTTGCATATTCCTTTGAAAATACAGGAGCAATTAGCATGTCTTCCATAAACAAAAACCTGTAGTTTGTCTTTGCTCTTGGGCTGTGATGAGTTCTTTTAGTCTCCAGTAGAAGTAGACCTATGTTTGCTACAACACGCTTCTTGAAGTTTTGAACTAAACATATAAAGTACATTATTCTGAAAGGGTGTCTTCCATGCCAGTACACCATCTTTAGAAGTGATCTGTTGTTTGATCAAACGCAATAAAAGTTTGCTTTTTAAATAATTTAAATCCCAAAAAAACGTCTAGGATTTAAGAGTGGCCACTTGCAAGTGACAAGTTTTCCCCCCAAAATGGCTCCATTAGTCATGGTAAATGTTTTAACTGAAAAGCCACCATGGAGATTCAATGCTAATGAAAATTCTGCCCTCAGATAAGGACACTGGGAATATCTCCAACACGGGGGTGCCACACAATCAGTCGCGCTAAGGTAGGCTCTACAACATTCCGGGAGTCTGTCAGACCAAGTTAGGGACACTATGCTTACTTTTTCTTGAAAGTCGTAGCCATTCCCTTTATGATCCTACGGTGACCAGACATGATGGTGGGCAAGTCAGTCAAGATTGGATGTGTTTCGCCCGCCATGTCTACGCTATTCTGCACGGCGGACCTTGTTGGAACTGGAGAAATCTCCATTGGTGGCAAATCTGCACCTGTGTAAACTAAATAAGGCAGTTTCCCCATGGAACTGAGGAATCCACTGTTTCATGGACATTCTATGGGGCTAACCCCTTGTATTCATCAGACCCTATGCAGCGATTAATTAAACATGTTTTTTAGTCTTTCTCTTTATTACAAGCATTAACCCTCAACACTTTTTGGAACAGCCCTTGGAAGTACCCTGTAGTTAATTACTGGAAAATGCTTTATGTTCTGTTAAAGGTAGCAAAGATAGACAAATATTAAATTGCAGCTAACCACATGGAGTCGTAAGGGAATAAGGGAGATGCATAGGTCATGGTGGGTCATGAAAGGAGGCTAGGTGAGATCATGGAGAGACACTTTAAAAAAACAATAGCAAAGTTAAAAATATCATGGTCAGGTTTGGGATTATGGTCACACATGGGCATGCGTGTGGCAAAGAACGCCTAGAACAAAATATTATTCCTACAGCTGATAAAAATGCCAACCTGAGCTTGTTGCAAAACGTGGATGCGGATGTTAGGAAAGCTTCCAAATTAGGTGCATTTTTGTGGACAGCTATATTTTACAAGCATGGGCACTTGTAATTATGTTATGCAGATTTGTAGAGCGCACTATCAACCGGGAGGGCACCCTGGCGCTGAGCAGGTGTGAGTCTAGCCTTGCAGGGTCTGCATGCTTTACGCCCCTCGGCCCCAGTTACACCCTTCATGGCCGAACTCGGAAACCAAAAGAATTCCTGCTAGAAATGCTCAAACTATCCCCTTTCCCTTCGTCTCCTCGCCCAGTCTTTTTCCAACCATCTACTCTCTCTCCTTCTCTCCACTCTCTCTTCTTCCACTCTAATCGCTTTCACTCTACCTACCTGTAGTATATGTGCAGTCTCCATGCAGAATGTATTTATTATGTAGAATCCTGTAGTTGCTCTATGTTCTAATGTTTTGTGTATTTATTGCTTGGTATGTAATGTTAGGACAGACAATGCTGGGAGCAGATGCCATCGCCATACCTAGAAGGGGTTGGTAATAAAGAAGATACTCATCACTATTCATGGTGTAGTAATTATTTGAAAGAAGTTACTTCACTCCCCCTCCTTCCCTCTCACTAAGCCTCTCCATGACGTCTGCAGTTAACCTAGGGAGCCGGGGAAAGTGATAGAGGCACTAGAAGTGATCCTGGAGCTCAAACCCTGCCTTCCAGACCGCCAGCCTACTGAGGAAATGCCCGGTGGAATGAAAGGCCTGTCCAGCCTGTGCCGCTAGCCATAGGGGTGCAGAGATCGCTCAGCTTCAGAGCCATTTTGGCATGCCGTGCACTAAGATTCAGTGCTTTGGGGTCTTTAGGTTGCCCATAATGTAAAAAAGAATCTCTTGTGAAGCATCTGCAAAAGCACTTTCGTTATTGTATTCCACACACGATGAAGTACACAAGAGTCCACAACAATTGTTGCAGACCTAGCGGTACTCATGAAACTCTTTGAGCATTCCAAAAGTTGGTAAATCTACTCCCCAAGAGGTAGATTTAAAGACTTTTTAAAAATAATCAGGCTACTATCAGTAATTAGTTGTGCAGAGGACTTACCTTTGGCGCCTGCAGCAGATGCAGGTGCACCTCCAGATCTTGCTGCACAGCACCTCCCGAAGAGGGGTGCACCCTCTGATGTACAGAAGTGGGGTGACAGCTGTGTTGATCCGGGGGAGTATTGCAAGGGGATCTGTCGCCAGGTTATTGGTCACATAGCATTTCAGTGGGGTGAAATTACAGATGATGATGCGCAGAAAGATGGGAGACCAGACCAGGATGAAACTGGCGGCCACAGCTATGATGAGGTAGAGAGAGCTCTGCTTGGCCTCCCGCTCCGGGGTTGCAGGCTCACGCTCTAATTGGTACTTGGCGACAAGGTATAGTTTGATATTGAGGCCTATCATGATGCCGAAAGTGACTAGATTCCAAATGATGATACCTATGGCTTGGATTGTGAGTGCATCGGCTGAGGCAGTGAGATTTTGGGATGCTAAGATTGCGAAGGCATAGAGCCACAGGCTCCCGATGACCAACAGGGTCTTCCTGGGGCTCATTCTCTGAGGGTAATGGATTGGGGATATAACTGCATGGTACCTGTCCGCCTGGGCTGCCAGGATGGACAGGTAAGACAACCCTAGGAAGTTTGAAGCAACGAACTTGGTGTCATTCTTCCTGGGGTGATCATCTTTGACATCAAAGAGCCCTACATAGTAACAGGAAGCGCCCGTGCAGAAGTCGCTAACACACGTGCTCATCATGTAGATGAACCGGTTCTCATTCCGGAATGACTTAGATTGCACGATGGCGAGGAACACGGAGAGGTTGAGTATCATGATGGCGGTGGCCAGGCAGAAGTGGAAAAGCAGCAAGAGAATGTTGCCAAAGCTGTCTGGGGTGACGGCCAATGGGACCATCTCTTTCTCGAGCAAAGATGCAGTGCTTTAGCTCTTCGCATTTAAGCTAAACTTTATAGTGCCCTAATTGGAGGTAGCCAAGGAGTTATTCCTCTGTGGTCAGGAGTAATTACACCGAGGCATCACCTGGGGAAAATCCATCGATCTGAGTTCCTGTTTTCTATGTTTTTTTAAATTGTGCTCCCTTGTGCCTGTCATCACCCAGGTGATTTAGGACTGAAGTATCGGGGTGGCTGACAAACAAAGCAGGAGTCGATGGAAAGATCCACAAATTCGGTTAATTATCAATACAAGCCCAGGCACATCTGATCTTTCTCCTACCAACTACAGATAGGTTCCAGAATGGAACATCACTACATAATAGGGAAACAAGAAACTAGAGGAAATACATGACACAGTAAAATAGATACACCAGTGTTAAACAGATTAAAAGTATAGAACACTGCATCATCTCCCCCATAAAGGAAAATTAAGATAAATTCTTATAACCAAAACGTGATGGCAAGTTGGAGACGCTTTTAGTGAGAACAGGTTCTGATTTATAAGAACTAGTCATGCGAGAAAACTGTGAACTCTGGGAGGAACATGTTTGAGAAACAGGAGTAGAAATCATAGAGTCAAATGGCGTGGTTTGCTTTATAAGTAAACTCTGTGAAGCACATTTTGAATTTACAGGTGGGACCAACTGAGATCCAGAAAAGGGTATAACAGAATCATTAGAAAGGTCCTCACTAGGACACACACCGTGAGAATACACCTCACCTCACTTAGAGGTACTGGCTTCATGAATGATAGAATCATCACCAACAGGAGTATGGGATTTAAAATGAATCTCTCTAAGTGAATATCAGCGATATGCACTAAACAGTTTTTATTCCACCAACCACTTCATTGCAAAAGAATGGAACTTTTACTAACCGCTCGATTTTACAGACTCCCCTTTCATGATCTTTACAGGTTTTTTTATGAGAAACCAGGATCCAATCAGAAATTATCTTTCAGATACATGCTTAGTACAATCTAAATAGAGTTTATGTTGTTTTTGTTTTAAAAAACAAATTTTCTGTGACCGCTAAAGTATCATGTGTTTTAAATCCAGCCTGAAAATCAAGCCATGTAGGTAAAATTTTGAGCCGCAAAGTCAAATGTTAGCACAACCCCGCTACTAGTACCAGATGAAGTATCGGAGTGGCTGACAAACTAAGCAGGTGTCGATGAAAAACTCAACAAAGTACATTTATTATCAATACAAGCTTCAAGGAATATGTAAATGTAAATTTGATACTTGTATAGCGCACTACTCACCCGCAGGGGTCTCAAGGCGCTTGTACGAATACCGCTGTGGAACCCATCCTGGCTTTCCCTGTGAGGCCTCCACTCCTGGGCACCCCCAAGGTGGAGGCCAGGCATCCTTAGCGTTGTGGGGATTAAGCAAGCTATTGCCCAGAGTTACAGAGTGAGACTCCATTATTGGAATAGGCACCGATGCGAGAATTATCAGGTCCATGGAATTTTGAGCCCAAGACCCGCCGAGGCAGGGAATTGAATCCTGGTCTCGGGCTAGACCTCTGCATCAGGGTCTGCCGCTCTAACCATTGAGCCACACTTCTCCACTATATGACCCACAGCTATTGCCAGTTGCTCAGGAGAAAAATCAGAAGGATCTTCTGCTAGCATCTATAGATGGGTTGCAGAATGGAACATCACTACTTCATAGGGAAACAAGAAAATAGAGGAAATACATGACAAAGTAAAATAGATATACCAGAGTTAAACAGATAAAAAGCATAGAACACTACAAGGACATATCTGTCTTATTAAGAACCAAAAGTAAACATATTTCTTTTTATTGAGTTTAAAGCACTTTTTATTTGAAAATTCCAACAGACTGTGGGATTTCCTTCCATGTGTGAAATACATAGAAGTTGAAGGACAACAATAATTTAAGATCCATCCAGGGCAAACATCTGGATTTAAAAGGATACAATAATTCACAAAGAAATGTAATATGCAAGGAAATACTACCCTGACCACAGCTACAGTCAGGGGACCTTCAAAGAGCACTGCCTTGCTTGTACATTAAACATTTCTGACACCTAAAATTGCATTGGGGACCAAAGTAATGAGGCAAGTACAGCATCCCCCGGCACCGTTTTAGGTGTCAAAGATTCGTTAGTCTTACATGAGAATATCATCTCTTCTGGTTTTTTTAAATGTAAAGTAAGGGGGTCTTTGTGGGGTCCTCCTACTGCGGTCTGGAAGGTAGAGTGTGCCTATCCTGTCCACATATATGCCACTTGTTATAAAATGCAAACATCGACTATGCCCTACATTTTGTAGTGGCTGCTCTCGGTACTGTGATTCCCACTTTGTATAAGCTAATTTTTCAAAAACTGTTGTAAGGATCTAAACCAAACCAATAAAAACACGTGTTCTACTTTCATTCCAGGTTGGTGTAATGTGTTCAGCCGTTCGAGCTGTAGCTGTAAGCAAAAGTTACTATGGGAGCTTAAATGGTAAAACACTTAGGGCCAGATGTAGGTGGCCCAATACCGCTCGGTAAAGGCCGAAAATACTGATTTTTGGCCGTTACCGACCGGTATAGAGTGAATGGGATGTAGGAGTCCGAAAATGATCCGAATCGGTAAAGTTACCGAATCGGTAAATTACCGAATCGGTAAATATACCGAATCGGAAAAATTACCGAATCGGTAAGTTACCGAATCGGAAAATATACCGAATCGGAAAATTTACCGACTCGGTAAATTTACCGAATCGGTAAATAAAAATTGGTAAAAATGAAGAATGAGATGTAGGTAAGCACTGAAATACCGAATTTGCCTCAAATTCGGTATTTAAGAGTCGGTATTTACCATGGATTGGAGTCAGGTGGTAACCAGGTGCAACCCATAAAAATGGACCCAAAATGCAATTCTTCTTGCACAATGGCGGCATTTTATGTCATTGCAAGACGGCTACGGCTACAGGAGGAAGGAGAGAGGGAATGGCAGAGAGAGGAGCAGGTGTACAGACAGAGGATCACCCTGTTCATGCTCACAGAGGCAGAGATACTCCAGAGGTACAGGTTGGACTCAGACACCATCTTGGACCTCATCAGGGACCTCCAACCACTGTTGGAGCACACTACCCCAAGGGCACACGCAATTCCTCCCCACGTCGAGGTGCTGTGCAGCCTACACCTGCTAGCGTCTGGTAGCTACCAGAGTGTTGCTGCTGTGGTAAGTGGTGTAACTCAGAGCAGCCTATCAAGGTTTTTCCACAAATTCCTTGACGCCATGTTACAGAGGATGGACCATTACATATCATTTCCTGCAACCCATGCTGAACTGGTCCAAACAAAATCTGACTTTTACCAGATGGCACGATTCCCCAATATCATTGGCTGCATTGATGGCACGCACATTCCCATTTGTCCCCCTGCTGCCACCGAATATATATACAGGAATAGGAAGTCTACGCACACCATCAATGTGCAGGTGATCTGCAATGCAAAGTACCACATCACTGATCTTGTGGCAAAATTCCCTGGGAGTACCCACGACTCATACATATTTCAAAACAGCGGCATCTATGCACGGCTGACTGCAGGGGAATTTGGTGAAGGATACCTGCTAGGTAAGACACAGTGTGTGACACCCATAACGCCTATAGCTGCAAGAAGTACATGTATGCATGTGAGTGATGTATTCCCATATCATTTCAGGAGACAGCGCATATGCCCTCCGCTCCTTCATACTCACCCCCTACCTCAACCCCTCAACACCCAGCCAAAGGAGATATAACCGGGCCCACAAGGGCACAAGAAATGTTGTTGAGCGTACGTTTGGGATCTGGAAAAGCAGATTCAGATGCTTGCACAAGAGTGGAGGTGCAAGGCAGTATACCCCCATCACCTGCTGTAAGATCATCGCTGCCTGTGCGATGTTGCACAACCTTGCAGTGAAGAAGGGAATTGAGGTGGAGTTGTCAGACTATGAGGATCATGACGACGACATTGCTGCGCCTGAAACACAACCTGCTGGAATGTCAACACCAAGTGATGGCAGATACAGACGTGAGGAGATTACACGCAACTATTTCTGAGTAAGTAATGAGACTGAGACCTATGTTGAATGCACAAAATTATGTTTTAATCTAGTAACTATCCTGTTACGGTAAAGAACAAAAGTGCACCAGTGAGCATTTCACTGCAATGCTCACAGTGATTAAACACACACAGACAGGTGTAGAATGCAACCACCGTAGTTGTAGATTGTCACTACGCAGGTTGAAATGGCACAAATGTGCAACACTAACTTTCAAAACAACACTTCCTGTCCAATGGCAGTAGCCCATGGTAATAACTGTTCATCTGCGGTCACGCTTTGCACTGCCAGGTGTATGTGGCTCACTCTGATCACTGGGCATTTGGCCTGTAACCTCCAGTCGCCTGCTGCTCCTCCTGGTCTCTACGACAGGGTGGCTTGCCGTGCTGCTCCTACTGGTGCTAGCTTCACTCTCCGGCACTTCAATAGTTGCAGTTTGTGCTGTCTGTGCATTGAGTAGAGGCTCCAGCGCACCGGTCATTCCGGCTATGCCCCTCGTCAGCTGATCACTGTTTTGAGTCAGGACTTCCTGACTGGTCATGCTGCGCCTACATAGCAGGGATGTGGCTGGTGCCAGCCGGTGTATGGCTTTCTCGGTTCTCACTGCACGCTGTTTCTCCCTGCGCCTTGATGTCATTTCTGAGTCCAGTTTAGTGCACAGTTGATGCATGGTTTGGGTCATGTTGTGTATCCCCGTGGCCATGCTCTTGTTAATTTCTACCAGTTCCCTGATGCCCTGACCAATGTCCTGCATGTTAATGTTGATGTTACGCATTTGTCTTTGACAGGCCATGATGCCCTTCCCCTGCATCCTCTGTATCCTGACCATGGATCCCTCCTGACCTTGGAAGACACTGGACCCCTCCCCACGTGCACCTACACTCCTTCCTGGAACTGTGCGGCGTCTACTGGCAGTAGGTACAGGCTCTGCGCTGGGCTGCAGTGTGGCAGAGATGTCAGCTCCAGGCAAGTTCTGTGAATCTTGACCCACCATTTCACCATCAGCTGTCTCCATTTCCAACAGTAGGGACACTACATGCCTCCTGCTACGTTGTGCTGCAGGTGTTTGGCTATCCTGTGATGCTGCCATTTCTGGCGAGGAGACCAATAGTGGTGACTGTGATGGTCTTGGGGATGCCTGCAGTTCTTCTGTGTTGTGTGGCTGCCCACTCGGTACACCTGTGTCCTGTGCAGCACTGGGACCTGGCTCATTACTGTCATCCCTCTCGGGTGCTGTGTCCTCTGCCTCCTGTGACTGCCTTCTTGAAGTGTGACCTGTGGACATACGAGCACATATCAGCTAGGCGGAAATGTCTCACTGCCACTGCAATTAAACTTGCGAAAATGCACTTATTACATGCTGCCTGCCCTTGTCTGCAATCATTTGCCTAACTGTATTACATGGTCTTTCATTAAATGACTTCATGTACCATGATGCATTGCTATTGTTTTGCACTAACACACTGGGACTGGGGCAATCAAGGGGTGAGGGATGGATGAGGGTGTGAGGGAGATTGCTGTGCAAGCATCTTACCTTTTCTACTTGCAGCTTTCGCCGAGCTGTCCACTTCTCCCAGTCCATGGACGCTTTCTGGCTCCAAGGTTGTGGCATAGAAGCAACATACGTTGTAAGAAATCCACCACACGCATGACTAACCACTTTATTGAGAAGAATCACACACCAAATGACATGAGATGGGTAGTCCTTGAGTGTGTGGTAAATAAAGACAACATTGAAAAAACTCTTCACGAACGAGAGCAACGCTGGGTTTTCAGATTACAGACAGATATAAGTGGGTTGAATGACGACATACCTTGGGGTGTCTTCAATCGTTGAAATATAACATCCTGAAACTAATGTACCTGAATCCTAGAGCTGAAAAATAACTTTCATGAAAAATAACATCCTAGAACTATAATGCCCCTAAAACCATTATAGAAAAACATGATTAAAACAATACTTCTCAAACTCCATTTTTTCACTCCATCCTTGGTTTATTTGTTATATATCATAAACCATATCAACTAATCCTGTGGTAACTTTTTTGTCCACGTTTTCTTCAAACCCTATTTGTGAAGAATGCCCATTGTTTCATTTTTATTCTTTGTTTTTATTATAACATTACCCCAAACATTGTGTTTTCTAAAAAGCCGGTTCGATAATAAGGGCGAGTAACAAACGGCATGGAAGAAAGACGCATGTGACGCTCTTTTGCATCCATCTAAGATGGCCGCCTGAGCGCGACGGTCTAGTTCCAACCCGGAAATCGAAACAAACAAAAACCAAACCCGCGGACCACATTGCAAGATGCGGTCCGAGGGGAAGCTGATAGGTAACACGGCGCGGGTTGCTGATTAGGAAGTAAGTGTATCTGACCTAACCGCCAAGAGAGGGTAGCGAGTACTAGACCTCTAACTAAATGATATATGTAAAAGACGCTCGATCACTAACCACGTCTTCTACAACCCTAAAAATCCTTCTAGCATTGTTTTCCACCGAGGCAATACCGCCCCCCTAAGAGACCATGATGTGCTATTAAGCGCCAACAAAAGTAAATATTCAAACGTTTCCTTTGGTTGTGTGTTAAATGTGTGTCCACTGTTTTATGTATAGTCACTTCCGTTTGTCTTTTTCCACGTTAAGTTCACTTGTTGGGCATCTGGCGAACAGACACCGGATCTGAAAGTATGCACGCACCAATATGGTGAAACCACACCATATAGTCTGTATGCATATATGAGCATGTATCAAAAACGTGCATGTTTGTGAAGGACGAAAAAAGTCCCCGATCTCGGCAGAGATAGGGGCGAGGTGTTTTTTAATTGTTCTTTATTCATTCTTTTACAGGTTCACCATTGAACTATACATTCGCCTTAAAAGTCAAGCGTATGTATGTAGAACCACGTGTGTACCGAATAGGGACAACGTTAATCACTGTAAATATATGTTGCACTAATAAATTCCTAACTTTAGGTTTTTTAGGAGTGGTACAATACAGGGCTGGTCCCTGTATGGTCCTGAAGAAACGCTGGGGGTAGCGTGAAACATGTTGACCAAATACTGAACCCAACTACATTATTGGTTGGTACACAGTATAACCCCATTTTTAACATACTGGTCTAGGAGCAGAATAAAACATTGAGGCCCACTAGCACAGTATTTTTAAACACACACACACCCATCCACTCCACTTCACATTCCTTACAC
Source organism: Lissotriton vulgaris (assembly GCF_964263255.1). Lineage (NCBI taxonomy): Eukaryota > Metazoa > Chordata > Amphibia > Caudata > Salamandridae > Lissotriton > Lissotriton vulgaris. The sequence goes on from NC_141699.1 coordinate 70,337,374, forward strand.
CACACATAGTCCTTCACTACTCAGTGCTCCTACGTAGCTCGCAAGTCGTAGCACGCCCCTTTTCGTAGAGAACTGGGAGGACCCCGATGATGAAGCATGTCACCGTGAGGAAACTCCGGTGAGTGAGGGGACTATAAGAAAGACATTTTTTCTTTCTTGTTGGGCTACACTTAAGATAGTATCTGGAAGTTAGCCACCACACGAGACAGGTCCCTGAACCCAGATATTGGGCTCTTTTTTGCTACATTAATCTCTTTAGGAGGATGACCTGTTCTTAAGTACCTCCTTCTCCCCCCTTTTTTGTACATCCAAGGTTGTGGCTACCATCTCCTCCAGGTCAGTTTGGGGGGGTGCTGTGTTCTTTCCTCCACCTGTTTGCGAGGCCTGTTTGTGGTGGTCAGCAATTTTTTTTTTGGGTGAGGCTCCTTATATCATAGAACCTCTTCTTTAAGTCTTCAATTACTCTGGGGGTCACTCCCACTGCATTTACTTTTTCAAGTATTTCAAGCCAAATCCTCCTCTCAGCAGATTCAGGCACAGACAGGGACTGCCTTCCAAAAAGTCTGTGGTGCACCTTTACCACCTCCTCCACAAGAACCTGTAGCTTCATGCTACTGAATGTCAGCTTTCTTTTCCTTTCACTCTGCTCTGTATCCTTGCTGCTTGCCATTTGTAACTTTTAAAAGTGCACAAACTCCGTCTGCTGCTGCTCCCACCCTCTCTGCTCCAACTGCCTCCCCAGAACCTTCTAATTAGTTGCAGCTGCCTGAGTAGTCACTTCCTGGTAGGAAGGGGGAGGGTGGTTGCACCTGATTGGCTGTTGTATTCAGTTTCACTTCTGCTTGCTTCCCGATTCGGAAAATACCGAATCGGTATTTACCGATTCTGTATTTTTAATGCATTCCTATGGGCCTTTTGGCCCATAGGAATGAATGGGAGATACCGATTCGGTAAATACCAATTCGGTAAATACCGAATCGGTATTTTCCGAAATTTCGATACCGAATTTTACCGATTCGGTAAAAAATACAGATTTTTTCCCTACATCTCATTTACCGATTTTTGAATACCGAATCGGTAAAATTCGGTATTTAAAAATCGGTAAATGACATTTACCTAGATCTGGCCCTTAGAGGCCTATTAGGAACACGGGCGGATCGCGACAGACGGCCCGGTGGTGGCGATCTGCCCGCCAAATGTCCCTGTCTCACCTCCGCCATATTAGTATGGCATGGGGCACTGCTGCAAACAGAAAGACCATCAGCGGCTTTTCCGCTGGTTGGATTGCTAGCCGGGCGGAAAAGGAACTCAATATGGTGGCGGTGCCTTGCAGGCACTGCCATCCATATTATGATGGATGCGGTAGAATGCCTTTCCATGGCGGAGACTCTGCCATGGAAAGGCATGCAGTAAACACTTTGCCTACCCCCGGGGGGCCCAAGGGTGGGTGGCTGCACTTGGGGTTGCCCCCCTACATTGCCACACCCAAGGTGGCAGGCACCGCACAGTGCCTGTCACGTTGAGCATGCCAATGCACAACATGCAGTTTTTACATTGTGGCGGTGCTGCTTACAGCACCGCCTGCCGCAATGTAAATGTTGCGGGATGCGAACGCCAGGGTGGTGGTCGCATCCTAATGGGCCTGGCGGGAGCGCCGGACCTCTGGTGGTCGGTCCCGTTTACCGTTACGGTGGCGGGTGGACAAAGTCCGCCCGCCATTATAATAGGCCCCTTCATTTTTTCACCTTCCCCAATTAACGTTTCTTACCACTGCATGGATTGGCACGAAAATCGGCATGCTGGACCTTAGTTGATGAAGGTAGTTATTTGCCCTTTTGCACAAATCCGTCCTCGGGGTCAAACGTTATATGAAGATCAACAAATGCCTGTGCAGTGGATCATCCATATGAACAGTTCCTACTGGACACTGTGTCATTTATCTATATATATTTTTGTGAAAGCTGGCCTATATACCGGGTTACGTGTGTGTTTCTTATACTCTATCACACATTGTTATTAAATAGATTGAGATACCATGATGTGTGTATTTATAAAACTTCTTTTTAATTCTTATTTTTTTCTCACAATTATTATGTAGCTTTTAATCACTTTTTATAAATAACAGTTAGTATACTTTTTTTACAATTCATACAAATTTCTAAGCATAGATATATGTCTAATCACTGTGATTTATCATACGTGCGTTAATACATAAGTCAACAACTGATTATCATCGTCAAATACAAAACTAGATCCAACGCGTTTCGGCGAGTAGCCTTCATCAGGAGTTCTGTATTATCAATTGTTGGTTTGATACTAAAAAAGTAGAAAATACTCAATTAATTTTTCTCAAAAACGAAACAATCTATAATAGACAACATGTGACAGTAATTATATCTATATTACACTAGTTCTCTCTGCTATATCAACTGTTCACAGGCACCCTCTCCTGCCGTCGAAAGCTCTCTACCCTAGAAAATTACAAGCTCTATCTGTACAAATCATTATCTACATATATACAATCTACATATACATTTCATTATATACATATATACAATCTATATCTACATACAAAAACATTTTTATTTCTATTTCATTCAACATTCTCCTTATGTGCCTTTTTTTTCGTTTTTATTCCAAGTCTCTGATCTCAGTACATAATTAAACTGATTTTAAATGTCTGCAGTTTGGTGCCTAGAATGTGGCACAGAATGATAGCGACTAACTTAGATAAACTGGATTGCAAAATATCCTACCTTAGGTATCTGCTGGGTGTTCTATGCGAGGTAAATATATGCAGTATCTGGATGATGGCAAAACATGAGGTTCCTGGACAAGTTTAAAATCTGTAGCAAAAATTATATAACGAAGTTTCAGTGGTCATATCTATTTAATTCAGAGACCCTGGACTAAACGTTAATACCTGTAATGTAGTTTGATCTGACAGAAGAATAGTGCCTCAATTGCACGTCACATTCAGTAATGAGGTATGAGGTGCTGCCCTGATATTGGGTTCTGATGGAATATGAAGATTTCTGCCAAGATATGAAATAAAATGGAAAAGTACTTAATACCCTGGGTTACTATCCACTAAAACAGGAGCCTATACAAATATGGATAGGGAGGCACCTACTTGTAAATCTTATGTGTGGATATCACAGATCAGACGGATGGCTATTCCTGTTTACATGGCTCAGAAGCAAGTGCTACAACAGGAGAAAGTTAAACAAAATGTAAGGACTCTATCATTAATAGAAAAGGTTGCCTTCCTAATATGAGAATTATACAGTTAATTATACCTTTAACAAAACGGCAGTCTGTTATATTCCTGCTCGGAGGCTGTAGAGTGATTCTGGGACTGTGCTAGTTGGTAAGGCGATACACAGTGGTGGTGATGCAATTCTGTCTATATAACAGTTAAGAAGACAGAGAAAGGAATATTTTAGGTCTCAATAATGCTTCTGTAACGAAAGACAATTGTGTCTTTATATGTATGAGTACTAATGGCATATACGATAGTTACATAGCATTTACAACTACCGCCTAAGTACTCTGCTCTATGTACTGTCGGCAAAGTCACTCCGACATATGCACAGATAACAATACTATCGAGGCCCATGTCTGATAGATTTAGATGGTAGAGTCCTCACTTACTTTAAATAAAGCCGTTACGGAATTCCGTCATGCCCATACCGCTGCACCGGAACGAGCGTGTTTGTGCGGTATTTAAACTATTTAGTTGCGCTGTCGTTCGATACTTCCAAAGGGAGGTCTCGCGATATTACGGGCAGCGAGACGTGGAGTCAAGAATAGAGATCCTTAAGGGGGAACAACCGCCATCTTAGAATGTAGTCATGATTATTGGTTTTCTTAATCATTTCTCAACATGTTGGTGCCTAAAATAAAGAATTCTATAACTCGTGTTGAAAAGAAGGTAAACGCGACAACTGTTAAATAATTACCAACTAGTTTGTATATGCATATAGATAACCCGTGAAAGAAGATATTATTTAAGTGTGATCGGGCTTCTCAATATATATAACCCTATGCAAGAATATTTAAATGCACAGGATTACAATAGTGTATGATCAAGTGAGCACGAAGAGCAAAATGTAATTCCAACAAGGATATCAAAGTTCTAACATGTAACCGGGGATGCCGCCATCTTGGAGTGGTAATAGACCCATGGTATTAGAATAGTTAACACATACATTTGTGAAGGAAATTGCAATGTATAGCCAAATGAATAACTGAAATTACAAACTGCAGACATTAAAAAAAAGCATGTGAAAACCGCATAGCAGTTCCACAGTGCTATGTGTCATCATGATAGAAAAATATACAGTGTCAACCCTTTGTGCAGATAATTTCATGACAGACTTTCTCATGAATGTATCAAAACTGGTTAAACATACAAATGTAAACAGTCTTTTTTTCTCAGCATTTCAATGCTGACTTTGTTATCAAGATATAAACTATAGTTTTCCTCACAGTTAGATCCTATTCTGCCATCATTGACGCAGGTACAGAGATATGCAATTCTGTATATCCTATAACAGTGCTTGTTCCCATGGGATTTCCGCGTTTAACCCATTAATTGCTGTTCCAAGCAGAAAAAGCCAGTAAACTTCCCGCATCTTGCGGACTTTCTCCAAATCTAAACCAATCCTCACTTGAACTCTTTCTAGAATGTACCAAGACATGCTATCTGAGGTATGGTTATGTTCTAGATAGTGCGTGACCTTGGGGGCTGTTAGTTTCCTAGTTCGTATGGCGGACCAGTGCTCTGTCAGTCTCACATTGAGCGCTCTCCCTGTTTGACCCACATAGCCCAATTGACAGGGACAAATAATAAGATAAATCACATTACTGGTCCTGCAATTATTAAGGTCCTTAGGTTTTACCAGTTGTTTGTTGAATGTAAGACTAGGACCTTGCATTACTGTTTGACACGATTTACAGTTACTACAGCTGTAAGTTCCTGTCACTGGTTGCATATTCAAAGATGACTGTTGTCCATTTGAATTAGGTGTCAACATTCTGGATCTTACAATGTGGTCTTTCAGAGACTTATTCCTCTTATAAGCAAAGATTGGTTTAGGCAATTGCTCTGTTTTTGAGAGGTTCACATTTAATATATGCCAGTTAGCGTACATTAATTGTCTTATTCTGTCATTAAGAACTGAGTGTTTAGTTATGAAAATCAAATTAGGGACCAATTTAGTTGTTTTGGGTTTAAGGAGTCATTGTCGGTCGTAAAAGCGTGCCCGCTTATACGAATCTCTTATGATTTTATTAGGGTACCCACGCGCAAGGAATTTGGCCTTCATCATTGTGGATTTTTCATCGTAATCAAGGATACTCGTGCAATTGCGTCTAAGTCGCAGAAATTCGCCAAATGGTACACTATTTTTTTGCACGGTGGGGTGGTAACTATCATAATGCAGAAGGGTGTTCCTTGCCGTTGGCTTGACATATAAGTCAACGGCAAGGGCCCCCTCCTGATGCTTAATGATAACGTCCAAATACTCCACTTGTGCCCTGCCTGCATGTTTAGAAAACTTGATGTTTTTATCACATTCGTTGATCCATAGGAAAAATTCCTCCAGAATGTCTTCGTTCTCTATCCAGATGAAAAAAACGTCATCTATGTATTTGGACCAACTAGTCACAGATTCACAGAACGGCGCTATTTCATTGAATATATATTTGTCCTCGAATCGGGACATGTATATATTAGCTATAGTAGGGGCGCAAGATGCGCCCATACTGACTCCTTGCTGTTGTTTATAGATGTTACCATGGAATTCAAAGATGTTGTCAGTTAACGCGATCTTAAGGCATTCCAGGATGAAAATGGATGGACAAAGGATTTGATACTTTTGGATAAACCAATGTGTGGCCTCTAGTGCACCTTGGATGGGAATATTACTGTAAAGTGCCTCTATGTCCATAGTGACTAGTATTTGGGAGGTGTTACAGAATCTGATATTTTCTACCAGGTTTATTATTTGTCTGGTATCTTGCACATATCCTGGGATTCGGATAATGTGAGGGCATAAGATGGCATCGATATACTTTGCTAGGGGTTCAGTTATTGAACCAATAGTAGTAACTATTGGTCTCAAAGGTGGATCTATCGTATCTTTGTGCACCTTTGGAATACCATAAATGCTTGCCAATTTGGGGTTATCTATATTTAGGTATTGCCATTCCTTATTACAGATTTCCCCCTCTCTTAGTGCTTTGTCTGTTAACTTTTTTATCTTAGCTCTGGTTTGGGCAGTAGAGTCTTTCGTTATGCGAGTATAGAAGCGGGAGTCGCTCAACATCTCTACCATTTTCTGTACATATCTTGGTGTATCATACACCACGATGCCTCCCCCTTATCACATGCCTTTACTGTGATGTTTTTGTTTGTTTTGATGGTTTCAAGTGCCTTATATTGGTTCGAAGATAGGTTAAAGGGGGTTCTAGGTACAAACGTGGTAAGATTAGTGAACTTGTCATATATGACCTGTTCAAAAACTGCCACCTGAGGCGGAAGTTGGTCTAGAGTAGGAGTAAAAACTGATTTGGGTTTCAATCCAGAAAGGTTGAATTCTTCAGTGTCATTCTCTTGACCAGAGAAAAAGAATTTGAGTCTTATCTTTCTCAAGAAAATCTGTAAATCCCTAAAAAGGTCAAATTTATTTAAGCCTGAGTGAGGGGCAAAGGTAAGGCCCTTAGAAAGGACTGAGATGGTATCATCCGTAAGATTCTGATTGGATAGGTTAAATATTGGTAACTGCTCTAATCGCTCTAATTCCTCCAGTAACGGTTGTTCCTGGTTTCCAAGTATTGTTCTTGCATCATGGGCTGATGTACTTGGAATTGATAGTTCTGGGGTGGAGCACCCTGGAAACGCGGCTGGTATCACGGTCTCCAGTTCCCTTTGCCTGATGGACGTTGGCCTAAAAAAGGTCTCCTATTTTGGTATCTAGCATTTGGTCTTCCTTATCTATATATAGCCATGTCAGGTGTCTTAGTGTACTAATGCGCCCACTGTAGAGGCCTTTGTTTGACGTCATGGTCACAGGCTCAAATCCTGGTGGGTCCACTCAGCCTTTCATCCTTCAGAGGTTGATAAAACAAGTACCATTGAGTTGGGTGAACAATAAACATCTGTTATTCTGCGCTAAGGTGCCCTTCTGGGTGTACGTGCGCTTTACAAATACACATGTTATATTTATAGACATAGATAAATAGATATATTCACTGAACAAACAAAATTTTAAAGCAATGGTTCGCTAGGTGGAAACTTTAGTGACAACATAACGTTTTAAACTAAAAGAAACACTGAAATTCGCCAGTTATAGTTATTTCCAGTGATTTTGACTTGTGCACGAAGGTAACTATAACTTGCACGCCCAACATACACAGTCCTGCCATCAGTAATTTCATTTCAGATATTGCGGTCATGCTATCTGTGATGTCATTGATCATATAATGAATGATGTAATATGTGAGGTAATTAGCAGTGCATGGCGTGGGTTTGAGTGCAACCCCTCAAAGACAAGCAACCCACGTCGCGCACGGTCAAAGGCATGTGCAGCGTGCTGTTGGTGTCACAGGACCTAGCCGCACTCAGGCAGATATACTGGCATTGTCATAACATCAAAATATTAAAAAGCATTGGGCAAAGCCTATAGGTCTCTTCTATATGAGATATTAGTGTTGGCAGTGTGTTTTTGCCATGTTGTGCACCATTGTCGCTGCTGTTGAGCATAGCTAAAAGTAAGTGGTGTGAAGTGTCTTAGAGTGGAGTGGGGAAATAGAATGTTGTAGACGGGATTTGTTGGAGTAGAGTGTCGTAGAGAGACTTTTTCACAACACCTAAATATTAACCAGCATTGGCAAAGCCAATAGATCTCTTCTCTATAAGAGCCAATTGCTTTGGCGATGTGTTTTTGCTATGTTGTACACCATTATTACTGCTGTCCAGCATGGCAAAAAGTTAGTGGTGTGGAGTGTCGTAAAGAGATTGGGCGAGTAGAATGCCATCGAATGGATTTGTTGGAGTAGAGTGTCGTAGAGTGGAGTGGGGAACTAAAGCAGTGGCAGCTGCTGTTGCATAAAAATGGCGAGGCAGTGCAGGGGGCAGCGTGGTGGGAGAATACAAAATAAATAAAAAGACATTTACCTACAGGCTACCGCTTCGGTGCTCTTCTGCACCTCTCATCTCCACTCCGAGCAGTCCATGCAAGGCTCCCAGTCCCCCATGCCAATCACGCTCAGTTTGGGTCTGGGAGCCTCTTCTTGTTCTCCACCCGACTATGCAGCACAGTTCCGGTTGGAGAGCTCTAAGTCACATGGCGGTTTAGCCGCTCTAAGATGATCAGCCAAACCGTCATGCGCACTTGCAGCAGTGCCCACCACTCCTCCCCCATGTTGCAGATGCTGTCTATCAGTATAACCTGGCCCCGCTGCCCTTGACTCGGCTCAGCGTGAAAAAATAAAATGATAATAACCTGTGTTATTATTTTATTTTGCAGGTTTTCACTGCTGAAGGTCAGTGGGGTGACCCTCCTCCGCCTTAACTGATCAGTCGCTGCTGAACTAGTGTTGTAGCGTTTTATTGAGGTAGTTTGGATTGGGTGGAGTGAACTGGATTGGAATAGGGTGGATTGGATTGGGTTGGAGTTGGATGGGGTGGATTGGAGTAGAGTAGATTATATTTGGCTGGAATGGGGTGGATTGGATTGGGGAGGGTGGGCTGCATTGGATTAGATTGGAGTGGAGGTGGTTTGGATTGGAGTAGATTGTTTTGGATTGGAGTGGGGCAGATTGTTTTGGATTGGATTGGGGCAAATTGCTTTGGATTGGAGTGGGGCAGATTGGAGTGGGGTGTACCTGATTAGTTTGGACTGGAGTGGGGCAGATTGTTTTGAACTGGAGTGGGGCAGATTGTTTCGGACTGGAGTTGAGTAGATTGTTTTGGACTGGAGTGGGGCAGATTGTTTTAGACTGGAGTGAGGCAGATTGTTTTGGACTGGATTGGGGCAGATTGTTTCGGACTGGCGTGGGGCTGATTGGAGTGTGCAAGATTGGAGTGAGGCAGATTGATTTGGATTGGAGTGGGGTGAATTGGAGTGGGATGCGTTAGAAGGATTGAAGTGTGTCAAAGCATCATTTCAGAAAGTACACATAAGAAAGAAACAATATCACTTTGCAACAAGATAATCCTCATCTTTTGAGAACAGCACCCACAAACAAAAAAAAAGAAAATCACAATTAGGCAATCACTATTTCCAATAATGATACATGTGGCCTTAGGTTGCAATAACTTTGTGGTACACAATTAGTTTTAGAATGGAAATGATTTTCTTTTATTGATTTACAGGTCTTTTCACATCTAAATATTACATCATATTCTTCACTTCTTGTTGCAGTTTGAGGCAATACAAAGCCCTTCCGTTTGAGTTTCTCTTTCCTAGTAATAGCCTCCTTTCATGTCTTCCAGTTTAATTTGGTCTGTACTTTAGGCAAGGTCTCCTTGGTTATCCTTCCCCTGAGAAGAAAAAAAGACAGCAGTCCAGATCCTCTGAGACTTTCCAGACATGACACTCTCCTGTTCTCCCATGATTCCCTTTCCTTCTTCCTATCCTAATCCTGTTTCTCCATCCCCTTTTTCCTGTAGCACGTGCCTGCAGAGAAAAGAAGGCTGCAGTCAGGTAGTCCTCTGTTTCTCTCCAGCTTTTCTGCTGCACTTCTCTGAACTGTCTCATCTTCATGGGAACAGTCGATGCCGAACTGCCAGATAAGGCACCTTCCAGAAGGGAATACAAGCAACCCCTGGCCAGTTTTGGCCTGTTGAACCGCGTCCATATGGTGCAGCTTGATTTCTTGGCCACAGTGAGCATAAGACTTGTGTCTGAGCATACCCCTTGCTCTAAGGGCATCAACTGCAACAACAACAAGACGATGGATGGAGTGTTTACATTTTTCTCAACCACAGGTGATTGATTGCTCAGTGCTGCATTGCAGTACATCGTTTTTAATCCACCCTGTAACTCTAGAGAGAGGCCCTCCTTATGCAAATCAGTACTGACCCAGCCCCCTTAACAACAATTCATCCTGAGTGGCCAGGAGAGGCCCACTCCAGAAGGAAACACAAGTAACCCTAATCCAGTTTTAGCTTTTTGGGCCTCTCATTTGGATGCAGCTTTAGTGCTATGGCACAGCAATCACAGTGTAAATGTACAAATAGTGGGAAACATCCTTTACGACGCAACTTTTACCACGCAGTACCTTTACAACGCAGGTTTTTCAACGCAAGTCATTACAACGACTTGCGCTGGGGGGGCACTTTAGGATAGGTAATAGTTTAATTTACTATCCAACACCTTCCCTACTATCCACGGGGACTGGAGTTGGAATAGTAAATTAAATTATTCACTATCCAGCACCCCCAACGCAAGTCTTTGTAACGACTTGCATTGAAAAACCTACGTTGTAAAGGCATGTGTGGTAAAAGCATGCGTTGTAACAACGTACATCCACAAATAGTACTACATATATTAAATGCTGCTTTACACCAGCCATGTTGTTTTGAAATCAAATTTACAATGTACTCCTGTTTTGTACCAAGATGTGCAGGCATTCTCGTCACATAGGCCTATCTTGTTTTTCACTTTGGGTCTCATAAGTGAGGAAGTTAGATTCCTGTTATCCAGCACAGAAGCTTCTGCTGTGTACTTTAGTTTCAAGGTCTTTCAACTGTTCTCCATAAGGAGTGGCACACCTCCTATTATTAGTGGTTTCACTTTCTGTCATGTGACTTGTTCCATTGTGTATGTGAATAAAATGTATAAAAGTAATGCAATATCAAGATGTGTTTCTATTATACTCTCACTAGCATTGTAAGGGCGAAGGTACTGTGATTTGTTATACAATCATTCATTTCTTTGCATTTTGTTAAAAAACATGTTCCAGATTTCAACAAGTTTGAGAGAGTGATTTTCATTTAGCAAAGGGACTCACATCAGGGCCTACCTGGCTGTCCACTTTAACAACAAGGTGATGGATAGAATTCTTTAATGAATCTTAGCAACTGGGATCACTCGAGGGCAGCATTCCAGTCCATCATTTTTTGCCCACCATGCCCATCTAGACAGAGGCGCTTCCTTATAGGAAGAGTCCATCATTTCTTTATTGCGCATTCTCGGAAGGAAAAACTTATGGTAGTCCAAAGATTATTATTATGTATTATTACTATTGTAGTAAGTATAGCACACAATCCGCTCTTGAAAGAATATCTCAGCACTTGCCAAAGCAAAGTGAAGTTCAAAACAGCCATGTTTTCAACAATTTCTTGAAATTCTGAGAGTCAGGGCAGGTACGGATATGACCCTCTCTGGTATTACATATATTACCAAACATTCGTAATGCATCCTGCTGCCCACCTGGTCGTCGGATCATATCTGGGGCAAATTCTATTGTAGAAAGTTTGGCAAAATATGTGGGTGTCTTTTTAAAGCTTTTAATAAATCAGAATCCGAGCTAATTAAAAGACACCACAGATATTGAACAAGCTGTACGTGATTAAATTTGACTCTGAAACGGGTTTACTCGCCACCTTTGACATTACAAGTTTATATACTAACATCCCCCAAGATGCTGGACTTCTAGCTATGGACTCTTTCTTGAACAAACGACCACGTCCACATGAGGTACCTATGTGGTTTATCATAGAATTGGCTCAAATCCCAAGCTTCAACAAGGAATTCTATTTACAGGTAAAAGGGACTGCAATGGGATGTCCCTTCGCCTGAGAAATGGCCATTATGTTTATGGCCAAATATGAAGACAAGTGGATTTATGGAAAAAATCTTTACAAAAAGAGCATCATCATATGGGAAGTTTTTATAGACGATATTTTCATGATATGGCGAGGCGGAGTAAGCCACCTTCAGAAATTTCTGGACTGGCGCAATACTAGAACCGCTGACATAAAGTTCACATCCCACTGGAGTAAGGAAGGCTTACATTTTTTTAACCTTACCATAAAACATGATGGGGATATCCTCTTCACCACGGTACATACAAAAGAAAAACTGATTGAGATACTTTTCTTCACTATTCCAATCACCATCAGATGAACCAGAAGGACCATTTACCTTACAGTCAGTTCTTGCAGATTCTTAGAAATTGCTCTAAAAAAGATGATTATTTCCACAATGCGGAGCTATTGATATCAAAGCTCAGAGATTGAAAGTATTCATATAGATTTCTAAAAAGAGCAATCAAACAAGGGTGGTATAAACAGGGAATCGCTTCTCGAGCCTATAGAGCAAAAATGATTTGGACTGATTGGTATGTGTTGCAACCTTCAATTCCAGTACTATTAATGTCAAGCGAATAATTAAGAAACATTGGAATATGGTCTCAACATTGGATCTATTTAAACAAATACCTAGTTTCGCATTGAAACACAACAAGAACCTTAAGAATAGATTAGTTCATTCTAACGGGGAAAGGCCCTCAGAGAGACCTTATAGGCCTCCTGGAGCTACCACCTATATGTGGTCACCATAAAGGTGGGAATTGTAATGTATGTTATCTCAAAGTTGAAGGAACGTATTACACATACAATAATATTTTTATTAAACATAATGAATTTACTAACTGCAGATAAATGAATATGATATACTGTATACTTTGTCCTTGTCAAAAAGCGTATATCCACTACCAGGAACACGGCGACCCGGGAGCAGCGTGTTTTTCAGATACTTCACAAAACAATTACTTATCCCGAGAGCATAGAGCTACCTCTATCGCTCTGACAACATACGACGCATTAACTGGATACGGAAGATACTTGCTCAATTCTACTTATACTACATCTCCCGGGTGGTTATACAAGCGCATTTCGCTTTAAGTCTATATTCTTTCATATGAAATTGGAGCAACAGACGGTCTTGGGCCCCACCGGGTCGGAATTATCACCGGAGAAGTGACCGATTGGCTCAAACACAGCTACCTAGAGCCCTGAAGATTAGCGTGATGCGATGAAACACGTGTCGGCTGGCTGTTGTTTAGCCTTGAAAATTAAACGAGGACACTAGGATTCTACCTTGTCATTATATTCATTTGTCACTACTTCTGTTTCTCTGCATGACTGTTCAACTATTAAGAATGTTTGCATTGACCGACGTCTAGAGTAACATTGAGTGTGTGCGTAGGGTACGTCTCTTTAGTAACTGTTAGGATTTGTCAGCTTGCTGACATCTCCATTGGGTGGTTACATGGTTTTCCACTCACCCAGTTGCACCACATACTATCACATAATAGTGCTTCCATACAGGCTGTGCGCCCATTCAAGATTGACATTCAAAAACCATTCTTACTTTTCTATAAATCAAGGATTAGGTGCCGGACTCTGTCAGCTCCTTTATTGCAGCATTTTGTGCGATCACAGACCTAAAATGTGCAGTATTAGGACAAATACAGGTGGAGGCAGGAGGAGAACCGATCATTACTTCCTCAAGACGCATTTCTGATAATGAACAAAAGTGGTGCTCATGTAAAGTGCTCTGATACCCGATGTCTCTGGTCTAGTTCGTGCTATGTAAAACTCTACAAAAAAAGGATGGTTGAAGCCATTTCCTTAATTTTGTTTCAAGCCCACCTATGGGGTTCCTCAGCAAATTTTTAACAGCAGTTGTTGTTTTTTCGGGACTTGCATGTTTGGAAGTACTGGCAGAAGGTACTGTAAATTTACTTTTGTGGTTTTCTGTCTGCGTACCTTACTGAAGTCAGTTGCAAGACTTCCGCAAGCTCACGAAGGCCAACCAACTCCTCTCGCACTTTGGCTCGAGACAGTATTGAGTTGTTGGAAATGCGCTCCGTGTTCTGCAGAGCCTGTGACGTCCTGGGTGCCTGCAAAGTATTGCACTGTAGTTTCTGTTGAAATCCACATACTCCGCGTGACGTTGTGTTGAATTGTGCGGACAAATCAACGTGGCACCCATTTTGGAATTTGATTAATTTCCAACTGCCTTCTGATTTACATTTTTGGTGATAGGCACACCTCAACTGAGTCACCAAAGTTTTTGTGCTTATATTTTCAGTGAAGGACACACCTTTACCATTATGCACCTAGTGCCTATATTATGTACTTAGGTTCATATATTTTCAATAATAGGCACATTCAATGAGTACCTCCGGATGTAGTACCTTGCATTGTGCAACGCATTAGTATATCCTTACATTGATTTAACAATTTTAATAGAATTTTACTGATATTTGGTTTCCTCGTTGACAAGTTCAACTTAACATTGTATCTCATTTTTCTCATCTGCTTTGTCATTAGATTGTTTGGTATGGCTTCCAGCCATGTGTTTAATCAACCCAATTTATTTTTACAGATGCCAGATAAGCCCTCTTTGGAAAGGAAGGAGCGGATAAGAACTTTTGAGAACTATCTTGTGACGATTGCCGGCAAGAATTTTCCTCCTGACCGTAAAGTAGCGTTACAATTTCATTTTCTTGGAAATGCTGCCATTGAGGTCTTTGACAAGCTTCAACCTCTGTCTGCACCGGCAGCAGGTGATGGATCGTGGAATGTTTACAAGAAAGACATTTTTAGATTGGAAAGACAGTTCACAGAGGAACCGAGTGTTGTTATCGGCACATTTTTTTTAGGAGAAAATAATTTGTGCTGGCAGCAGATTGTGATCTTGGAGAAAATGTAGAAATGTATATTAGGGATCAATGACTAAGATATGATGGCTCTGCCTGCTGTCTGCACATGTACCCCAAGTTTACGGAAGTAAAAAACAAAATAAAACACAATATGTTTTTTTTTCTCTGGTGCTGTTGTGGTCCCAACATTCAGCCACATTTGGTGCATATCAACTGCACTACATTGCAGTGCAGAGTTGTCAGAACACAAACATGACACCGAGGCACACACAGTCCAGTTTTCATTCCTTAGTCTTTACCTTCTTAAGTTCCTACTTCTCAGTAGTTAATTCCAGTTCAAACATGAATGGTACACAGTTCTTATTTAATTCAGGAACACATCCCAGTACATTATTGTTCAAAAAGGCAGCAACCAACACGTGTTTCATCCTCCTGGACAATTTCAAGGCTGCAAGATCATGTATAACAATTATTTGTACATATTTTGTTGACATTATTGAGTAGTGCCATCACCTTGTGGGTGTACCGTCACCTGTTCACCCTGAGTGAGTAACTAATGTGCATAAATAAAGACACACTGTGAGGAAGGGCATGTGTTTGAGAATCAACGCTTTGTCATTGCGTGCCTATATAGTGGTCTGTAATAGATAGACTAATTTGTGAATAATGGGTTAGATCAGTGTTATTTCAGTTAGTTAGTTCCAAGGAACCAAATAGTGCTCCACCGGATTTTAGGGGCGGGTCATGTAAAAATATACTATACCTAAAGTAGATTTACAAACGTCCACAGCGTTTTGTGACCTCATTTGAATCCCAGTTATGTATTTATTTGTTTTGCTGTGTCAGTAAATTAAAACGCGTCGTAACGCAATCCTCTCGGTGGGAATAATATCTAGGCACATATAAATACAAACCTATCGTCTATAAGTCACTAAGTTGTCAGGGATACATTTTTCAAATGAACGTCATAGATATGTGTACAATTTTGGCAAGTGAAAGCTTGTAAAATTACACCCCCCCCCCCTCCCCCCACCTTTCAGGCTCGTTATAGCTTGTGCTTAGTCTTAAGGTAACCGGGGGTATCTGAATTCCCACATTCCTAGTATAATTAAAACCCACCTTTATACTGGTTTGCAGGACTCTGATAAGCCTGCTGGAAACCAAAAGAATAACGAGGACGGGTTTTTCCCCCCATTTCCTCGCCGTCACAAATAAGCAGAGGCAAAAGTGACTCGTAATGATGCAGAAAAAAGGAAACAGTGTAGTCTTCTTACCGGTTCTTTGAAAGGGAATCCAAGAACGCCGTGCACACGAGGAACTCCTGACCTCCCTATAGGATGTGTGGGAGATGTAAAATGTAAGAATTTGTGCTGATTTGAGATTGCAGTAACAAAAATATATTTGTGGATTGCCATCCGATACCTAAAATACATTAAATGCTTTCTGCTGTTGCTGGTGCTAGGCTGTTTTCTATATTTGATCTCAAATCAGCATATCACCAAGTTGTTTTGGCTGAGGAGTCACGTGAGGAGTCACGTGATCTCACGTGATCTCACCACATTGTTACTCCAATCGGTGCTTATAGGTAATTAAGATTACCATTTGGGTTGGCTTCTGTGGCCTAGTGTCTTTCAAAAGCTTATGGAAATACTTTTCAATTGTCTTGTTGGAATACAAGCATATCTGAAAGAAACAGGTTAGTATTAGATTCCTTACCTTAGAATATCCCCAGGCGTCAGACTGGATCCGGAAATTTTTGCATAGCAGTACCCCTGCGCGTCGGTAGGCGTCGTCCGTCCGTCGTAGGCGCCGTGATGTCGTCGTCGGAGTTCTTCTTTTTTCCGCGCCAGCAAGCGCCGATCCGGAAAAAGGTGTACCCTTAGTCACTTTTTGGCTAACTTTTTCGATCCTTTTTGATCCATTTTTCGAAGTCGTACGACTCCGTAGGTGCCGATAGGGATGCCCGGTTTCAAGCCCTGCTCCGACTGCGACCGACTGATGTCGGTTACCGACCCCCATAGCCGGTGCCTACATTGCCTGGGTCTCGACCACGATGACAAGTCGTGCCCCGACTGCCGGGCCTTGACGTCCAATGCTAGGCGGGAGCGGTCCCGTAAGCGCCTCGAGATCCGGCAGTCGGCCCGCACCGTTTCGAGGTCCCGGTCCAGGAGGAGGTCGAGGGACCGGTCACGGGGCCGGAGTCATCACAGCTTGTCGTGTCGTCACCACTCGTCGGGCTCCAAGTCTTCAGGTAAGAGGCACAAGAAGTCAAAGCAGCGACACCGCTCTTCTGACTCCCCCGACGCTCGCACAATACGGCAGGGGTTTCGGGCGACACCGCCCACGCCGCTCCGCCGGGGCCGCAGGCGTCACATCCAAGCTCACACTAGCTTGTTCCTGGGCTTAATGCGACACCAGAGGAGATTCGTGACTTCCTCGTGGCCATGAGGACTCACTTCCCTCCAGCGCGCTTTCGGGCCCCGCGACCCCTACTGGGGGCCTTGGCAGGCTGGCTCTCCGGAGCCTTTGCTGCCATTTTATGAGGCTCTCATGGACGTCCTGTTGGGCACTTGGTCCAGGCCCGCTACAGGTCCGCCTGTGGATAGGCACGTCGCCAGGCGCCACCGCCCAGCTCCGGGTGACCCTAGTTTCCTGTCCTCCCACCCCACCCCCGAGAGCCTGGTTATCCAGGCCCCTACCTCCCAATCTGCATTCCCGACTGCTCACCCAGATCGGAAATCCAAGAGGTACGAACAGTTTAGGAAGAAACTGTTCTCATCCCTTAGTTGTGGACTGCGGTCAGTGAACACCGCGTGCCTCTTGGGCCGTTATACTCACTCTCTGTGGGATACGGTTGCCACCGTGCTGCCTGAGTGTCCGGAAGGGGCCCGGGCAAAACTCGCTCAAGCCCTCGCGGCGGTTAGGGATGCGGCACGGTATTCCATCCGATGTGGGCTGGATAATACGGACTCACTGGGCAGAGAGATGTCCACGACGGTGGCGGTTAGCCGCCATGCCTGGTTGAGGTCCGCCAACTTTTCGGTCGATGTCCAGAACACCATCATGGACATGCCGTTTGATGGCAGCCACCTTTTTGGTGGCAAAGCAGATCATGCGCTGAAATGCTTTAAGGACTCCAGGGTTACGGCCAAGTCCTTCGGCCTGTTGGCTCCGCTTCAGCAGCAGACTGCTTTTCACTCTTTTCGTGTCCACGGAAGGGGCGCCCCCACACATCCTGCCAGCCACGGGCCGCAGACTAACATTCAGCGCAGCGGCGGACGTAACCGCCGTGGCGGTGCCCGGGGACAACGACGAGGCCAGTCCACATCCACCCCCGCAGCATCCACCTCAAAGCCCTCCTAGTCCGAGCTTTCAGGCCCATTTGATGCCAGTGGGGGGCAGGGTTCGCCATCACCTCCTCCACTGGCGCACCATCCCTTCGGACAGGTGGGTGCTGCAAATCGTCTGAAGGGGCTACTCCCTCCCCTTCGAGGTGTCTCCTCCAGCCATGCCACCGCAGTGCCACCGCGTGTCGGTGGCCATCGAGCGTGTTCCTGGGCCAGAAGTAGAGTGTGGTTGCTATTCCCACTACTTTCTGGTTCCCAAGAAGGGCAAAGGGGGCCTACGCCCTATCTTGGACCTCAGGAATGTCAACGGCTTCCTCCGGAAGGAGAAGTTCAAGATGTTGATTTTGGCGCAGGTCCTAGCTGCCCTAGACCCAGGAGACTGGATGGTGGCGTTGGACTTGCAGGATGCGTACTTCCACATCCCCATCCTGCCGGCCAACAGGCGCTGCCTGCTGTTCACAGTGGGCCACAAGCACTTTCAGTTTACGGTGCTCCCCTTAAGCCTTACCAGCTGGGGTTCTCCATCAATGTGCAGAAGTCACACCTATGCCCCTCTCAGAAGCTCCTCTTCATTGGAGCGGTTCTAGACTCGGCGCAGTTTTGGGTTTATCCTCCCAAACAGCGAGTTCGGGATATTCAGTCTCTGATTCCGATCTTTCAGCCGTTATCCCGAGCCTCGGTCAGGTTGACGCTGCATCTTCTGGGGCTGATGGCCACCTGCATCCTTCTGGTGCATCACGCCAGGTGGCGGATGCGGGCTCTGCAGTGGGACCTGAAGTTTCAGTGGGCCCAGCATCAGGGCACCTTGTCCGACCATGTCTTGATCTCGGAGGGCACTGCATGACAGTTGCAGTGGTGGCTCGAGGACGGCGATTGGGTCAGCGGCAGATCCCTCTCCCTTCCCCAACCGGAGCACGTAGTTGTGACGGACGCGTCTCTCCAGGGCGGGGGAGGCCACATGGGAGAGGCGGAGATCAGAGGCCTATGGTCTCCGGGGGAATCCCGGCTCCAATCAACCTTCTAGAGCTGCGGGCGATCCGGCTTGCACTGAAGGCATTCCTCCCCTCTGTCCGGGGAAGTGTAGTGCAGGTGTTCACGGACAACACCAACGCCATGTGGTACTGCAACAAACAGGGCGGGGTAGGGCCGTGGACCCTATGCCAGGAGGCTCTGCGCCTCTGGCAGTGGCTGGAACATCAGGGCGTGACCCTGGTGGTTCAACGCCTGGCAGGTTCGCTGAACGCCAGGGTGGACGAACTCAGCCATCGGTGCATGATGGATCATGAATGGCGTCTGAACTCGGACGTGGTGCAAGTCCTCTTTCAGCAGTGGGTAGAGCTTTGGTTAGATCTATTCGCCACAGAAGAGAACGCGCAATGTCTTCAGTTCTGCACGTTGGAATTTCCAAGGCGGCACTCGTTTGGCGACGCTTTTTGTGTGAGTGGAGCTGTGGTCTGTTGTACGCCTTTCCGCCTATACCACTTCTGCCCAGAGTCCTGAAGAAGAGCAGACGCTATCGGGCCCAAGTTATCCTTGTGGTTCCGGACTGGGCACGAAGATTCTGTTATCCCGAGCTACTCAGCATGTCAGTCGATCCTCCGATTTGTCTGCCTCTTCAGGAGGGCCTTCTGTCGCAGCAGCAGAGGACGGTCCTCCACCCGAACCTGTCCAGTCTCCACATCCATGCGTGGAGATTGAGCGGCGACAGTTGAGGCCATTTGACTTGCCTCCTGAAGTCTGTGATGTGATTCTGGCAGCCAGGCGTCCCTCCACAAAAACGGTATACGCCTGCAGGTGGAACAGATTTGTGGCATGGTGCACAGCAAAGGCTGTGGATCCACTCTCGGCCCCTCTTTCTGAGGTTCTCCTCTTTCTTCTCTCTCTTACCCAGCAGGGTTCTGCTCTGGGCACTATCAAAGGCTATCTTTCTGCCATTTCCGCCTTCGTAATGCTCCCTGATCAGCCCTCTCTGTTCAAGTCCCCGGTTGTAAATAGGTTTTTGAAGGGCATCCATCATATGTTCCCTCCTTTACCTTTTCTGATGCCTCAGTGGGACTTGTACCTTGTTCTCACCTTTCTGATGTGTGCTCCCTTGGAGCCGCTTCATAACTGTCCTCTTCGTCTTCTTACCCTTAAGACAGCATTCCTGGTTGCCATCACCTCTGCTAGGAGAGTGAGTGAGCTCCAGGCTCTTTCTTCCAAACCTCCTTTCCTTTCTGTCCATCCGGACAAGGTTGTGTCGCGTACACGTCCCTCTTTCCTGTCCAAGGAAGTCACAGCCTTCTACGTCCGGCAGTCTATCACCTTGCCCACCTTCTTTCTGCCTCAGCATCCCTCGAAAGATGAAGAGAGGCTCCACCGTCTGGACCCAAAATGTGCGCTCGCCTTCTACCTTGATCGCACACGTCAGTTCCGGGTGGATGACCAACTCTTTGTTGGTTACGTGGGCGCGAAGAAGGGACGGGCGGTGCACAAACGGACCATCTCTTGGTGGGCCGTGTTGTGCATCAAGGCATGCAACTCCTTGGCTAAAAAGAAGCCTCCTATTGGACGGCGGACCCATTCCACTCGGGCCACGGCGGCTACTACTGCCCTGGGCCGGGGAGTCCCCTTGCAGGACATCTGTCAGGCAGCTACCTGGGCCTAGCTGCACACGTTTTCTAGGCACTACTGCCTGGACAGCCAAGTCCGGAGAGATGGCTTTTTGGGCCGTTCCGTTCTCCAGCACTTTCTGGTGTGATTATTGGTTCGCAGACCCACCACTGGGGTTGGTATTGCTGCGGTATCTATTCTAAGGTAAGGAATCTAATACTAACCTGTTTCTTTCAGATGCACAAGTTACTTACCTTCGGTAACGATATATCTGTAAGAAACAGTAATTAGTATTAGATTCCTTACCGACCCACCCATCCTCCCCGTTCTGCGAACCGATATCTAGGGTTAAGGTCATCCCTTACAGTGCCCTAGTTTCATGGCACCAGTGTTGGTTTTTATCATGGCTCTGCGTTTTCTGGCGTGGAAAAGCTGTGTATAAGAACTGACGGCAGCGCGCGAGGTCGACATCTAAGTACTCCAACTACGTCATCACGGCGCTGACGACGACGGCTGCGGACGACACCTACTACTAAGCAAAAAAATTCGGATCCAGTCTGACGCCTGGGGATATTCCAAGGTAAGGAATCTAATACTAACTATTGTTTCTTACAGATATATCATTACCGAAGGTAAGTAATTTGTGCTTCAAGACGATATTTTAATATTTTGTAGGAAGCCTTGAAAGTCACAATGTCACATTGGATAAAATGTTAAGCATTCAGGAAGAACGGGTTATGACAGTCAGCATTGATAAGTGTACATTTCTTCAAACAGAGATTAATTATTTCGGCCATTGAATTACACAGAATGGTATTCAACCCAAATCTGATTTATTAGATGCTATTTCCAAAGCTGCTAAACTGTGAGACATGGGCGTTTTCCAGAACTTTACTTAAATGATTGCGTAAAGAAGTACATTTTAATTGAGAATTTTAATGGAGTCCCTAAATGCAATCGCAATTTATCTAATCGCAATTTTAGCGATTCCTTAAGTTGCGCTTTCGGGCCCCGTGACCCCTACTGGGGGCCTTGGCAGGCTGGCTCTCCGGAGCCTTTGCTGCCATTTTATGAGGCTCTCATGGACGTCCTGTTGGGCACTTGGTCCAGGCCCGCTACAGGTCCGCCTGTGGATAGGCACGTCGCCAGGCGCCACCGCCCAGCTCCGGGTGACCCTAGTTTCCTGTCCTCCCACCCCACCCCCGAGAGCCTGGTTATCCAGGCCCCTACCTCCCAATCTGCATTCCTGACTGCTCACCCAGATCGGATATCCAAGAGGTACGAACAGTTTAGGAAGAAACTGTTCTCATCCCTTAGTTGTGGACTGCGGTCAGTGAACATCGCGTGCCTCTTGGGCCGTTATACTCACTCTCTGTGGGATACGGTTGCCACCGTGCTGTCTGAGTGTCCGGAAGGGGCCCGGGCAAAACTCGCTCAAGCCCTCGCGGCGGGTAGGGATGCGGCACGGTATTCCATCCGATGTGGGCTGGATAATACGGACTCACTGGGCAGAGCGATGTCCACGACGGTGGCGGTTAGCCGCCATGCCTGGTTGAAGTCCGCCAACTTTTCGGTCGATGTCCAGAACACCATCATGGACATGCCGTTTGATGGCAGCCACCTTTTTGGTGGCAAAGCAGATCATGCGCTGAAATGCTTTAAGGACTCCAGGGTTACGGCCAAGTCCTTCGGCCTGTTGGCTCCGCTTCAGCAGCAGACTGCTTTTCACTCTTTTCGTGTCCACGGAAGGGGCGCCCCCACAAATCCTGCCAGCCACGGGCCGCAGACTAACATTCAGCGCAGCGGCGGACGTAACCGCCGTGGCGGTGCCCGGGGACAACGACGAGGCCAGTCCACATCCACCCCGCAGCATCCACCTCAAAGCCCTCCTAGTCAGAGCTTTCAGGCCCATTTGACGCCAGTGGGGGGCAGGGTTCGCCATCACCTCCTCCACTGGCACACCATCACTTCGGACAGGTGGGTGCTGCAAATCGTCCGAAGGGGCTACTCCCTCCCCTTCGAGGTGTCTCCTCCAGCCATACCACCGCAGTGCCACCGCGTGTCGGTGGCCATCGAGCGTGTTCCTGGGCCAGAAGTAGAGTGTGGTTGCTATTCCCACTACTTTCTGGTTCCCAAGAAGGGCAAAGGGGGCCTACGCCCTATCTTGGACCTCAGGAATGTCAACGGCTTCCTCTGGAAGGAGAAGTTCAAGATGTTGATTTTGGCTCAGGTCCTAGCTGCCCTAGACCCAGGAGACTGGATGGTGGCATTGGACTTGCAGGATGCGTACTTCCACATCCCCATCCTGCCGGCCAACAGGCGCTACCTGCTGTTCACGGTGGGCCACAAGCACTTTCAGTTTACGGTGCTCCCCTTCAGCCTTACCAGCTGGGGTTCTCCATCAATGTGCAGAAGTCACACCTATGCCCCTCTCAGAAGCTCCTCTTCATTGGAGCGGTTCTAGACTCAGCGCAGTTTTGGGTTTATCCTCCCAAACAGCGGGTTCGGGATATTCAGTCTCTGATTCCGATCTTTCAGCCGTTATCCCGAGCCTCGGTCAGGTTGACGCTGCGTCTTCTGGGGCTGATGGCCACCTGCATCCTTCTGGTGCATCACGCCAGGTGGCGGATGCGGGCTCTGCAGTGGGACCTGAAGTTTCAGTGGGCCCAGCATCAGGGCACCTTGTCCGACCATGTCTTGATCTCGGAGGGCACTGCATGACAGTTGCAGTGGTGGCTCGAGGACGGCGATTGGGTCAGCGGCAGATCCCTCTCCCTTCCCCAACCGGAGCACCTAGTTGTGACGGACGCGTCTCTCCAGGGCGGGGGAGGCCACATGGGAGAGGCGGAGATCAGAGGCCTATGGTCTCCGGCGGAATCCCGGCTCCAATCAACCTTCTAGAGCTGCGGGCGATCCGGCTTGCACTGAAGGCATTCCTCCCCTCTGTCCGGGGAAGTGTAGTGCAGGTGTTCACGGACAACACCACCGCCATGTGGTACTGCAACAAACAGGGCGGGGTGGGGCCGTGGACCCTATGCCAGGAGGCTCTGCGCCTCTGGCAGTGGCTGGAACATCAGGGCGTGATTCTGGTAGTTCAACGCCTGGCAGGTTCGCTGAACGCCAGGGCGGACGAACTCAGCCATCGGTGCATGATGGATCATGAATGGCGTCTGAACTCGGACGTGGTGCAAGTCCTCTTTCAGCAGTGGGTAGAGCTTTGGTTAGATCTATTCGCCACAGAAGAGAACGCGCAATGTCTTCAGTTCTGCGCGTTGGAATTTCCAAGGCGGCACTCGTTCGGCGACGCTTTTTGTGTGAGTGGAGCTGTGGTCTGTTGTACGCCTTTCCGCCTATACCACTTCTGCCCAGAGTCCTGAAGAAGAGCAGACGCTACCGGGCCCAAGTTATCCTTGTGGTTCCGGACTGGGCACGAAGATTCTGGTATCCCGAGCTACTCAGCATGTCAGTCGATCCTCCGATTTGTCTGCCTCTTCAGGAGGACCTTCTGTCGCAGCAGCAGGGGACGGTCCTCCACCCGAACCTGTCCAGTCTCCACATCCATGCGTGGAGATTGAGCGGCGACAGTTGAGGCCTTTTGACTTGCCTCCTGAAGTCTGTGATGTGATTCTGGCAGCCAGGCGTCCCTCCACAAAAACGGTATACGCCTGCAGGTGGAACAGATTTGTGGCATGGTGCACAGCAAAGGCTGTGGATCCACTCTCGGCCCCTCTTTCTGAGGTTCTCCTCTTTCTTCTCTCTCTTACCCAGCAGGGTTCTGCTCTGGGCACTATCAAAGGCTATCTTTCTGCCATTTCCGCCTTCGTAAGGCTCCCTGGTCAGCCCTCTCTGTTCAAGTCCCCGGTTGTAAATAGGTTTTTGAAGGGCATCCATCATATGTTCCCTCCTGTACCTTTTCTGATGCCTCAGTGGGACTTGAACCTTGTTCTTACCTTTCTGATGTGTGCTCCCTTGGAGCCGCTTCATAACTGTCCTCTTCGTCTTCTTACCCTTAAGACAGCATTCCTGGTTGCCATCACCTCTGCCAGGAGAGTGAGTGAGCTCCAGGCTCTTTCTTCCAAACCTCCTTTCCTTTCTGTCCGTCCGGACAAGGTTGTGTTGCGTACACGTCCCTCTTTCCTGTCCAAGGAAGTCACAGCCTTCTACGTCCGGCAGTCTATCACCTTGCCCACCTTCTTTCTGCCTCAGCATCCCTCGAAAGAGGAAGAGAGGCTCCACCGTCTGGACCCAAAACGTGCGCTCGCCTTCTACCTTGATCGCACACGTCAGTTCCGGGTGGATGACCAACTCTTTGTTGGTTACGTGGGCGCGAAGAAGGGACGGGCGGTGCACAAATGGACCATCTCTCGGTGGGTCGTGTTGTGCATCAAGGCATGCAACTCCTTGGCTAAAAAGAAGCCTCCTATTGGACGGCCGGCCCATTCCACTCGGGCCACGGCGGCTACTACTGCCCTGGGCCGGGGAGTGCCCTTGCAGGACATCTGTCAGGCAGCTACCTGGGCCTAGCTGCACACGTTTTCTAGGCACTACTGCCTGGACAGCCAAGTCCGGAGAGATGGCTTTTTGGGCCGTTCCGTTCTCCAGCACTTTCTGGTGTGATTATTGGTTCGCAGACCCACCACCGGGGTTGGTATTGCTGCGGTATCTATTCTAAGGTAAGGAATCTAATACTAACCTGTTTCTTTCAGATGCACAAGTTACTTACCTTCGGTAACGATATATCTGTAAGAAACAGTAATTAGTATTAGATTCCTTACCGACCCACCCATCCTCCCCGTTCTGCGAACCGATATCTAGGGTTAAGGTCATCCCTTACAGGGCCCTAGTTTCATGGCACCAGTGTTGGTTTTTATCATGGCTCTGCCTTTTCTGGCGTGGAAAAGCTGTGTATAAGAACTGACGTCAGCGCGCGAGGGCGGCATCTAAGTACTCCGACTACGTCATCACGGCGCTGACGACGACGGCTGCGGACGACACCTACTACTAAGCAAAAAATTTCGGATCCAGTCTGACGCCTGGGGATATTCCAAGGTAAGGAATCTAATACTAACTATTGTTTCTTACAGATATATCATTACCCAAGGTAAGTAATTTGTGCTTCAAGACGATATTTTAATATTTTGTAGGAAGCCTTGAAAGTCACAATGTCACATTGGATAAAATGTTAAGCATTCAGGAAGAACGGGTTATGACAGTCAGCATTGATAAGTGTACAT
Source organism: Lissotriton vulgaris (assembly GCF_964263255.1). Classification (NCBI taxonomy): domain Eukaryota; kingdom Metazoa; phylum Chordata; class Amphibia; order Caudata; family Salamandridae; genus Lissotriton; species Lissotriton vulgaris. Next base: position 70,363,232 of record NC_141699.1, read on the forward strand.
TTCTTCAAACAGAGATTAATTATTTCGGCCATTGAATTACACAGAATGGTATTCAACCCAAATCTGATTTATTAGATGCTATTTCCAAAGCTGCTAAACTGTGAGACATGGGCTTTTTCCAGAACTTTACTTAAATGATTGCGTAAAGAAGTACATTTTAATTGAGAATTTTAATGGAGTCCCTAAATGCAATCGCAATGTATCTAATCGCAATTTTAGCGATTCCTTAAGTTGCAATTTTTGCATTTGGGATGGTGTCAGAAATACCATTAGCAAAGGGGCAGATTCCACCCGTTTTAGACCGGTTTTTGGTTTGATGCACGGGGCCCTTAGTCAGTTATCATTCGTGCATCTGCTTTGAAACCTTTTGACCCCTAAGTAAATGTGTTGTCACAATGGATGAAAATTCTTTGGGTTTAGGTACACCGTTTTGCCAGATGGTTAAAGGTAAAGAGAATACAATGTCATCTATTTCTAGATATTTGCAGGGAGCTGAAGCTCACTACACTACTATGTAGAGGGAAGCTTTAGCCTGTGTATGTGCTGTAAAAATGCTCAAAACGTTCCTGTGGGGAAAGAGATTTGTTCGAAGAATGGACCATACGACTTTACTTTACATGATGGATGTGAGGGATCTAGCCATGCTTCTTCCAGATCAGTTAGTCTGAACTCCAGATTATAGGAATTTAATTTTGAAATTAGATATATTTCAGATGGTAAAAATGTTGTTGTTTATCGAGACTGGCACAATCCTCAGGAGATGAAGCTCAAATTTGGGATCAAAAGGAATGGATATTTACTACTTTGAATGCTGTTGACATGAGTGAAGATGCTATTTCGGGGAACAAATTGATGGATTTACGTTATTCTGATTTTTTTTTCAAATTGTTTTTATTAACTTTTTCGTCAAAGGAAAAGCTGTCACAGTACATCATTTGTTGTTAGAGGTGTTACAACAGTATAAGCATGCCAATGGGATGTACACAATAATCTGTGAATATGCGGATTGGCGGTACTGATATGCTGGTAACTGATTCAGCGTGAGGGCGGGGGGATACCTTGGGAAAAAAGGAGCGGGGAACCATATGGGGGAAGAAGGAGGTTGACAACACAGGTCGTGTGGCTGCAGGGGAGAGGGGAGAACACACCCCAGTGAGGGGAGAAAACACCGGGGGAAGAAGGGGGGGGTAGAGAGGTGAAGACTGAGGCAGGGGAGCAGGATTAGACAGGTTGTACAGGGCACATACTGTGGAGACGGCGATAGGGGGGCGGTGGAGGGGGGGAGGGAGGCACATGGCGAGAGCTGGGGAAGCGAAATGTGGTGTAGGGAGGCGAGACTAGGTCATGTGCATACTAGAGAGGCGTTGGTGCTGTCGGGACGTGGTGGCGTGCTGAGAGGTGTTCGGGGTGTCGCGTGTGTGGGCAAGCATGAATTGGTGGGATAATGTGGCCCATTCCAAAGATATAGGATGTTTACGCTGGCCTTTTGCCGCCTCCTCCGGTAGTGTGTCTTCCTCCGCCATAGCCCATTTTTTCACAGCGCCCACCCATGTCTCGAATGAAGGCCCGCCAGCCGCACGCCACTGCATGGCTATGTTCCTTTTGGCTAAAAGCAGGGGTAGAGCAGCATATCTGACCTGTACCTTGTGTGTCTTTGGCCTGCGAAAGATCCCCAATGCAACTGCCTCCCAGGAGCGCAAGTCTATGAGGCCTGTGAGGGTGCAGATGGAGTCTAGTAGGGTCTGAAGGGTCGGGCAACTCCAGAACATGTGTAGAAGGTGTGCGTCCGGAAATTGACATCGGGGGCATAGGAACTGAGTGTCAGGGTAGAATCGCTGTACGCGTGCAGGGGACTGGTAGGCCCGGTGTAATATGTAGTATTGTATATTTTTGAATCTTGCGTTTCTAGAGACTTTCTTTGGGAATTCAGCGTCCTCTCCCACTCCCGGTCGTGCAGTTGTCGTCCGATCTCGTCCTCCCAGGTCGCCCTCAGAGTGAGTAATGGGTGGTGTGTGAGTTCCCTGATTGACTTATACAGCTATATAATAAGGTGTCTGCCGCAGCCCATGTAAAGGATGGTGTGAACTACAGGGTGCGTAGCGGGTTCACCCGCTGTGAGGTCGCTGTGTGGGTGAAAGCAGTCTATGAGTTGATGATGTGTCAGGAACTGACCAGGTGGGAGGTCGTGGTCTTCCATTAGTCTGTCGTACGGGCGGAGCTGCCCCTCTGCGAACAGTGCCTCCGCCTCTGTGACCCCCCACTTCTGTCCATGTGTGCACCATGGTGCTCGTGAAGTAGAGTCTCCTTGGGGCCACCCCACCAGTGGTAGTCGCGGGGAATAGCAAGGAGTCCCTGGCGCAATACGGTGAATTTGCATCATACATCGGCGGGCCACAGACACCTGTAAGGGATAGGTTCGGCGAGGCTTGGTGCAGGGAAGCAGCAGACGAGAGAGTTCTGGTACGGGGATAGGGCCGTGTGGTGTGTGCGTTTCCCCTGAGTGTCTGCCAGCTGTCCAGTACGACAGCCACTGAAGTTGCGCTGCCAAGAAGTACGACTCGAAGGCGGGGCGCCCAGGCCCCCCTGTGTAGTGGGGAGCTGGAGCTTGGCGAGGGCTATTCTATGTCGACTATTTCCGCACACGAGTGTGCGCAGTAACGTGTCCAACTCGCGGAAAAAGCTTCAGGGTAATACAGTAGTCGGGGGACGATGACTATTTTAGCGAGCGCTACATGACCGATAGGGGCCAGTGGGAGGGTTTTCCAGAAGCCCACCGAGGCGCGGATGCAGGCGAGAACTCTACAATGATTGCCCTCGTAAATGTCGGCGGGTGATCGATAGAGGCCGACCCCCAGATAAGGAGGGGCGCCCGTGGTCCAAGAAAGGGTCTGCGTACCGATCTGGACTTCCCGAGGATTAGGGGGATGGTGCAAAGGATACACCGCTGACTTCTTCCAGTTCACTCGGAGGCCGGATGCTTCTGCATAGAGACACAGTGGATCGTATCGGCTAAGGGAATGCCCCAAGCTACGCCCTCCTGGGGTAGACGGATCGCCAAAGGCTCCACTGCTAAGTCGAAGATCAATGGCGACAGGGGACAGCCCTGTCTGGTACCCCTCTCAACACGCAGCAGGGCCGAGATGTATTTGCCAAGCCTGAACCGAGACGTTAGGTTAGTGTAAAGAAGCTGAGTGTATTGTAGTAGGGTGGGACCTATTCCCGTCCGGCGGAGAACTGCAAGGAGGTATGGCCAGGTCACTGTATCAAAAGCTTTTTCGAGATCTAAGATAATGCATGCCAGGCGGGGGAAAAGGTGTCACCCACCTGATCTTGAATATGAAAGACCCGTCTGATATTCAGGGATGTGTTCCTGCTGGGGACGAAACCATTTTGGTCTGGGTGTACTAGGGGGCGAAAAATCTGTTTGAATCGGGTGGCCAGAACTTTCCCCAGGAGTTTGCAGTCAGCGGAGAGAAGTGTGATGGGGCGGTAGGAGGACAGCTGTTGCGGGTCTCTGTGCAGTTTGAGAAAGGATACAATTACCGATTCCTAGAGAGACTGTGGGAGTTCCCTCCGACCGAGAGCGTCCGCGAACATGGCAGTCAACCGGGGGGTCAACACTGTGGAGAATGTACTGTAGTACTCAAGAGGTAGCCTGGGCCTGGGGCCTTGTTCCGAGCCAGGGAGCGTATCGCATCCAGGGCATCCCTGGTTGCCTCCGTGATATAGGGAAGTGGCAGTGGGTCTAGGAACTGGGAGACCGCTTCCTGCCGATAGTGTGCCTGGGTGCTGTACACGTCCGCATAATAGTGTTGGAACGCATCGATTATGTCTTGTTGAGAGTGCACCAGAGTACCCGTGGAAGTCCGAATTTCGGTAATGGGTGTCGCGTTGAGTCTTGTCGCGCCAATCACGCCAGTAGTGTAACAGTTTTGTCACACTCCTTATGTACTCGCGTAGCATAAGCTCGGAAATTGAATTTTCACATGTCTGCTAGAGCCGTGGCATACTTGTTTTGGCCTCGGCTACCTGGGCCACCGTGGCCGACTGAGCATCCTCCTTCTTGGTGAGTGTCGCTAGTGTACGCTCTGAGTCGGCGAGTGTGTGGCGAGCCCCCGTTATCTGTTTAATACAACGTTTGAACGCGTCCCATTCCACGAGTCTGGAGGTGACAGTCCCTGTGTTATGGGTAAAATATTCTTGGATCAATCAATCAATCAATCAAGACATTTGTATAGCGCGCTACTCACCCGGAAGGGTCTCAAGGCGCTGGGGGAGAGGGGTCTGTTACTGCTCGAAAAGCCAGGTCGTGAGTTGCTTCCTGAAGGAGAGGTGGTCCTGGGTTAGCCAAAGGTGGATGGGGAGGGAGTTCCAAGTCTTGGCTGCCAGGTAGGAGAAGGATCTTCCTCCGGTGGTGGCTCTGCGGATGCGTGGGACGGCGGCGAGGGCGAGGCTGGTCGACTGTAGCTGGCGGGTGGGTGTGTAGAAGGTCAGGCGGTTGTTGAGGTACTTGGGGCCCAAGTCGTGGACAGCCTTGTGTGCGTGGGTCAGGAGTCTGAACGTGATCCTTTTGCTGACGGGGAGCCAGTGCAGGTCTCTCAGGTGGCCGGAGATGTGGCTGTGTCGGGGGACATCCAGGACGAGTCGTGCGGAGGTGTTCTGGATGCGTTGGAGTCTTTTCTGAAGTTTGGCTGTGATACCGGCGTAGAGGGTGTTTCCGTAGTCCAGTCGGCTGGTGAAGATCTTTCGGAGCATGCGCAGGGTGTTGAAGCACGATGATGAGACGGCGTTGACTTGTCTGGTCATCGAGAGGGAGGAGTCCAGGATGAAGCCCGGGTTACGTGCGTGGTCCGTTGGCTTGGGAGTGGTGCCCAGGGCAGGGGGCCACCAGGAGTCGTCCCAGGCGAAGGGCGATGATCCCAGGATGAGGACTTCCGTCTTATCTGAGTTCAGTTTCAGGCGGCTGTTCTTCATCCACTCTGCGATGTCTTTCATCCCTTCGTATAGGCTGGTTCTGGCGGTGCCCGGGTCGTTTGTGAGGGAGAGAATCAGCTGGGTGTCGTCGGCGTAGGAGATGATGTTGAGGTTGTGTTGGCGTGCGATGGCGGCGAGGGGGCTCATGTAGACGTTGAAGATGGTGGGGCTGAGCGATGATCCCTGTGGTACTCCGCAGATGACTTCGGTGGCCTCAGATCTGAACGGGGGGAGGCGGACTCTCTGAGTTCTTCCGGCGAGGAACGAGATGATCCACTCCAGTGCCTTCTCTTGGATTTCGATGTTGCTGAGGCGCTGTACTAGGGTGCGGTGGCAGACAGTGTCGAACGCTGCAGAGAGGTCCAGGAGGATGAGGGCCGCTGTTTCCCCATTGTCGAGCAGGGATCTGATGTCGTCAGTGGCTGCTATGAGGGCGGTCTTGGTGCTGTGGTTGGCTCGGAAGCCGGACTGCGAGTGGTCGAGGGATCCGTTCGTCTCGAGGAAGGTGGCTGCCTGTTGACGGTCTTCTCGATGACTTTGGCAGGAACAGGGAGGAGCGAGATGGGGCGGAAGTTCTTGAGGTCAGTGGGGTCGGCTGTTGGTTTCGTCAGGAGAGTGCTGATCTCGGCGTGTTTCCAGCTTTCCGGGAAGGTGGCGGTGTTGAAGGAGGCGTTGATGATGTCCCGGAGTTGGGGTGTGATGATGGAGTCGGCCTTGTTGAAGACGTGGTGGTGCAGGGGTAGGTTGGTGTTCCGGAGTGGATGGTGTTCATCGTGCGGGTGGTGTCTTCGGTGCTGACCGGGGTCCAGGCGCAGAGGGTGGTGGTGGGGGGCGATGGTTCGGTGGTTGGGTGCGAGGTTGGTGCGCCGAAACTGTTGTGTATTTCGGCGATCTTGCGGTGGAAGAACGAGGAGAGTGAGTTGCACAGGTCTTGCGAGGGAGTGATGTCGTTGTTTTCGGCGCTGGGGTTGGAGAGCTCTTTGACGATGCTGAATAGTTCCTTGCTGTTGTGGGCGTTGGTGTCCAGTCGTTCTTTAAATGCTGTCTTCTTGGTGGTGCAGATCAGCTGGTGGTGTTTGCGGGTGGCGTGCTTGAGGGCAGTCATGTTGTCTGTGGTCTGGTCGTTGCGCCAGGCTTTCTCGAGGGTGTGGCAGTTCTTCTTGGAGTTCTTAAGTTTGTCTGTGAACCAAGAGGCTTTCTTGCTGCCGTGCCTGCTGGGAGGGGTCTTCAGAGGTGCGAGGTCGTCTGCGCTGTTGGTGATCCACTGTGTGAGGTTGCTGGCTGCTTTGTTGGGGTCTGTTGTGGTGGCAGGAGGGTTCTGGCTGAGGGAGGTGGTGAGCTGGTTGGCGGTGATCTTGTTCCAGTTCCTGCGAGGGACCTGTTGCGGGTGGTGGTGGGTCGTGGTTTTTCTGAAGCTGAAGTGGACGCAGCTGTGGTCCGTCCAATGTAGTCCGGTGGAGTGGCTGAAGGAGATGTGCTTGCTGGAGGAGAAGACTGGGTCAAGCGTGTGGCCGGCGTAGTGGGTGGGGGTGTTCACCAGTTGCTTGAGACCGAGGTTGGCGAGGTTGTCCAGCAGGGAAGTGGTGTTGCAGTCCTTGTTGTTCTCCAGGTGGAAGTTGAGGTCCCCTAGGAGGATGTAGTCAGCAGAGGGGAGGGCGTGCGGGCTGATGAAGTCTGTGATGTTTTCGCTGAATTGTGTGCGAGGTCCCGGGGGTCTGTAGATGAGGGTGCCTCTGAGTGTGGTCTTGGGGTCGGTGTGTATCTGGAAGTGGAGCTGTTCGGCGGCGGTGAAGGTGTCGTCGGAGCTGGTCGTGATGCGGATGGTGTACTTGTGTACGATGGCGATGCCTCCTCCGGTCTGGTTGATGCAGTCCTTCCGGGTGATCTTGTATCCGTCCGGGAAAGCGATGGCGATGTCCGGCGCTGAGGAGGCATTCATCCAGGTTTCTGTCAGGAAGGCGACGTCTGGTGATGTTGTGTCAAGCAGGTTCCAGAGTTCGACGGCGTGTCTGTGGACGGAGCGGGTGTTGAGCAGGATGCACTTGAGGTGGTTTCTGCTGGTGCTCGGCTTGTTGGGTGCGGTGCAGGTCCAGAGGCAGGTGAATTTGCAGGCTTGACAGGTGAAGGGTCCGTGGGTGCGTTTCGGGGTGGCTTGGTAGCAGGTGGGAGTTCGGTCGGTGTTGAGTGCGTGGAGGGTGGCGGCGGCGTAGGTCCGTCGTGTGGTCTGGTGTCGGCGGGGGCCAGGGGTCCTGGCACTGGGCGCGGTCCAGGCGCGGATGGGCGCAGACGGGCTTGCCTTTGGCGTGCCTTCATCGCACAATCGGCGCGCCCCCGGCGCGTGACCGCTGCGCGTGACCGCTGCACGTACGCGCGGTCTCCATTTAAGGCGAAGTGGGAGGGAGGAGCAGCTGGGAGGCGGGAGCGGGGAGGACACAGAAAGAAAAGGGGGCGGGGCCGCGATATCACAGCGGCAGGAAGCGGGTAGCGGAGGGGGGGTCACACCAGGGGAGCTAACGTACGGAAGACCAGGGATACAGTGCAATGAATAAAAACAAATACAGAGATAACAGTGCAATTACTAAAGACAAATACAGAGATAGCAATCAGGCACAGGAGAAAAAAACGGAACGAGCAGCAGAAAAACGGAACAACAAGCAGCAGCGAGGGGGCACAGACTCGCCTACAGCTGGAGGGCCGTGCTGGATGGGGTGTCCTGAGGACAGGTCACACTCACCTGTGCCGCGCGGTCTCCATTTAAGGCCAAGTGGTAGGGAGGAGCAGCTGGGAGGCGGGAGCGGGGAGGACACAAAAAAAAAGAGGGCTGTGCCGGCAAGAAGCAGGTAGCGGAGGGGGGTCACACCAGGGGAGCTAACGTACGGAAGACCAGGGATACAGTGCAATTACTAAAAACAAATACAGAGATAACAGTGCAATTACTAAAGACAAATACAGAGATAGCAATCAGATGCACAGGAGTAAAAAAACGGAACAACGGGCAGCAGCGACGGACACAGACTTGCCTACAGCTGGAGGGCCGTGCGGCGTGGGGGTGTCCTGAGGACAGGTCACACTCACCTGCGCCGCGCGGTCTCCATTTAAGGCCAAGTGGGAGGGAGGAGCAGCTGGGAGGCGGGAGCGGGGAGGACACAGAAAGAAAAGGGGGCAGGCCGCAATGTCACAGTGGCGGGAAGCGGGTAGCGGAGGGGGGTCACACCAGGGGAGCTAACATACGGAAGACTAGGGATACAGTGCAATTACTAAAAACAAATACAGAGATAACAGTGCAATTACTGAAGACAAATACAGAGATAGCAATCAGAGGCACAGGAGAAAAAAACGGAACAACGAGCAGCAGAAAAACGGAACAACGAGCAGCAGCGAGGGGGCACAGACTCGCCTACAGAGGGAGGGTCGTGCGGCGTGGGGTTGTCCTGAGGACAGGTCACCCCTGTCCTCGGAGATCGTCTGCGCATGATCGTGTCTAAATACCTGGTCCGTGAGGCAGTCTTTCGGGAGGCGCCAAGTTGGAACCAGAGGGTGGGGTGGCCTCCAACGGAGACCTAGGATGTGAGCGTCGTGGTCTGAGATCACGCGGCCTAGGTAGTCGGTGTGTCGGACCTTGAGTATTAATGACGGAGTGCACAAAAATCTGTCAAGTCTGGTCAGCAGATTATGTGGGATGGAGTGGAATGAATACATCCGGCTGAGGGGATAGTGCGCTCTCCAAGCGTCTACTAGTGACCAGTGTGCGACCCAGCAGCGGAACCTTCCGGAACGTGTGTGGGCTGGGGAATGTGGGGGTGGTGGGTGGGACCTGTCGAGTGTAACGTCGAGCTCACAGTTATAGTCGCCCCCCAGTATCCACGGGAGTGTGGCGAATTGGGCCAGCACCCCCGAGAGGGAATCCCAGAACCTATCCTGCTCAGTATTGGGTACTTAGATGCTACTTAATAGGACTGACTGTCCGTCCAGCAGGCCCTCCAGCAGGACACACCTTCCCTCCTTGTCTACTACCCTGCATGTCTCCTGAAAGGGGGTGCCTGGGTGAACCCAGATGAGCGCGCCGCGCGCGAATGCCGAGTATGATGTAGCGCATAGAATTCCACGCCAACAGGATCTTAGTTTGTCTGTCTCCGCCGCTGTAAGATGCGTTTCTTGTCGGAACGCGATTTGGGCTTGTTGGAGCTTAATGTATGCAAATGCCGTGTATCTCTTACGTGGCGTGTGTAAGCCGTGCACATTCAGGGTGAGTATATTAACGTCTGCGTGCTGCATGGGTCGGCATGTGTAGGGCGGTCTGCGCCTGGATATGGCTGCCCGAACATGTCTGTGAACGTGGTGGCGCTGCGAGTGAAGATAGCCCCTGTTTGCCCCCCTTCGTGTGTGTCACCTGCCCTAGTGCTCATGTCTTCAGTGGGGTGTAGGGGCTGAGAGAACAGGGTAAACAGAACCAACAACTGGATGGGAAAACTGTCCCAATACATGGGGCGCATCGGCAAGCTTGAAGCGTCCAAACTAGCTCTCCTAGAAACCGGGAGCGAATAGTCAAATCTTAGGAGTGGCAGGCCGAACCTGCGAGGCGGGTTCCTTTACGGGCGTTTGCAGGAGAAATGATCGTCTATTCGGGGTGTGCTGTGTCCATCATGTCCTGACAGGAAGCGTGGGTGTCCCCGGGCGGGGTGGCCACAGGTAGTGATCCTCCAGCTGAGCATGTTGTCGTATTGCAGCCATTGATATCATTATTGAGCAGAATCAGCGATCATGGGCGTGACTGGGGGCTTGGTGACGGAATCATCTATGGGATGAAGTGAATTGCTGTCCTCCTCGCTGCTTGATGAGAAAAGATGAGGGATCCCCACAGAGTCATCCTCCGATTGGGGAGCCCCAAGGTCCCCTACAGCCTGAAGGGCCCTGCGATGTTCCTGCTAAGCTGCTCCAGGTCCGGTGATTCAACGTCTTGGCGTTTGGTGGGATCTCTCCAGTTCTGTTGTCCCTGCTGTTGCTGTTGTTGGGTGGCTCTCCTCCTGTTGCGGGGTGCCCTTTGGTTGCGTTTCTGTGACTGGGTCGCGGTCGATCCACGCGCACAGTGGAGATCAGCCCAGTCACACGCTCCGTGGCCGTGGAAAAAAAGTGTGTGGAGCCAGCATGGATTACTTTCAGGCGGACAGGGAAGAGCAGGGAGTACTGTGCGTCATTCTCCCGTAGGCGCCGTTTCACCTCAAGGAAGGACGCCCTGAGTTTTTGTACCACCTTGGGGTAGTCCGGGAAGATCATGACGTGTTGGTTTTCGACCTGCAGAGGACTTGCTCGTCTAGCTGCCCGCAGCACTGCGTCCCGGTCTTGGAAATGGAGGAATTTCGCTAGTAAGGGGCGAGAGGCCTTGCCAGGTATCTGTCTTACGGTTGGGACCCGGTGGGCCCGTTCCAGTGAAAAGAAGGCGGTGTGGTCCTTAGTCGGTGTGACGGATTTCAAATGCAAAAACCACAGATGATGGACAGAATGAAGAACAATGTCATACATTCACCCCAATACAGAGATCTGGGCCTAAATCCATCGTTTTTTTGCACTCCACACCAACACCACCCCAGTTCAGACATGGCTATATGCAAATCAGTCTGACCCTGTGCCTCATGGGAACAGTCCAGCCCGAACTGCCAAGCCATGCCTTCCCTGGACCGGATACAAGCTTCCGAGGACCGGTTTCTGGCATTCCAGCCGTCTTCAGCCCGGCTTGCTTGAATCCAGTGGTGTGGAGTGCATGGGACTCACGTCTGAGCATACCCATCCCTCTCGGGGTGACAAATACAAAAACTACAGGTGATGGACAGAATGCAGAATGTCACCCAGGCCTCTACATATTCGATGGAGTGTGTCCCCTCGACCCCCTCCGGCAGTCCTATCACACGTATGTTGCAGCGCCGAGAGCATGCTCCAAATCGTCCACCCGGTCCTCCACCTCGGCCAGACGGTCCATGGCCGTTCGGAGTGTTAGTTGCTGGGTCTTTAGAGTGGGCTATACTTCTGCTAGAGTCTTCTCCCCCACCCGGACCCCATCCGTCAGTTTTCGCTGGTTGTCTCGGATTAGGTTAATGTCTGTGGTAAGAGTGCCCAGGCGTTCTTCCATGGAAGCCCTGGAGACTTTAATGGCCGCTAGGACTCGGTCTAGTTTGTCAGATATGTTAGGGTCTGGTTGTGGCGGAGGTGTTTTTTTGAGGGTGCTAGTGCGGGGTTGGTTTTCCGGCGCTGTTCAGGGACCAACTTCTGCTGTGTGAACCTTGGCTTCCCCATGGCGAGGATCCGAGGCGCGGTGCCCGCGTTCGTCTTCTTCCAGCACGAGACTGGGGCTGGGTGTCAGTGTCTTGCGTGGCAGTCGTGTGACTCGTCGCCTTCTTGTGGTAGTGGGCATAATGTGCTCTAAGGTCCCCAGCGCCCCAGCGGGGCCGCCTCGTTGTGTCGCCAGCCGTGCACGTCTGGGGGCCTTCACCACGCACAATCTATCCTGCGCCATCCATCTCAGCGCGCCCGCGCTTACAAGCAGGGTGGAGGATCACCTCTCTACGGTAGTCTGGTTCCCACCCAGCAGTGATGGACTTGTGTGTATCCAGGAGGGACCACCCTCCGCGGAATGACCTGTGATGGGGCTTCGTCTCTGTCCAATTCAATCAATGTTGGCCGCCATCTTAAGGTCAGGCACCGGCGATTTGGAGGCTGGTGCTGCAGTAGAGTGTCCAGGTTGGCAGGGGGTCACACAGGGGGGGGGGTGTGAGGTTGCTATCAAGGTTTGGCACTCACCCCCAGGAGTCAGCTCACAGGGCCTCTGGGAGGGTAACAGCGTCGAGGTTGTCCCATCGCGGCCGCCATTTTGGAATCAGGCAGGTGTCTTCAAGGAGGGCCATCGCCAATTATCCGGTTTCCCGTAGCGGTCCGTGATGTCTTCCCACGTCGACTGGCCGTCTCCGCTGCTCCGGGGGTTATCTCCAGCAGTCCGCCAGCATCAGGTGTGATTGTTGGGCACTATGGCTGAGGGCAGATAGGGCCGCCGTGTCTTCGTAGCTGGTCACATGTGCCCGCTGGACAGTGCAGGTCTGGGCGGATCGCGGTTGTCAGCCCCGTCCCGGTCAGTGCTGAGCCGCCGCCATCTTGGGCTCTGGTCCGCGGGACCGAGTCGGCGCCGGTTTCTGATCTTACGGTGCAGGGCAGCCGGGTTTCTCTGTAGCCCCCGGCATCTCTGGTGATCCAGTGTCTGGAGGTGTATTGGTTTTTTTTTTTTTTTAAACCTTTATTTAACATTTGCAATCAAATACAGACAAGGGCCTACAACCCCCAGGGCTGGCCGCTAAGCGTTTCAGTACTGTATTACTGTCCAACTACAGACCCGCCTCCCCTGGGAGCATAGGAACTCCATCCACAAAGCACATCGGTTGCAAAGGCAGTTCAATTCGGAAACAGGATGGGAGGTTTTCATTTTACAATAATAAGTAGAAAGGATCAGGTGTCGTACAGTGTCTCGGATCATAAAGGGGGGCGAGCAAAAGAACAACGTGTCCAAAAGAAGCTCGCTATAATGTAAGTCTACGGCGTTAAGACATACGGCAACAGGATAAACTAGCACATTATTATTCATCTACACCATCATTATTGTCCGCCCCATAGCACCAAACCTCAGAAAAGTTAAGGTACAGATATAGAAACAAGGATGTAAGAAAGCTGAACCCACTACACTAACCCGGAAAAGGAAAAAGAAGAAAAGACAAGGGAAGAGAAGAAAGACAAGAGGCCATACAACAAAAATAAAAACGAACACCCATCCCCACAACCCCCCACCCTGCACCCCTGCTGATGACTACGGCCACCCCCTCGCAGCGTGCCTGTCGCCCAGTAACCAGAACCCGAAATATAGAAGAAAGGGAAAGAAAGGAAAAGGCAAAGGACCCCACTCGATGAGGGAAATCGGAGGAGGGCATATTTCTACGGACTCCCGGTCTCCTTCCCCCGTCGTAGCCAGCCCCGCACCGGACTCCGTTAGGTCAATAGAACAATCCCGTTAAACATAATACCACACTGAGAAACCCAGATAAAGATCTCAACCCTGGCCCCGTCGATCAAATTCACTGAAGTCGTCAATTAAGGAAGGCCCATTCCACAAAATACTGCAAAAGTCTACAGAACAGGAGTACACAGATGAGAAAAGATGGCAGGTCCCAATATAGACGGCTGGTACCAATGTTGCCCCTCCCTGCCTTCGAAGCCAAGCTTTACCCCATCTTGAAGGACCGACAGGGGAGGGGAATCAACACGGTCGAAAACAGCAAAAGATAGAAAGTAGAAAGTTCCAAAATGGGGACGACATGTAAACGTTCCGAAGTATACACAATCGGGGGTTCTAATGGTTCCATCGGGTGACCAGGCACAGTACAATCAGGTAGATCCAGTACAATAGGAGCAAACCCTGCTTCCAGTGCCGGGTCAAAATACGTCTCCGAAACATCTATTGAAAAGCGGGCTGGTTGCCGGGTAGCGGGTGTTGAGTCAGGATCCGGTCTCAGGCCTGTGAGTCCATCCGTCGCAGACAACAAACTGTAAGTCTGGACTTCAATAGTCCCCTTAAGTGCCATGAGTGCCTCCAGCACCGTTCGCAATGACGGGCCAGTTCGAGCCTGCTCCGCTAGATGACTTTCGTACTCCAACATGGTGGTCCCCACGGAGAGGCGCCTTCTCCGGGGCAAAATTAGGCGGAGCAGGAGTAATGGAGGTGTATTGTTGACCCCGAAAGGACGGAAATCCACTGTCTATCGAGCCGCCCGACTGCGGAGCCTCTGCAGTCAGCAGCCACCATTGTGGCCCGCTAAGCCACGCCCCTCGGATTTACGTTATTCTGATAATCAGTTATTGGTTATAACATATTTGATGGATGACCATTTAAGAGGCAGTTGGAGGCATGGTTGCAGAGTTTTGAACAGGTTTCAGCTAAGCTAAGAGTGGTATGGTGAAATACTGATGAGACATGGCCTGTTAATTTCCTTCTCTTAAACTTAGATACAAAGTGATCATAATTGCACATCGAGAACATCCTGGTTTTGTCGGCAACAAAGAAACAACAAATGTTATTAATGGCCAGGTATGGATGTTGATGTTGAAAATTTTATTGATGTCTGTCTTGTTTGTCTTAATTCGGATAAACATTGGGTTACTTCGAATGAGCCATTGAGTTCTCCTGAACTTCTGGATGCCCCTTGGGAAAAGATGTCCATAGATTCTGCAGGTCCTTACAATGTTTTGGGGTTGAAGAAGAGATTTTTGATAGTGTTTGTGGTTAATTTTTTCGAAGTGGATTTATTATGCTCTTGCCAGCATTCCCACCACAGAGAGTGAACCCTTTTTTGATACAGAAGGATATCCAAAGATTTTTCTGTCAGACAATGTAGTGCAATGTGTATCCAGTAAGATGACGGAGTTCTTGAAATTTTACAGTATTAAGCAAGAGAAAGTTCTACTATATCATCCATCTGTTAACCCCTTCGATGCTCATGACGAGCTCAGCTCGTCATGAGGCACAGTTGAGCTGTGCTGATGACGAGCTGAGCTCGTCATGAACAATGATAAATCTGAGAATCCAGCACTGGAGAAAAATATCCCTAGCAGCCAAGGTTAATAATCATGTTGAAAGAGCAAGCACATTTTTCAAAGAGGAAATACAAACGGCATTGGGAAGCAATAAACCTGTTCTTTAATTTCTTAAAGAAAAGATTTGGCGTTATAACAATGCTCCTCATTTGTCTACGTGGGTTACTCCATATTGTTTAATGAGACGTAGAGAAGCACATACTTTTCTTATTCCTAAAGTATTAAAGGATTATGTGGTGTGTGTTGATTTGAAAAATAAATGATGGTGTGAAGAAGAATTTGCAAATTAAGCAGGAGAGGAATAAAGCTTATCATGATTTGGTGTGTAGGACCAAACCCAAAGGTATCAGAATAAATAATTGGGTTTTGGGGTGCAAGCCTAATAGTTCATTTTAACATGAATCGAAGTTCATGGGTAAAGTTGTTAGAGTAGCAAAAACTGGTGTTGAAAAATAAAGGTTGGTGGAACAAGAGTTCAGTTGTTGTTTTGATACCTGGACAGAGATTTTACATAAACACTGAAAGTGGTGACAATGTGTTTCTGGTTTCTGTTGATAATCCATTAGACAAAATGGTTGGGGATGGTTTTACCTTGATTTGCTCCCCAAATTATATGCCCGAAAATGAAATTAGCATATGTAGTAATAATAATTCAATTGTCCGTGTCCAAAGGGAGGTGGAAGAAGGGTTTGTTGACAAGTGTAAGGTTCATGGTGAGGATATTAGAAATGTATCCAGAAGTAACGTCAGGGGTATTCCACAAGAAGGATCAAAGTACCTGATAAGTGTAAAGATTTTGTTTTATATTACGTGTTCTATAGACTTCTATTTATTTTCACACATTTTTCTAGATATGCGTGCTTAGGACGAAGTATTATAATGTTTATTTTCAGTCTCTGTTAAAATAAAAAGGGGCATGATGTACCTTGTAAGGTAAAGTTTGTATGCTAATATTAGGATGTTAGTTGTGTTATATAATAATGTGCTCATATAATTGGAATTTCATGGGTTCTGGTGTTCTAGAGTGGATTGGGGGTAAACCAGTCATTGTGTTGATGGTGGTGTTATGGATTGTTGCTGTTCTTTGTGGACTTTTTTTTTTTTTTTTTTTTTTTTTTTTTTTTTTTTTTTTTTTTTTTTTTTTTTTTTTATTTCTGAAATTCTTTATTGTATATAGAAAAATATAATTTTACATACATGGAAGAGGCTTATACATGAGTGGAAAGAAGAAAAGAGAGAAAAGAAGAGAGAGGGGGGGGGGGGGGGGGGGGCATTACATACTCTTGAGATCGTTCGCCAGTTCGTGGTCTCATAGTCCAAAAGTCTCATAGTCTGGTAGTCCATATTGCGCCCATTGGTATACCTTGGCGTTTGTTGTCAGGCGGCTTGCTCCCCGCGCCACCCCGGGGGACAGTAGAGAGAGGTCTAGGTTATAGGTTATAGGTTGAGTAGGAGATGTGCTCGGTGCTCTGTTGGCACTAGCCTATTTCGGCCTATGGCCCCAGATGTTCATGGCGGCTTGTGTGATGATGACAGGTAGTGATCTAATGATCCCCACATGGTCGACTGTTTGTGCGTCTTCGGTGTGTATTTTGCTGTTATGTTGTCCGCCCCCCTCAGGAACGTGACCCAGTTGAAAACTGATTTAAATCTAAAGAAAATAACTTCTCGATGGCTTCTAATTTTAACATCATCTACCACACTAAATGCTCAATGCCTCAGTTTCAACCAGGAGACACTGTAAACCGATTATTGATTCTGCAACTGCATCGTTTTTAACAGAAAAAGGGTGAAATTACATACCAGTGGGATTTAAGCCATGTGGGTATCAAACAAAAAAATTAAATGAATGCTTTTTTTTTAATTGTCCCTGTTTAAAATCTGTTTCCATCACATATCAACCGCAAGCCCAGTGTACCTTATATCTGAAATGTATAAACATTAAACAACCTCTAGAGAATATTTTAAGTCTTTGGCCACCTTTTATGTCTCCTCTGTTCACTTTTCCAGGATCCCTGCAGTAGTGTCACTTAAATTCAAAATGCCTTTATTTTACATGAAGACAGTTGTAAATAACTCCCCTTGTTCTGCTTAATTAGATTTGACATTTGACTATCTTTAAAAACCAATAATGTTGCAAGAAACAAACACTTTAATGTTTTTTCCGGACACCTGCTGCACCCCCTAGTTCAGTGCCACTGATTTAAGTGAGTGACTGTGGGATGAACAACATCGATGATTGAACATCAAAACAACAAAAATATTTTACTGTTGTTGCTGTTATAACGTCCAGCTAATGTGTCATATTCTGTGTAAGCATGGGCGGTGAACTTCGCTCCGTTCTCGGAACTCCCCTTCGCGATGTGCTGCAGTTTTTACCCTGCTCGCGAATGGTAAGTTCGCAATCGCAAATTATAGGTTCGCGAGCGCGAGCTGCCGCTCGGGTAGAATATTTACCTGAGCGGCAGTAATACCAGCACAAACTGCAGTTCATAGTACACTCTGCCACTCGTTGAACTTCACAGATTTTTTTGTAACTTTGCGGAGTTTCGGGTAGCAAAACTCCGCGAACTACGAATTATTTCCTATCCGGCACAGCAGTTGTCTGTCTCGAAAAGTGGCGCAAGGTAGATTTGAAAAGTGGTGATGCCGCAATTCAAGATCTGAGTTGTAGTTCACGAGCTAGCATTGCCAAAACTGAAAGAAGGGGGCTCAGGCTAGAATTTCAAGAAAATGTATAAGAAAAAAAGTCAAAAGTATACATTTAATAATTAGTCTATTTTCAAACTGCCCTACAGCACCTGGGTACATACTGACACATTCGGTATTATCTGGCAATGCAGACTGTAAGTTGATTAATCAGGCTTTGGGGGCTCTATAAATCTATATTGGTTATCGGCACCAAAAACGGCAAGGCGGTGGCATTAACACAGGAGCACAACTGTGATCTAATGATACAGTAAAGCGTAGCATTATATTGTGCGACAGAGCGTTAAGTTCTCACTAACAGCCTCTTCAGACTGCAAGTAAACAGCTCCCACAACACAAGACGATATGAGCTGCTTTCAGGGTTAATATCCGGGTACTGCACCTGTTGGTGGGAATAACACAAGCACCATGTGCATCTGTGGAGATCCTTAGACCACCTGAAGGGCTCTGAATACATGAACCCTGCATGCTAATTGTAATCAAGTTTGCTTTCCACAAGGCAGGCAAAAGGAAAAGGTCTACCTCCGAGACACTTCATTTTAAGAAATTGATGGGCTTGTGTGAAAGGGCTCGAATTGGTACATGCAGTACCTGGGTTATTGAGTCTGTCTCGACGACTAACACCCCTCCGCTGACCCCCTTCTGGCTACCGCAAACAGGAAACTCCGAGGAAAATTCAACATTTTATTTCTTCTTGGAAAAGCCAGCCCATTCAGTTCCTAAACACACGGACAGCCTTTATCGACGATGTGTTGAGAGATACCTTTATGAGCATTTCTTGCATTTTGCATGGTTATATTTAACAATCTGACAGAACCTGATTTACAGTATTCATCACATGTTTTCTAAGGCACAGCCCACAGTCTGAAGACGTGACAAAGTTTAAACATAACAAGTCAGCGAGTGGTGGCTGGCAGGGAGTTGGGGTGGGTTGTAGGAAGCTGTCTCTGCATATACTATAACAAAGTAAGGTATAGTGTGCAGAGTCCAGGGAGTCCCCAGAGGTATAGCAGAGGCTAAATTAGGTAAGTACTAACAGCTCTCTTTGTGGTAGTGTTGGTGAGCAGTTAGGCTTATCCAGAAGGTGTGTTAAGCATTTATTGTATTCACTCAATCAAGTCTGATACACACACTCAGAGATTAGGTAAGTACAAAAACGGCATGCTTGTATTTTATTTCTAGAACTAAGCAGTACTTGGTACAGGTAGATAAAATATACTTGCAGTTGTAAACCTTCACACAGAAATGCAGTTGAGAATGGATTTGCAATGTTTACAGGTTGGTATTGATTCAGAAAGCTGTTTACATTACACAATAATTACTTTTAGAATACTTTTCAGTTACTTTTAGATTACTTGGATTACTGGGGGTGGTATGCCTAGATACCACACCTAAGGTTCTCACAAAACAAGGTAAGTAAGACTTTTCTTGGCTTGAGGTATAGTTTATGTTTTCTTCATACAAAACATTAGTTCAACACTTAGAACAGGCCCAAAATCTCTTAACATGGGTTCCTATGGGAAACAAGCATTTACAATGCAGCGGTCTCCCCTTTGCAAAAGTTAGAGCTATTGGCATTGTAAATGACAACATTTTATTTATGCGTTGGTTTTGAAAACATAAATAAATGGCATTGTCACTTACAATTCCAATAGCTTAATCTCTTGCAAATGTGAGACCTATTGCATTTGCACCCACACACACACAGAGCCACACACATACACACAGAGACACACACACACACACGCAGCCACACACACACACACACACACACACACACACACACACACACACACACACACACACACACACACACAGAGCCCCCCACACACACACAGAGCCTCACACACACACACACACACAGAGCCCCCCCCACACACAGAGCCACACACACACAGAGCCGCACACACACAGCGCCACACACACACACAGAGCCACACACACACACAGCCACACACACACACAGAGCAACACACACACAGCTACATACACACAGAACCACACACAGAGCCACACACACACAGAACCACACACACACACAGCCACGCACACACAGAGCCACACACACAGAGCCACACACACAGAGCCACACACAGTGCCACACACACACACACACACACAGAGCCACATACACACAGAGCCACACACACACACAGAGCCACCCCCCCCCACACACACACACACACACAGCCACACACACACACAGAGCCACACACACAGAGCCCCTTCCCCGACACAGGAAAAAAACACCAACTATCTATTATCAGCAGTTATAGTGTTTTCAAATATTTGACAGTGCAGACAGAATTAGGCAGCCTTTACTATTTCTATGCATTTTTATCACCTTCGGATATTAACTAAGTACAGATGTAGCGGATTAGTATACGATGCCAAAGTTCACTTCCTGTCTGTGCTTTGTCCTACAACCCTTTCCACCTCGCCTTGAACTGACGGCCAACCAAAATTGAGCCCTCGTAAATCAGTGTCCAGATTTCCTGGGGCTGCAAACTGCACCCGTGCAAAAGGTACAGGTGGGGAAGTGAGAGAAGGTGTGGTCTGGATTGAGGCAGGTTTCTCGCTCTGTTCTGTGCACCTATTGATTACTGCCTACTACCAGGTTAGGGTGCTGGCCTCCCTTGCCCCTCCCTATTGCAGTTCTTTAAAGGAAAAAAACTGCTTCCTGTTAAATGACGAAGTGATTATTTTACGCTGTATGGCAACAAATCAAATCTAAAATTTGTGTTGTGTGCTCGCTGCACCTAAATAGTCTAAAATAAAAGCAGAACGCTGGAGGAGTGCTGGCTCACTGATTAGAGCGGCAGATCCTGATGCAGAGGTCTGGCCCAGGACCAGGGTTCAATTCCCGACACGGCAGGTGTCCACGGACTCGATAATTCTCGCCTCGGTGCCTACTCTAATCATGGGGTCCCACGTTGCAACTCTGGGCAATAGCTTGCTTAATCTCCACTACTGCAGCCCACCCGCTGCGGGATGCCTGGCTTTCACCTTGGGGATGCCCAGTAGGGGTTATCTCACAGGGAAAAAGCCAGGACGGGTTCCCAAGGCAAGCGCCTTGATGCCTTCGGGTGATACGTGCGCTATATAAGTCGCAATACATTTACATTTACAACGCGAAAAGGTAAAATAAGTTTGGGGATTACATGCAAGACGGGCTTCACAGGTCTCTCTCCAGGAGAAAATATGATGGAATATTTATTATGAGTGTAAAGATGATCTGTTATCTGATTTATATTCTTCGAGTCAGCATTAATGGCCACATGGGTGGTGCTGTAGCTCCCAAGAGACCGTTTTTAGAGAAAAGAGGAGACAACTGAATTGTGACCGAAAATTCTGGGTTTAAATACCCGCGCGACCACTTGGACATGTTGTGTGATTCTGTAAACAATTTTAGCACGCTGTGCCAATCAAACCCCAGGGCACAGAGTTAACACGCCTGTCTCTGCAGTGCAATGAATTCCAGTCGTGACCTCGTCGCCTATCCATCATGGGATGCAGTTCAAGCGCTGCTCAGGCACATACTGTGCACCCTGTCTTTGACGTCGGAGTACATGCCTGCAACCTATCACACGCACACATACACACACCAGGGACACAATGACACGGGTTCTTTGTTTAGCATAATGGATAGCTGTGGGTGGGTGGTAGGGGCTCTTTCCATGAAGCAGAGCCTGGCGCTTCCTCATACCATCCATGTTCTCCCGGTCGCTGATGTGCTGCATGTTGCAGCCCGTGTCCTCCCGGCTCAGGTCTGTCTCGGGTCAGTAGGACTCCAGCCTGGAATGGGCATTTCTGCGCAGCTTGGGGCTGGACGACACGCAGTAGGACGCTGTGTTCCCTATGGTGCCTCCCTGCGAACTCCCCGCCCACGTCCACGTTGAAGGCTTCGCTGCCCCTCGGCTGCTGCTGGCACAGGTAGCCGGGGTCACGCTCTCCCCCCACTGGCAACCAGAAAGAAGCAGGGTTGGGGTTGTCGGGTCCGGCAGCCCTCGGCGGCTAGGAGCCAGGCACAGTCATGGGCAGACCTGGGGACAGACGGGAGAGGGGCTCCTCCCTTCTCAGCTGCACATCCTCTGCTGGCAGGCATCCCAGCAGCCTCAGCCTCCGCCCGGGGATGCTGCTGCTGCGTGCATGGGAAGCAGACAGCGGCGCCCTAACACTCCCCACCCAGGGCGGGCTCCATCAGGGAAACAGGAGGCAGCATCGTGGGCACCGGCGGCCACAGCTGGGGGGGAGGCTTTTCCTGGCGTCGCGTCTGTACAGCAAAGCCCCAGGAGTCGAGTGGTTCGTCAGTTTTGTTTCCGATAACAATAGTTTGGGCATTTGAAGCCCAAAACGGCAATGGTAAAATTAAAAAAGTAAGTTCCAGAATGTAAAGTGACCTTGAATGAAAAGCTATCACTGATCTTCAATGTCAGAAATGACGTGCAACTCGGAAACGATGGAGGCAGCATCGCGGGCACCAAGATTTCTCTATTAGCCCGTCCTTTTCAGACTGGGTGGCCGGACTTCATGCTGTGGTAAAAGGTTCCTTATCTTCTTTATTGGGCCATCTGTACCCATAAAGAAGATAAGAAACGTTTTACTTCAGCAGGAAAACAAGCCCCCAGTCTGAAACGGACGGGGCTTAGATAGAAAGAATTTGAAAGAAGAACGTCACTAGGACCTCTTCTCCAATGGCTGGCCACCATTTAGGAGGCCAGCCAATGGAGAAGAGGGGCGGGGCTTAACCTCGCTAGTGATGTTCTCTCTATCCCATTAAGCCTCGCCAGCGAGACTGCGCATGTGCGCAGTCTTTTGCAGGCAGAGACCTAAAAATGGGTATCGGTTTCACAGGTAAGTAAACCTCTAACAAGTGGGAGTTTTGAGGTTTAGAACCAAGGTTCCCCAAGGTCTAGGTAGGCACTCAAGTTGCACCACCAGCGGCACTGAGGTGGCTGGGTGCAAATTGCAGGGGCCCAATGTTAGCCAATGGGGCTAAGGGGGCCTTCGGTTAGGGACTGCTTACAAGCAGGCTTCTTGAGTGTGGGAGCAAAGCTCCTGGCATTAATGTTAGCACTGCAAGAGCCAACGATCAACATAGAAACTGCACAACCAGCCGCACTGGGATGTCCAGTGCAGGGTGCCAAGAAGATGTCGGGAACCCTGTGCTTCTCAATAGAGACCTTTGGTTCGTCAAAGTTGCTGCAGGCTCAGTGCAGGAGACTTCCTGAAGGCGACCACCAGCTGGAGAGGTAAGTTGGGATCTTGTGGATGCCTGGACCCCATTGATTGGGTCACTCAAGGCTGTGGGGCATTGGATGCAGGGGTGTCGTTTGGTGTCTGGTTTTTCTTACCAGCTTCGTTCGCGGTCGTGGGGACCGTTCAAATTGAGGCTGTATGCGTTGTCTCAAAGCTTGAAGGATCACTGGGGAGACCTCCTCGTGGTGTTGGTGTAGGAAGGTGGATATCTGACTATGGTTGCCCCCAACTTTTTGCCTGGTGTTTTGCTAGTTTTCCGACTTAGTTGACCTGGGGCCCTGCTATTCAGGACCCCAGGCCCACTGCTCTCTCTGTAAAATGGATTCCATGTACCTTAGGTGCATTTACCAATTGGTACTGGGCCACCTTATCAGTCCCTGTACAGTGTACTATAGGTACCCAGGGCATAGGTGTACCCAGGGCCTACCAGGGGCTGCAGCATGTATTATGCCACCCCTGGCTGGCCATCCAAATCTGACACAACTGGCTGCACGACAGCTGGGGCAAGGTGGTGTAATCACCCTTTGCTTTAGATATAGTAGTCCTATAACTAACCCTAAAATGGACACATAGATTAGTATCAGTCACTCCTATGGCAGGCCTTAACAATCCTGAAGGCAGAGTGCTTGGAATTATGTGAGATGGTGCTCTGGCATGAGCTGAGCCCGTTTGCAGCTTGCGGAACCAAGTCCTAATAGCTGTTCCATGATAACACGTACCATATACTCTTAAGTGCATTATAATCCTCGCGGTTATTTGCTATCTTTGGTATCGCTTTATCAAAACATGTCGAGTAAGGTGTCATACGACTTGGAATACTAACCCCTCGCCAATTCTGGCGACGGGGTTAGCATTCCACCCTTCTAGAGGGACACGACATGTATGTAACTGTGAAACCCGGTTAAAGTTAACTCGAGCCTCAGCATCACAAAATGGATGCTGCCACTACAGACACAAGTCTGACCTCCTGCTGCTGGAAGTCCTTCCAGCGAGGAGAGCTTGGACAAAGGGTTTCCTGTCAGGGGCGGTGCTAGCACCATCCCAGACAGGGTTTTGTGTATCCCAGGTAGGCAGGGCTGAGAGGAAGGTGACTGCAAGTGGCACCCCGGTGCTCACTGTGCATATGCTGGCTCAAACCATTTCCAGGGGCACACCAGCCCCTGAGCTGCGGAAAGTCCGGACAAGGGAGAGCGGTGTAACCACCCCCCTCCTGGTCCCACACATGGGCAGGACCTAGTCGCGTGCCAGCCCCTTTTCTTAGAATAAAGGTAGGAACGGGCCCCCTTCCCAAATTAGATAATTCTGAATCTTGAACTACTTTCCACGAAAGGAACTCTTGACAATTTCTGAAGACTCTCCCTTGTGGCTAAGGAGTAGCCACCCTGCACCGGCAGGCACCACCTAAGCATTGCGGTTTGCTGCACGTCCATCCTCCGGATCAAGACTGACCAGCTCGACGAGACCCGGATTCCCTGGCATCTCTGACCTCTACCTGCATCATCAGCCCAGCTGAGGTTCGTGGGTGTGACGAGACCTGAGGGACCGGCCATCTTCTAAACCAGCACGACGCTTAACCAGCACAACCGCCGAGGGATCCTCGAGTGAGTGCACTGGGGTTTGAGAAGCCCCAACCCTGAGCAGCTCCAGCACCGAAGTCCAGCCCCCCAGCATCCACGAGATCTGCGTGGGGCCCTTCTGCTCTTTGCTGCCCACCGCGTTGTCCGGTCACTTGCCCGTTGGCTAGTGGCCCTCCTGACGATGCACCACGACGATTTCACCGCTGGTCTGGTTGCTCCAGACTGGCCCTTGCTCCCTTCAAAGAGAGGAGCACCCCGGACCCTCCTGGTCTACTCCAGGCGCCATCTTGACTCCACCGCGTGGGCTTGTCTTTGCCAAGGCTTGTTGCTCCAATCCTGGTTCCAGCATCGCCAACAGCAGAGACCATCGTGGGACAGCTCGCACCTCCAGCCTGGTCGCCGACAAATGCCTCCTGGCCCGTGTGACTGCAGAGCCCAGCGTCGCCCACTCACCTGATCAAGGTGATTTCATCCGGTGCCATCCTGGTGCCCACACAATCACTGGCTAGTGATTAAGAACTGAGTCCCCTCTGCTTTCAGGTCGTCTCCATCACCAATCCAGGCTTGGATCACTCCGAACATCTTCACTGGTCGCCTGCCAGCAACTTCTCCTTTCAGGCTCCATAGACTACAACGAGGATTCCCGACGTCTTTTGAACCCTATGCAGCCGCAGCCCCTGGGCTAGGTAACCCGAGCATTTCGGTGCTCCAACGCAGGTTCACTATCCAAGTGTCCAGTTCCTTTTTCGTTTTTAGTCTACTTAGTCGGATTCGTCTGAAAACAGTAACTTTAGAAATACTAGCCTCCATAGACTTTGTCCCGCATCCCGCGTGAGAGTGCACACTCTGCACCCGATCTCCCTAGGCCTCCTGCTCCTAACCTTAGGGTTCAGTAGTGTAGTCCTAGCGATCCTGAAGCCTCTGGACCTTGTTACTTACCTGCTAGCATTTCGCATTCCACTTTTTGTGTATATGGTTTTTCGTGCCCCTCGGGCATTTGTGTAAATTGTGCAACTTGAAGTATTTTCTTAAGAGTTTTGTATTGTGCTTAGCTCCCTGACTCATAAAGAGTTCAGGGTAGACTTGTTATAAATAAATATACTTTTATTTTCATAACAACTTGTGTGGTGTCCTTTCACTTGGTGTTCAAGGGGTATATGTGAAGGTAAAACAGCTGGCTTAACACGCCCTCTAGAGTTTAGCCTAAAGACTGCTTTTGTCCACACTACTAGGATAGCTGGTCTACAAGGTTGACTTACAGCCAATCATCAATAAGGGTCGTTTGGTATGATACACAGTGATCACTAGAATAGTGAGCACTATATATCAGGCCAACTTCTCACAGTTGGGCCACTCAAACTTGGGCTGTGGGCGTCAAGTGCAGATTGGTGCAGAATCTCTGAGCTGCCTGGAACCAGATTCTGTGGTTATGTTATGTTATGTTAATATTATTTTATAGCGCACAGCTGCCCCAGCAAAGGGGCGTCCTGGCGCTTAGACAGGTACTATAACATAACACACAAAAAAGAAAAGGGGGAAGCGGCTACTCAGAAACAGGGAACAGAAAAGTTTTAATAGCACGCCTGAAGGCGGACAGGTCGTTCAGAGCTCGGATGTGCACCGGGAGCGAGTTCCACAGCCCTGCAGCAAGCACCCGGTAGGAGCGGCCACCCATTCTACTAAGTTTAAAACGGGGGCAGACTGCTAGATGATGAGCCTCTGATCTTAACGATCTTGAAGGGATGTAGGGAATAAGCAAGTTGGCAAGAGCCGGCGGCGAAGAAAGTTTCATGATTTTAAAGGCCAGACAGAGCGCTTTAAACTTAATTCTCTGTCTGACCGGTAACCAATGAAGGGCAGAGATGGTGCCCGACACAGAACAATGTCTGGGAAGACCAACAATAGCCCGCGCCGCGGCGTTTTGTACCCTTTGAAGCCTGGATGCCTCAGCCTGGTTTACCCCTAACATCAGCGCACTTCCGTAGTCCAGCCGGGATAACACCGAGGCTTGGACCACGAGCTGCCGGGTGGGAGGGTCGAAGTATTTCAGGACCGGCCTTATGCCTCGCAAGATACCGTAGCAGGTGGCTGCAACCTTCTTCGTGTGACCTGTGAAGGTGAGCGCAGGATCTAGCCAGATCCCTAAGTTTTTCACTTCGGAAGCTGGGATGGGAGTAATGCCCAGCTCTGGAGGCCACCACTGGTCTCCCCATAGCTCAACATGTTTCCCCAAGACCAACACTTCAGTTTTAGTGGCATTCAACTGTAAGCAATTGGTACGTAGCCAACTCGCTACTGCCACAAGTCCAGCTCGGAATCTGGGGGCCTCCACTTCAGGGTCTCCACTCAGTGTCACCGCCAGCTGCGTATCGTCAGCATATGAGGTCATCGTCAAACCCCACTGTTTGACGACTGCAGCTAGCGGTTTCACATAGAGGTTGAACAAGGTGGGGCTCAACGAGGAGCCCTGTGGGACCCCCAGCTCCAAGGGATGAATGGTGGATTGGCAGGGTGGTATAGCCACTTTAAAGGTTCGATCTGAAAGGAAAGATCGAAACCACTGAAGAGCGGTTCCTGCAACTCCAGCTTCCTCGAGGCGCTGAATCAGTATACGGTGGGACACAGTATCGAAACAGCGCTCAGATCTAATAACAGGAGCGCTGCTGTACGTCCAGAGTCAAGCACCAGGCGTAGATGCTCGATGATATGGAGCAAAGCGGTCTCGGTACTGTGTCCTGGCCGGAAGCCATTTTGGCTGGAGTCCAGTATCTGATTACGGGCAAGGTGATCAGACAAGATTGAGTTGACATGGGCTTCAGTAACTTTAGCAGTCCAAGGCAGAAGAGATATGGGGCGGTAGTTCTCAGGCAAGAGGGGGTCAGAATTTGCCTTCTTTAAAATAGGGGTGACTACCGCCTGCTTCCATGAGGAAGGGACCGTCCCAGTTGACAACGACAAGTTGATTAGAGTGCATATTGGAACTCTACACAGCGGGGAAAGCGTACTGATAAGAGCTGGCTTCAGCGGGCCCAGAGGAGAGCCTGATTTAACGCTGAGGCTAAGTTTGTCAAAGTCCTCAGTAGTCAGGTCCGGTAGAAAGGTCAAAGTCTCATAGCCTGTGGAATTAGGGTCAACTAAATCTGGATCCGGCCGGCAAGGGTCAAATCCTCGGTATATCTTCTGCACTTTCTCCAGAAAAAAAACTGCCAGGTTCTCACAGTGGGAGTCAGTGCAGATCTCTGCCGAGGTAGCTCTTTTGTTCATAAGGTCTTTCAAGACCTTGAATATTGATTAAGAAGGGTTAGTGCTGGCTTGAAAATCCTGAGCATAGAATGCAGCCCGAGTCCTGCAAATAGCCCTATGATAGGACTTGAGTTTGGCAAAGTACAAGGTTTTCAAGACCGGATCGTAAGATCTTCTCCAGTCCCTCTCCGCTTTCCGGCAGATTTTTTTAAGCTCGGCAAGGGAGTCATTATACCACGGGCTGGGTACCTTCGAATGGACTTTCGACCAGTGCAGAGGTATAAGGGAATCAAGAGTGTCTGAAATCCATGTGCAAAACAGTTGGTAACCATGATCCACATTCAGAAAAGCGCTCAGGGGTTTCTGCTCCAGTAGTCTATAAAACTCCTCAAGGTTAAGCTTATGCCAATGTCTTTTAAGAATAGGCCTATCCACAGGTTTAAATGGCTTATCGTGAATAGGACAGAAGACTTCCACCAGCAAATGATCAGTCCATCCCATCAATACCGGGCCAGACACCTTCACCCTCTCAAGAGTTATGTTATGTTATGTTACGTCTATTTATTGTGCGCGCAGCGACTCCAGCCAAGGAGCGTCCCGGCGCAAAGACAAGGTAGCACGTAACACAACGGGATGTAAAAAGAGGCTAATAAACAGCTAAAACAGGAGCAGGGACAAAAACAGCTAAAACAGGAAGGTTTTTATCGCCTTCCGGAGAGTCAGAAGGTCCTCCAGCAAGCGGATTTCAACAGGCAAGGAGTTCCATGCTGACGCAGCCAATACCCTAAACGAGCGGCCTCCCATGCGGCTAAGCCTGAATCTGGGAACCACCGCAAGGGCCAGACCTTGGGAGCGGAGGCAACGGGCAGGAACATAAAAAGACAGACAATTCGACAGGATTTCCGGGCCTGTACCTCTCAAGATTTTAAACGCGAGGCACAGGACTTTAAAAAGAATACGCTTCCTAACCGGGAGCCAGTGTAGGGAGCGAAGGACACCTGTCACTGAGCAAAATCTTGGTAGGCCAACAATCGCCCTCGCCGCAGCATTCTGAACCCGTTGTAATCGGGAAAAAAAGGGATCAAGAATATGACCTCCAGTATGAGTGGGAAGTGTAACTAGCTGGACAAGTTGAAGTGCTTCGAGATCCGCAAGCAAGGTGTTAATGGCTGTGGACGACCTGTTGTCAAAATGAATGTTAAGGTCACCCATGATGTTAAAGTTCGCACAGCCAGGCGCTAAAGAGCTTACCATATCGGCAAGGGCGGACTTGAAGACTGTATCATTGCCAGGTGGGCGGTAGATGAGAATGCCGCTGAACGTGAAATGATGGCTAAAAGCCACTTTGAAGAGGGCGCTTTCACAAGCAGGCAGCCCAAGAGCTTTCCATTCTGCAGGGAAGCAGGATTTCACAGCCATGGCAATACCACCTCCTCTCGTAGACCGATTCAAAGTAAAGATCGTGTAATCCGATGGGAAAGTAAGATTCAGGATAGCAACATCCGAATCCTGAAGCCAGGTTTCGGTAAGGAGAAAAAAATCAGGGTCGTCTTTTTCAATGAGGTCATGTATGAACTGGTGGTGTTTAACCAGTGACCTTACATTTAAACTCCAAATCCGAAGGCCCCGGTCTGCGATGTGGTTGAGTCTTGGCTTGAGCAAAACCTGTGCTCATTGGAAACATAGTCTGTAAGGTGATTACAGGGCAGGTCCTCCGGGCTCTGAAGGATGCTGGCAGCTGCACATGCCTGTTACTTCGCTGTAGACAGGTCGAAGTCAGAACAGGCCCGTAGGGCTGGGGACAAAGCAGTAGGGGTCCCCTTCTTCCTGGGTCAGCACGGTTCTTCGACCTTCTTGCTTCTTCCTCGAATCTGAGGAGGCAAGGTTCAGGGTTGCCCCTAACTACTAGATTTAGGGGCATTAAAGGGTTGTGCAGGTCGGGACTAATGGGTCCCTTCCTTGGGGTGGGTACACCCCCTATTTGGCCACCCTCCTGTGGCATTATTCCTCTTCAATCTCAACAGATCCCCATAGGGGATACTGTTGATAAGCTTTTTAGGGTGACTGCTCTGGGAATAAATAATTACCTGCCTGTGTGCTCACTTCACCTGTAAGCACACAGGCAGTGAATTATTAGGACTTGAATGTATATGTGGCAGGACAGCTACACACCAGGATCTATGGAAAATCTACAGCAGGGACTTCTACCCTCTACGCCACGAGCAGTCACCCAAAAAAACGCATCAACAGTATGCCCATCTGTTGTCAGATGAACTGTTGAGATTGAAGAGGAATAACACCAGTGACCTGGAATTTAAAATGGCAGCAAAAGCCGGCATGGAATGCATCAGAGTGAGAGGTTATAGTGAAGCAGTTCTCTCACACGCCTTACAAAGAGTAAACTCAACCCAAAGAGGGGAGTTAGTTATTGAGCAAGACAGGCTTAGAGGGAAGAAGGCCAGTAAGTCCAACTAAGGGAAGTTCAGAATTATTACCACTTTTTCTGACAATGCAGGACAATTAAAAAGGATCCTACGAAAAAACTAGCATACCCTTCTTTCTGACACAGTAATAGGGGATGATTTAACATCTAATCCCTTAGTAACCTTCAGAAAAGCCAGATCATAACGAGACAACTCGGTTCATAGCTATCAGAGCATTGAAACCACCAAGTTGGCTCTGAAAATGCTCAACTGATTTTATCCGTGTGGAAATCGTGGGGGCAATCGCAAATGGTGATGAGGCTTACCTGTTGCGAGACATTTTAACAAAGAGCATAATCGCAACAGGGATCTTTTAACATACTACTGTATAGACCATGTACCAGTTAATCCCAGGGGCGGAGATAGAATTCAGAGACTGAGACGCCTAGAATCTCGTTACATTATAGACTTACAGAGTAAAGGTCCCCATGGCCTAAACAGTAGTGAGGAGCTAGCAGTACACTTGGGGGAGTAAATTACAATTCCTATATCTTGATATTTCAGTATAATCATCATGGCTGATTCCTTTCATCTTTTTTCGGTATTTAACTATTTGGCTCGGTCCCATGAAATGAATTTGTATTAATTTGCTTGAAGGATAATGTACATGCTTGACACTGCGTTTTAGCCAACTGTTTCATTGGTTATTGGCCTATCCAGGGCATAATTAGAGACTCTTTCACTACTTATTGATGGTAGCTTAAAGACAACCTTATAGAAAGCTATCCTAGTGGTATCTGTGGAGAGCAGCCTTCAGGCTAAGTCTTGAAGGAATGTAAAGCAGCTTGTTTTACCAGTCTATAATCTCATGTAATCACCAAATGAAAGGAGAACCACACCAGGTATATTTAAAATATATGTATTTATTCTAAACACATCCCCCTAGTCTCTTTATGAGGCTAGTGGCAAAACTACACAAGAAAACTTATTCAACACACAGTAAATTAGCACAATATATGATTAGCCCTGGGGGCGTCACAAACCATATACTAAGAAAGTGGTATAAGAACCACGACTGACATAGATACAAGGCCTAGAGGCGTTAGTACCGCTGGGGCCACGCGGTTGGAAAATTACAGATTAAGGAAATTTAGGAGTGGACTTTGAAGAAACCCCTTGAGAACTAGACAGTTCGAGAGTCAAGACCCAGGGGAGCACCGGAGTACTCGTGTTACCTCACCCAGGGAAGCCGGGTGCATAGGTGGCTTTTGGTGTTGGGTTTCGTCATCGCTTCCTTCCTGAAAGCAGAGGGCACAGAGTCTGGGTCACTAGTCAGTGACCAGGAAGGCAAGGAGACAATGCCAACCAATGTCGGGTGATTTCAGGTGAAGAAGGTGAACCTTGACTCTTCAGCCACGAGGACCAGGAGGCGTCGACGACAACCAGGAGCTGGATTCGAGCTGTCCCACGAAAGATGTCGGTATCCAGATTGGACCCAACAACCCTTGGCAACAGCAACCCACACAGAAAGCAAAGATTGGCTTTTGCTCAGACCAGCAAGGCCTGAGGGACTCACCCTTTGAAGGGGAGTCGGGGCACGTCTGGAGCAACCAGGAAAGCCCAAGAAACAGAAGAGTTACCTTCTTGGGGACCCACCAGTCGACGGACCAGGGATCGCAAAGGGGCCTCGAGCAGAAATGCTAGAAGCGGGCCCCTGGAACACTTGTGGAGTGTAGGCCCACAATGTTCGGTACAGATAGTGCTCAGGGCTTGGACTACGAGTAGCCCAATGAACAGCTTCGGGAAAGCTCGGGAAGTAGGTGCACTAGCCAATGTGCACGGTGTCCAGGAGTTCCGGTCCCTCGTCTCTTGTGATGGCTATAGGTCTCAGCTTTCCTGGGATCTCGTGTCGGCCTCGGAGATGTCTGAAAGTCTGTGTCCTGTGTCGCAAAACCTTCGGGTTCCGGCAGGAGCCTTGGAAATGCAGACCGGCAAGATGCTTTGTTGGTGCCTGTTTGAACAGGGGAGTCACTCCTTGACCCCAAGGGAGATTCTTCCGTCTTCTAGTCGAAATAGAATGTTGAAGTTCCAGGATATATGTTGCAGAGTTTCGTCCAAGGTAATCTAAAGTCCTAGGGACTGGGTTCCTATACTTATAATAAGTTTAGGGGTTGGACTTACTCTAAGATCCCACCTATGGAAGGACCCAGGGTGGAGGTGGTTACCCCCTTTTCCTTTGTCCAGTTTCGCGCCAGAGCAGGGGCTGAGTGCTACTGCAAATTGTTTGAACTGGGGTGTGTACAGGGACACCAAGTGTGCCCCCAGCACTGTGTGCAAAAGCATTCCATGAATGCACCCACCCAGCCCCAATACACTAAAGCCTGTCTGGGAGGTGGTTACAAGTCCCTGTGACAGGAAACCTATTGTCCAGGCCTCCTGTGCCGGAGTTTCGTCCAGCAGCAGGATGTCAGACCTGTGTCTGTGGCTGTGGCATCCATTTTGTGATGCCACGGCTATTTAAAACGATTACTGTTTAAGTAAGTGTGTACATGTCTTCTCCCTCTATAAGGGTGGAATTCTACCCCCGCTGCCAGG
This sequence comes from Lissotriton vulgaris, assembly GCF_964263255.1. Classification (NCBI taxonomy): domain Eukaryota; kingdom Metazoa; phylum Chordata; class Amphibia; order Caudata; family Salamandridae; genus Lissotriton; species Lissotriton vulgaris. The sequence goes on from NC_141699.1 coordinate 70,395,636, forward strand.
ACTGGCGGCGGGGGTAGGATTCCAAAGTGTTTAACACCAAACACAACATGTTTTGATGCAGCAATCCCAAAGTTTGCATTTACCGCGAGGTTATAATGCAGTATATGGTATGGCTGTATCACAGAACAGCTACATAGACGTGATTCCGAAAGCTGCAGAGGGGCTCAGCTCATGCTTGGGCACCCTCTCACACAAAACCAAGCACTCTGCCTTCAGGATTGTTAAGACCTGCCATAGGAGTGACTTATAGGTTTATATGTGTCTGTCATTTAAGGTAGATATAGGTAGCCTATATCTTAGTAAGGGGTGCATGCACCAACTTACCCAGGCTGCAGTGGTAGATCTGTGGTGCCATTTTGGAAGGCTTCCCAGGGGTGGCATAATACATGCTTCAGCCCCTGATAGGCCTCTGGGATACCTATGCCCTTAGTATCTAAGGTACCATATACTAGGGACTCACAAGGGTAACCCAGTAACCAATATGTAGTGTACCAAATGTGCATGCAATCAATTTAGAGAGGTTAGCAGGGCCCCAGCCAGACTAAAGTCGAAAAACAATGAAACACCAGCAAAAAGTGGGGGTAACTATAGTAAGCAGATCCTACTCTCCTACAACCATCTCTGCAACTGGTGAATAAAGTAAAGTAGCAAGGGTTCCATTTTGTGATTCCAGGTCTTTCGCACAACAATGCAGTAACTGACCTCTGATCATAAACTTCTTGGCACCTCCCCAAAATATTCTGATTCACTCACGTAGCCGGATCATGCTAATGCCAATTTAGTGGTGGTGCGAATGGTGGTTAATGTGATTTGGCAGAAGGGTGAGAGAGAAATGGGAGGGGAAGGAAGCGGGATAATATGGTGTAAAATGGAATTAGACTGAATTATTGGAGTCAAGCGAGGCGCTGCTGTCTGCAGGACTTTAATGCATTCAGTTCTGTGCGCCCCTTTGAAAATTGACACATTGGGCCTTGGCCCATCTTGCCCACACCAAAAGCTGGCCCTGTATGTAGGCACATATTTACAAGGCTATACAAAAAAGAGTCAGGCTACATACATGAGTTAGACTAAAGGCTTTAATCCTACTTTCATGTCTGGCTTGTCCTGGTTTTTCCTTCTCAAAATCTGGTCACCCTACCTTTATAACAGTCAGTAAGTACAAATATCAGTCCAAGACTGGTGATAAATGGTCCTCCATCCGTTCATAGATGGCACGCTACAGTGTAAAATTTTCCAGCACCAGTGCCAAATGGCCTAGTGTTGGTGCTAAATTTTCACGGCATTGGTGTACTTTACGATATCTCACACTTTGCACCAGATTTGTACAGGTGTAAATGGCATTTATTGTGTTGCATACCATCACCTAATCTTCCCGCTAACTATTGTCTGCGCTACAAATTGCTACAGAGGAAGAGATGTAGTTGAGGCCACCAGTGTCTCAAACAGCTTTAAAGGTCCTTTTGGAGTAGGTGAGACCTCTTCTCAAGTCTGTACTTTAACATAGGATGGACCTCCCAGTCTACCTTGATATTCTCTGTAATGCCTATTGGTCACCTTTTGGCCCTGCCCTACTTTCGAGGAGTACATTTGCAGGATTTCAGAAACTGCACTGAAGCGTACCCCTCTAGAATTAAAGAAGTAGGCTACACAGACCGTGTTATCTGGCCATAGTATTAAGAGGTGAAATAGCTCAATTTTGAGTGCAAATGTGTTACATTTCTCAAAAAGAAATGGGGCTTAAAAGTGAAGGCAGCTCTATGACCTGAAACAGTGATCTTGGCAGACAACGCAGGCAGTCCATTAAGCAAATAATGTTCCTGATTTTACATATTGGAGGAGTGTGGTGTTTGCTTCTCCAGGCCTTCCCGCAGCATGACTAAGTAAAATGATAGTAATATTGAATTTGATAGGAATTAAGGAATCATAGGCCCAGCCATTCTCTCTACTTGCCAACCTCTACCTACAATATAGGCAGTACACGGTCTGCACTACTTGCTTCCTTCATGCTTTTGTTCCCTTTGTTTGTCCCAATCCTTTGTAAATTAAATAACCTAGTTTGTTCTGATCACTTTATTTATTTATATTTATTTATTAAGGAGTTTTATATAGCGCTAGCCTGACCCAAGGGTATCGGAGCGCTTCACAACAGTTTTTGAGCAAGATTCATACAATAAGCAGTATTCTACATATAAGTTCGGCAGTCCAAGTGTGCTGGGCAGCATTGAGGTCGTACTTGAGTCCTGAGATAACCTCATAGAGTGCACGTCGTCTTGGGGTTGATACAATAAAGCAGGATTCTACATAATAGGTTCGGAAATCAAAGTGTGCTGAGCAGCATTGAGGTAGTCCGTGAGTCCTGAGATAACCTCATAGAGTGCACGTTGTCTTGGGGTTGAACCGATTTTGGGGGGGGGAGCAGTTTGGGGTTGGATAGCAGGGAAGAGGAAAGTCTTAGAGCTACAAGGTCAGAAAGAGACGACGAGCAGGGAATAGCGTTTGATGGCGGCTATCCATTCGTGAGGGAGTGGTTGAGGAAAAGGATTTTAAGTTGTTTTCTCAATTTTGTGAAGGACGGGATAGTCCTGATACCGACTGGATGGGCGTTCCAGATTTGGGGGCATTTTCGGTGAAAGACAGTGCAGCAGTTTTTTGTTTGCGTGTTTTCATGGGGATGAGTAGTAGGGTACTGGAGCTCCTGAGGTTCCTTGTCTGACCAGCCCTCTTGAGTTTGGCAGCCAAATACTCAGGTTTTCCTATGTGCAGGGCTTTATGTGTGAGGCAGGCAGTTCTGTATCTGGCACGCAGTTCGGTTGGGAGCCATTTTAGTTCTCTGAATGCTGGTGAGATGTGATCGTATTTCCTGATTCCAGTGACCATTCTAGCTGCTGCATTGAGGATAATTTTGAGGAGGGCTAGGTGCTATTTTGTTGTACCAGTGAGGGTGGCATTCCCATAGTTGAGTCTGGATAGCACCAGTGATTGGGTGGCTTGTTTGAGGTCGTTGGTTGCGGTGAATGGTTTTATTTTGTTAAGTAACTTCAGGTTGATGAAGGCACTCTTTGCGGAATTCTTAATGTTATTGGCCATGTCGAGTTTTTGAGTCTAGGGTAATTCCTAATGATTTAACGGAGTTGGTCAGAGTGTGATTGCCATTAAAAGCATCCAAAGCTTTTAGCCATTCTGAAATATGAGGGTTCTCCTCTTTGTTGGAGATGAGGAGTTTGTCTTGGTTGAGTTTTAAGTGGTTAAGCGACAGCCAATGTTGGATTTCGATTAGAGTGACATTTAGTCTGTGAATGTCATCAATGGAGGAGGTTTCAAGATAGATTTGGGTGTCATCTGCATAGAGGTGGAAAGGGATGTTAGCCTTTTTTAGTAGGGTGGTGAGGAGTTCCATGTATATGTAGAACAGTTGAGGTGAGAGCACTGAACCTGGGGGGACGCCCCTGTTGACAGGGTGTAGGTCGGAGGTAATGTTTTTTATTTTTATCCCTTGTGAGCGGCTGTGTAAGAAGGATGAGAACCAGCGTAGGACAACCTCATCAGCTCCTATTCTTTCTTGTAGTGCCTTGATGACAAGTTGGTGATCCACTGTGTCGAAGGCTGCCAAAAGGGCTAGGAGAATGAGGAGGCAGCATTGATCGGTATCGAGGGATTTGTGGATGTCGTCTGTGATGTTAAGGATCGCAGTTTTGGTGCTGTAGCCTTTTCTGAAACCCAATTGGTGGGGGTCAAGAAGGTTGATGTTATCCATGTGCTGAGTCAGTTGTTGGAGGATGCATTTTTCCGGGATTTTGGATAGGAGGGGGAGATTGGAGACTAGTCTGAAGTTATTCAGTTCCTTGTAGTCAAGGCCTGTTTTTTTTTTTAGTAGTGGCGTGACTTGGCCAACTTTTTTGGTCAGTTCAGTGGGAATCGGTTCAAGGACGTGAGAGGTTGGTTTGGAGGTGGAGATCAGTTTCAGGATCTCGGTTTCCTGGAAGGGGTTGAAGGACTTCCAGGTTTTTGTGGGGTGCTTGGGCGAGCTATCTACTGTCACTGGAGCCAGGTTTTTGCATATGAGCTTGACGTTGTTGTCCAGTGAGAGCTCAATCTTGGTGATTTTTTCTTTGAAGAAGTTGGCAAAGTTTTCACACAGGTCTTTGGAGGCCTGTAGGGAGGATTCCGGGGGTTTGGAGGTTTGTTGTTTGATGATTTTGAACAGTTCGTGGGCCTGTATTTTGCGTTGTCCAGGGCAGCGCAAAAGAAGGTGGATTTTTTGCTGCTGATGTGTTTTTTGCATTTCCTTCAGGCTGCTTTGAGCTGTTCGAGTAAGCTTGAGGAGAGGTTTCTCCTCCATAGTCTTTCTGAAGCTCTTATTTGGCTTCTTTCGTTGTCAATGTCCATGTTGAACCAAGATCTGGATGGGACGTTCCTGTTTTTTTTAGTTTTAAGCAGGCTACTTGATCTAGATTGGATTTTATGGTTGTGTTGTAGTGGGGTGAATTCTTCTAGTTGGTTGCTTACTTAATTTACTAACCTACTATTTACAATTGCGTTTTCCCTATTATTACCCATCTCCCTGAATCCCTTCTTCAATGAAGCTGAATATTGCCAAATAAATTGAGAACTAATTATCATTTTGAATTTGAATTTACAACAATTTATATAGCGCACTTATACCATGCGGTTTCATGGTTTCATGGCGCTAGGAGGACGCTTAGCCAGAGGTGGGTGGTAGGTGAAGCAAGATGCTAGGATGGAAAAGCACGGGAGAAAGGAAAAGTCTTAAGTGCTCTACGAAAATCAGAATAGGAGGGGATAGATCTAATGTGGAAGGGAAGAGAGTTCCAAAAGGTAGGGGCAAGGACCCTGAATTTCAAGCCCCCGGATTTCTTTTTCTTAAACCGGGGGACAGAGAGCAGAAATTTAGTAGAGGAGCGGAGTTCTCTGGTGGGGCAATAAGTACTGATGGCGGAGGAGATGAAGTCAGGGGCAGTCCCTGCCAAGGCCTGAAAAGTGGTTCATCCCAATTTAAAGAGAGCCCGCTCTTTGATAGGGAGCCAGTGTAGGGATTGGAGAAGGGGAGTAACGTGATGAAATCTGGGTAGGCCATGGATCAGGCGGGCGGCCTGATTTTGGACTAGCTGGAGACAGTGGAAAGCATAGGCGGGAGCTCCATTATATACAATATTCCCATAATCCAGCCGGGACAGAACCATCGCCATCAGGATTAGTTTAAGGGCAGGAACAGAGAAGAACCGGGAGATTTTACGTATGGTGCGAAGGGCAAAGAAACAGGAGGAGACCACAGAATTGATCTGAGTCTGGGGGGTGAGGTGCTTGTTGAGTGAGATCCCTAGAGTTTTTACAGAAAGAGAGGGAGTGGGGGAAGTACCTAGGGAAGGGGGCCAAAAACTAGGGGACCAGGGACTGGGAGTGCTACCAGTAACAAGGTGAAAGATGAGTTGGAGGTCATCAGCGTAATTGTATACGGTGACCTCCATGTTTTGAAGTGCAGAAATAAGAGGATAGATATATAGGTTAAATAATAACGGGGAAAGGGAAGAACCCTGGGGGACACCACACCGGACTGAGTGAGGGGAGGCGATGAATTCGGCCAGGTGGACGGCCTGAGAGCGATCTCTCAGAAAGGAGCTGATCCAGGCCAAGGCAGGACCCTCGATACCAGCCGCCCTGACACGGGTGAGAAGGATGGAATGATCAACCGTGTCAAAGGCGGCGGAGAGATCTAAAAGGACCAGGGCCTGGGGCGTATTGGTATCAAGCCCCTCTCTGAGGTCGTCCATCACAGAAATAACCACCTTCTCGGTGGAGTGCCGAGGGCGAAAGCCGGCCTGCCGGGAAGCAAATCCCCCACTCTCCTCAATGAAGGCACCTAGGACCTGAGTAACGTGGGCCTCCAGGGCCTTAGCCAGAAAGGGGAGGAGGGAAATGGGACGGTAGTTAGAAAGAGAGGTAGGGTCTGCCCCCGTTTTTTTAAAAAGAGAAATGACAATGACAGTTTTGTGAAGGGCTGGGACGATCCCCTGGTCGAGGGAATCATTAAGGAAGGTGAGGGGGGGGAGATAGCAGCTCGTAAAGAGCCTGCGAAGAATATGCGCCGGAGCAATGTCCACAGGCGAGCCAGATTTGACGCGAGTCAGTAGAGAAAGAAAGGAGTCTCTGGTTAAGGGAGGTAAGTGGGTCAAACGGGAGACAGGGGGGGGAGGCTGGGGGTCACAAAAGGTAGAGGATGGAGGCGGAATCCCGGCTTTAATGAGGGCAACCTTCTCAACGAAGAAATCGTTGAGAGAGTTGCACAACAGCTGAGAAGGAGGAACTTTAGAAGAGGCCCTGTCAGATGAAGACAGTTCCCGAACTATAGAGAATATCTCCCTGGAATGGTTCTCAGCATCAAGGACTCTCCCAGAAAAATACGCTGTTTTGGCAAGGAGGATGTCCTTTTTGTATTCTTTTAAGGTAAGCATGTAACGGGATTTTAGGAGGGGACCGTAAGCGCGTCTCCAGGCTCTCTCCGCTTGACGCGTCTCGAGTTTTTTTTACCTTAAGTGCGGGAGAGAACCATTTGTTCGCGTCATGGGCGCGCTTGACTATTACATGCTTCAAGGGGGCAGCCTGATCGCAAGCCTTCAGGAGCCAGCTGCCAAGAGCATCCAACTGCCTAGACGGCGTGAGATCGGCCAGGATAGGGTCAGAAGCCGATAGAGAGGAACAAAGGGCAGGGATATCGGCTCTGTTCCAATTCCTCGCCCAAATATGTTTGGGGAGTGGAGTAGTGGAAGAAGAACTTAGGTCCAGTGAAAAAGAGATGAGAAAATGATCCAACCAAGGGCAAGGCTGGACGGAAAGGGCAGGGATCGAATTATTAAGGGTCCAGATTTGATCTAACGTATGACCATGGATATGTGTAGGAGAAAGGACCCGGGAGACAAAATTCAAACTCAAAAGGAGTTCAGTGAAGTTACGAGAAACTGCATCTTCGGCAGAAGCATTGGGCCAGAAATTAAAATCTCCAAGAAGCAGAACCGAGGAATTGTTAATTGCCAAGGTTCCCAATAGATCAGAAATGGCAGGGAGGAAACGGGGACAGGATTCAGGGGGACGATAGACAAGGACACACGTCAGGGGAGTCTGGGAGAAAGTAGAGCAGATGACCAAACAGTCCGCCGTAGGTAGGGAAGGGGAAAGGAGAGGTTGAAAATGGAAGTCTGCCCGGCAACCAAAGCAACTCCACCACCTGCTCGGCCATCGGGCCAGTCGGCTCTGAGCCCCTAGCCCCGTTCGGCCGCGGATGGGCGCAGACGGGCTTGCCTTAGACGTGCTTTCGGCGCGCCGCCGGCGCGCCCGCTGCGCGCGTCCGCTGTTCGTTCGCATGGGGCGGAATTTTATGGGCCTCAGACGCGATGGCTAGAGCGCCGCCCAAACAATCCTGCAGCCTCACCCAAAATGGCGCCCGCTACCCCGTCAGCCCTCCGGAGCAATCGGCACAAGCCGTGCCGGACCGGGGCTAGGGGAGCGGGAGGGGGAGCGAGTGAGGCGATCAGCAAACAGGCAGGTGAGATGCCGTTTCAAATGAAGAGTTAGTTTTTAAAATCACAATCTTTTAAAACTTGAAATACAATAGTGGGAACTTAAAAGATTCCAGTTATTCCGCCGTGCTGTCCCACATGCGAGCAACAGCTGCCACAAACCCACTGCCACTGGGTCTAAGGCGTCCGCTGCGCGCTCGCATGGGGCGGAATTTTATGGGCCTCAGACGCGATGGCTAGAGCGCCGCCCAAACAATCCTGCAGCCTCACCCAAAATGGCGCCCGCTACCCCGTCAGCCCATGTCTTGTGTAAAAAAAGAAAAACTGTATTTTTGTCATTGCTATGAACTAAATATGTAAAGTACATTCTGCTGAAAAAAAGGTCTAGGAGTTAGGGGTGTCCACTCGTGAGTGAGACGTTTTTCCCCCAAAATGAATCCATTCGTCATGGTAAATATTTTAATCGAAAAGCCACCAAAGTATGTTGATGCTAGTGAAGCCATCACACAGGCCCTAAATCACAAGTTGGAACTACAGCAATGTACTCTACACGGACATCCCAACTCATCTTCTTCACAGACTTCAAACCATCCAAAATCCTGCCGCCAGACTCTTCCTTGTCCCCGAGCTCCCGTGCCAAGCCCGCACAACATCACTCATCAGAGAGCTTCCCTGGCTCTTCATCCAGGAGCACTGACAGTTCAGACTCCTCACACATGCATTAAAATAACTACACAATACGGGACCTGCATACCTTAGTCACCAGCATTATTTCCACCAATCCACCAGGCAGCTTCGCTCAGCATCACTCTCACTCTCACACATACCCTGTATCCACAGAAGCAGAACAGGAGGTCGATCATTCTCCTACCAAGCCACCAAGTCCTAGAATGACTTCCCCCAACACATCATGGCCTCCTCCTCACTTCTTGAACTCAACAAAAAGTTGTAGACCTGGCTATTCAGTTGGTCTTCTTGCAGGACCATCAAGACTGCCTGTAGGCCCAGCCTCACCACACACTTACACTCATCTACTCAGCATTTGGATACCCTCACCGGTGACAAGCAGCACTCTATTAGTTTACTTTACATTACATTAGAATCTTCATAATGGTAATTCCACCAGACATGATGACAGGCAAGTCAGTCAAGGTTGGATGTGTTTCGCCTGCCATATCTGCCAGAGTCTGCACCCCTGACCTTGGTGGAGCTGGAAAAATCGCCACTGGTGGCAAATCCGCCACCTAAGGTAAGCTAAGTAGGGTGGTTACCCCCAGGAATGAATGAGGAATCCACCCATTCTTGGGCATTCTAGGGTTCTTTCAAAACAATAGATGGGTGAAGGGTCCCAGGGATAAGTTTAAAGACCTGCGCGGACACAATCTCCAATCCAATATACTACAAACAATACTATCCGCTGGTCTAATACCCTCCCCCTAGAGACTTATAGGGGGAGAAGGTCAGAGACAACTGTAGTGCAAACAGGCAATATTACGTGTATTTAGGAAAAAGGAGGGCCCTATTTAAGAGGACGGAATTCCATCGCCCACAGAGGTGGCATGCTTCATCATTTGGGATCTCCTCTTGGTTGCAAGGCTTTGTGCAATGAAGGGCTGCAACCCCCTTACTGTAAAGGGAGGAGCTCATAGTTGTTTTCTATCGGGTCAGATGGTCTGATCTCCTAAGATCTGAGAAGCAAGAGCAATGTTTCCAAAGGTGCGTATAATGCGGTGCGAAAAAGGATGTGTAAAGTGTTGCTAAAATTGACTACCAAACGAAAAAAGAACTTTAATAATGAACACTTGGTGTCAAATGTTAAAAATACTGCAACCGCGCCCTGAAAAAATAGTCGAGCGTGTTGGTCTATATGGAGGGTCTACATGTTTCAGCCAATGTGATCGACCTTCGATCTTGGCCTTCCTCAGGACCTAGATAGTGATGCTACTGCAATTATGTGTGTAAAAAAGAAAGAAAATAACAACTGAGTAGGTGGACTATTACAACCTACGGACCTGTGGTCTTCTTTCTGAAGAGTCTACAGGATGTCTTGCCACCTGTGAAAGAAGAGACATAGTGACTTACTACTAAATATCAACAACATTGCCTTGAGAATTACACTAACGAATGCTCTGAAAATAAGAACTTGATCACCATCAATGCTCCCATCTTAGAATTTATTCAAACTGTAATTTTGTTAGAAATATTCTCTTACCCAGAAATGTATGGGTAGGCTCCTCAGCACTCCTGGCAACAGCTCAGGGTGTGAGGCACCACTCTGTTTAAAAGGAAAAAGCTGCAGTCATGGATTTTGTCAATGGGCCATAAATGCAGTTTTATATAGGGGTGGGCGGAAGTCGCGGAAGGGACTATCGCGGAGAGGCACGGAGATTGAAGCAATTTCCGTGCCTATCCGCGATATTTCCGTTTCGCTAGCCGCCCGTCCGCCCTCCCGCCGCCCGCCTCCCGCCCGCCTTCTTAAATTAAATGTAAAGGCTAAATACACAACTTAAATCAAACTTACCTTATTGCGCCGCAATCTTCCCCATCGCGGCTTCATCTTTGGAAACTGCGCATGCGCGGGAGCCTGCGCATGTGCAGTCCTTAAAAGGGCGGAAATTTGCCCCGTTTTTCAGCCTTCTTTGCGGAAGGCGGAAAGTGCAAATTTCCGCTCATTCCGTGGGCGGAACGGAAATGTCCGCCCACCCCTAGTTTTATATGCATTTTAAAAGTAACTCAAAGAATTCTTACACGTTTAACCAGCATGGATATATCATTCATGGTGACACTACTGCAGCCACTCAGTCTTTAAAATGAATACCCGGTTTAGATTGCAGTCCAGTTCTAATGATATGGTACTGTGTGCACTTGTACCAACTTGTGTAGAGGCACATATTTAGTGTTACCGACATTATTAGAACAGGCCCAACCAAATGATGTACATGCTTCTCCAGAATGGTGCTTGTATACAATAGCAAGCTCATAGTTCCCATCCTGTATCAAGCTACCTGCTGAGTAGGAAGACGTCTAACAAGAGGCTGTGGTAGAAGATGTATAAATACTGACAGATAGCGAGAGTGGTAATCAGTGTATAAATGCTAACTACTAGCAAACGGCTAGACGAGAGTGTACATGGCAGTGTTTTAAACGCCTTGAAAACGAGTGGCCCTCACAGTTTGAAAACAAATCAGTCGCAAAAGATCATATTTCCACTTACCTCTCCGTCGGTACCCCGGACGGTCTTCTGGCTGTCCTGAGCGGTAACCGACTGGAGGGTGCTCGCCCTTTTTAAACCCTGTGTAATTGAATAATTGGGTGCCGCTGCCTATCCTTGAACGTGGGCTAGTGTCGCTCATGTCTTATGTTATCGCGGCGTTTCAAAAAAGTGTGCAGAATGATGGGATATTTGGTATATGGTCAAAATATCAATTCCAAAATATAGACTAACACAAATATCTATTCCAAAATATAGAATGTACAAAATATCGAATGGACAGAATATAGACATGAAAAATATCGTTTTTAAGGTAAGTAATGTTATATCGATTTTAAAAATATAGAAAGTCAAAATATTGAAGTACATAATATAGGGTATTAAAAATATCGAATTTTTAATATCGAATTTTTTTAAGTGTTTTGTATGTTAGTATATGTGTGAAAAGTGTATATTTTTTGTAATTTATTTGAAGTAATTATTTTTATGTTATTTAATTTTTGCGTAATTTACTTCTGTAGCGGGTAGTGGGTTTATAGGGGAATAGGGTGGGAAGTAATTTAATTATAATTAATTAAATATGTTAATTAATTTATTGGTATTTATTTTGAATAAATTAGTAACTCATTTTTAATTGTAATTAATTAATCCTTAATTGATAATTAATTTTTATTCATTGATAATAATGTGAATAATATTAGATTATTTTCTGTAGCGGTTGTGGGTTTATAGGGTAATAGGGTGGGAAGTAATTTAATTATAATTAATTAAATATGTACATTTATTTATTGGTATTCATTTTGAATAAATTGTTAATTAATTTGTAATTGGTAATTAATTAAATCTTAATTGATATTTAAATTTTTATTAATTGATTAATTGATAATTATGTGACTAATATTAATTTATTTTCTGTAGTGGGTTTTGAGTTTATAGGGGAATAGGGTGGGAAGTAATTTTATTATAATTAATTAAATATGTACATTTATTTATTGGTATTTATTTTGAATAAATTGTTAATTAATTTTTAATCGGTAATTAATTAATTCTTAATTGGTAATTAATTTTTATTAATTGATAATTATGTGAATTATTTTAATTTATTTTCAGTAGCGTGAGAATAGTAAAATTTACCCCTATGCTATCCAACGCTTTCCCTACTGTTGCACTCTCTGGAGTGGGAATAGTAATTTTTACCCCTACGCTATCCAACGCTTTCCCTACTGTTGCACTCACTGGAGTGGGAATAGTAATTTTTACATCTACGCTATCCAATGCTTTCCCTACTGTTGCACTCTCTAGAGTGAGAATAGTAATTTTTACCCCTACGCTATCCAACGCTTTCCCTACTGTTGCCCACTCTGGAGTGGGAATAGTAATTTTTACCCCAACGCTATCCAACTCCTTCCCTACTGTTGCACTCTCTGGAGTGGGAATAGTAATTTGTACCCCTACGCTATCCAACGCTTTCCCTACTGTTGCACTCTCTGGAGTGGGAATAGTAATCTTTACCCCTACAGTTCGCTTTCCAAACCCCTTGAAGAGGGTAAAATCCGAAGCTCTAAAAAGGGCAGGCTGTCTTTACTATATTCCACTGTGAAATTGATGAAATAATTTCTCATATTCAGCCAGGTGTGGAATTCACAGATAGTCCTCACATCACCCCTCCAGATATACCTTTTCCATAGAACAATGTGTTCATGGAAAGGATTCTCCTCAGTGAGTATGTGCTGTTGCTTAAAGAGATGAACGTACAGGTTAGCCAGATTAGGGGCGAAAACGCTCCCCATCGATGTTCCCGATTTTTGAAGGTAGATATTGTCTTCATATTTGAATTTGTTTTCAGTCATAGCTAACCTAGCACACTCCATGATGAAATGGACTGGTGTAATTGTCTCCATCGGTCTATTGTCCAGGAGTAATCTTATGCCATCCAAAGTTTCTTCTTAAGGGAACATGTATACATTGATTCGACGTCGAATGAGACGAGAAAATCCGTTGCAACATTGAACTCAGTCTCTGGAAGGAGTTTGAGGATGTCTTTGGTGTCCTGGAGATATGTTGGCATATCTGTCACCAATGGTCTTAAAAAGTAGTCAACACAATGGTTCCAGGAGAGAGTTAATCCCCGGTATAATCGGCCTGCCTGATGGTGGTCTCTGTGCCTTATGAATCTTCGGTAAAGCATAAAAATATGGCATCACCGGATAGGGAGTGATAAGAAAACGCGCTTCTTGTGCAGTAACCCAACCTTCAGTTTTAACTTCTTCTACCAGGTGACCGATTTCCTTGGTCAATCTGTCTGTAGGGTCAGTATGAAGTTGACGGTAGAACCGGATGTCTGTCAGTTGTCTAAGGCACTCAGTGCGATAGTCAGAGGTGTTCATAATGTCTATTGCTCTGCTATTATCTGCCGGTTTTATTATGATAAAAGAATCCTTTGAAAGGGTTTCTAGAGCTCTTTTTTCATTTAATTGCAAATTATGATACTGCCGGTTTTGTTCAGTATTCATAGTGGGGATATCGTTTTTCACTGCTTTTTCAAATGTTAGCACATGATCCGGTATTAAATGGCTTGGGGGGCTGCAGGTGGACCGTGGTTTGAGGCCACTGTTAGTGCATTCGGTATCCACCAGAATGTTCCCCTCAGCTCTATTCTTGAAGAAAAGATGAAGAGGAATTTTCCTAAAAAATTGAGCCAGCTCTCACTGGATTAAGAAAGAATCACCATTGTTGGTAGGCACATATCAAAGCCCTCTATTGAGGACTGCTTGTTCATCAGTAGTCTTCTTTTTACAAACAAGGGGACCCGATGGGGACACTAGGACCATGGGTAGTCAAGCACTATAAAGAACAAAGGTCCTAGTAGTGAAGTAAATGTACTCAGAGAATGATTTATAGACTAGAGTCAGTACTATAAATTAATTCCAGTGCCCAGCCGGGCAAGGAATATTTATCAGATCAGTGATGTAGTAATCATAAACAGGACATACAAACACAATAGATAGGGCACAGTCCTGTACCTATCCAAGAAGAAGCAACATAAATTAGAAAAAATAGTGAAAATAAAAGAAAAGAGTATCAGGCAATAACGTTGGAGCCAATTTGCGGCTTGCAAGTAGTTACATATTATGGCAAGCTCTCACAAACAGTATCTACAATTGAATGAACACAATGGTTATTTTGCAGAACTGTTTATGCAAGTCGACGTTTCGATCCCCTGGCTCCTATTAAACCGGGATCATCATCAGGACTATTGATTTAATTGCCTGGTTTTGGTTTCAGCCTGAGATCGTCAGGGATGGAGAACTGATTTACGATAAGACAACGGGTCTGTTTGCTCGTCAATTACAGATGTGTTCTAGTCTTCACCGGCGGGCTGGCAGAGCCATTTGGTGGTACGATGACCTTTTCGGGGGGAGCTCTTTCTCGAGGATAGATTGCAGTACAGCCGTACTGTGATGCCTCAAGGGTGGAGAGCCGAGCGGTGCGCCCGTTGAGTCCTCGAAGGGCCGCGTGGGTGGCGGTTCCCTGTTGGGATGGGTTCTTGTTTCAATATCTTGGGTATAATGGAAGGTGACGACACAATGGTCTCTCCTTCACGCTGCGCCAAATAGGCAGTTGGGCACAGGAATTAATTTATAGTACTGACTCTAGTCTATAAATCATTCTCTGAGTACATTTACTTCACTTACTAGGACGTTTGTTCTTTATAGTGTTCATCAGTTGTCAGCACATGGTCGCATAAATTAACAACTAGGTCACTCTTTCCGTGCTGGTTCCGGCCTGTTGGGGGACCTTTTTCGCGCTGCGCATGGTCCGTGGCGATGGAGGTGGGCTCCAGTGTACCTGAGCGTGCTGCCCTCTTCTCCTTTCGCGGGACCGTCCCCGGCCCTGCCCTAAAAAAGTCTGGTTCGCGAATAATTGTGGTTGCAGATTGTAAGGCAGCATTTGCAGATGAAACCGCATGCCCTGGAAATTTCATGGAGCCGGTGGCCACCACTGTGCCTGTTGTTGGCCTCTGGGGACATTTCTCCATTGTCGCCTTTTGTTACGACCATTCTAGGGTTCTAACTCCTTGCATTGAATCAGGCACTACATCCTGATTAATTAACCATGTTTTTTAGTCTTTCCCTTTGTTATAAGCAGTAACACTTACAGTTTTTAGAACAGTACTTGGACGTACCCTGCAGTGAACTACAGAGAACTACTGGCAAATGCTGAAGAATGCTTTATGTTCTGTTAATGTAAGGAAAGATAGACAAATATTTATTTGCTGCAAAACACAAGGAGTCGTAAGGAAAGAAGCAAGATGCATAGGTCATGGAGGAGTATGAAAGGAGACTAGGTTAGATTATGGAGAGACACTTTAAACAAACAACAACAGAGTTAGATTGTCATGGCCAGGTTTTAAATATGGTTACACATGAGCATGACTGTGTCAAAGAGTGCCCGGCACAAAATAAATATATAGTTCTACAGTTGATAAAAATGCCAGCCTGAGCTTGTTGCAGAACGTGAATATAGATGTTATTAGAACATTGGAATGTTGGGAGCTCCATTGAAAACAATGGAGTGCTCCGGGCTTATAATGGCTGGTGTAAGCCTGGAGCTCCAACATTCCAATGTTTCTTTGTTCACAGCTCTGGCTCTTCAGGGAGCCTGAGGGGATTCCAATCTCCTCACACTTCCAAAAGGCTTTGTTTTTTTTGTTAGAACATTCTGTCCTCTAGTGACAGAATGGTCTAATAGCCTTAAAGCCCTTCGTAGATGGGCTATACCACTATTAAAGTCCCTCTCCCTTGTTAAAGGCCCTCGCCTTCGGCTCGGGGCCTTTAACGCTGGAGAGGGCCTTTAATAGCCGGTATAGCCCTCTATGGCGGGCTATAAGGCTATATTAGAACATTGAAATGTTGTGAGCTCCATTGAAAACAATGGAGTGCTCCGGGCTCATAATGGCTGGTGTAAGCCTGGAGCTCCAACATTGCAATGTTTCTTTGTTCACAGCTCTGGCTGTGAACAAAGGCTTCAGGGAGCCTGAGGGGATTCCAATCCCCTCACCCTTCCAAGAGGCTTTGTTTTTTTTGTTAGAACATTCTGTCCTCTAGTGACAGAATGTTCTAATAGCCTTATAGCCCTTCATAGATGGGCTATTCCGCTATTAGAGTCCCTCTGTTATGTTATGTTATGTTATTTATTCTTTTGTATAGCGCACGGCTACTCAAAAAGAGTGTCCCGGCGCTTTTTTGGAAAAGGAAGGCTGCAACACAATAACATAACACCATTAAAAAGAAAAGGACAGAATGCCAAACAAATACATACAGGAAAAACAGGCTACTGGGTAAACAGCCAGGTTTTAAGGCCTTTTCTAAAAGCTAGTAGGCTGGTAACTCCCCGCAGAGCAAGCGGCAGAGAGTTCCACAACTGTGGCGCAAGCAATCCAAAAGAGCGGCCTCCCAGGCGAGCTCTCTTCACACGCGGAACAACCGCCAAAAACAGGGATTCCGACCTCAAAGACCGGGTCGGTTGATAGAAGACCAGTCTCTTTTGAAGATACTTTGCTCCCACCGCGTGGAGAGCTTTATAGGCCAGAGTCAGAGCCTTAAAGGCTCTGGGCCTTTTACGCTGGAGAGGGCCTTTAATATAGCCTTATTGCCTGCCGAAGAGGGCTATACCGGCTATTAAAGGCCCTCTCCAGCGTTAAAGGCCCCGAGCCGAAGGCAAGGGCCTTTAACAAGGGAGAGGGACTTGAATAGCGGAATAGCCCATCTACGAAGGGCTATAAGGCTATTAGAACATTCTGTCACTAGAGGACAGAATGTTCTAACAAAAAAAACAAAGCTTTTTGGAAGTGTGAGGGGATTGGAATCCCCTCAGCCTCCCTGAAGCCTTTGTTCACAGCCAGAGCTGTGAACAAAGAAACATTGGAATGTTGGAGCTCCAGGTTTATACCAGCCATTATAAGCCCAGAGCACAAAAGTTTTCAATGGAGCTCCAAAAATTCCAATGTTCTAATAGCCGTTATAGCCCTCTACGGCAGGCTATTAGGCTATAGTAACGTTTCCAAATTAAGTGCATTTTGCCGGCAGTCACATTTAATAAGTATGGGCCTTGTAGTTACTACACAGATTTGTCGAGCGCACAATGACCCGGGATAGTATGCAGGCGCTGAGCAGGTGTGAGTCTAGCCAAACCTAGACCCTACTAGAACTACTCGAAAAGCCAGGTTTTCAGCTTCTTGTGGAATTCAAGAAATGAAGAGGCTTTTGTTTGTAGCGGCACGTCGCTCCACATTTTAGGAGTGATGTGGAGAAAATGCTTGACCGCCGGATCTGGTTTTCTGAATGCATGGGTGTGTGCAATTAGGGGTCCATATATGCGAAGGTGTCTGGAAGGTTTGTGAAAGCAGATGCAGTAGTTGACAAATTTGATTTCAAAACAACACTGCCATCTCGCAAATTTATGCTGGCTGAGGAGAAAGAGCTCATTTCTAGGAAAAAATGTAAATTAACATTAGCGTTGTTGGTAAATGGACAAGATTTGTGAATCAAGAAATCATCTTTGTGCAACTTGCACTGTGGGTGATTGCTTAATGTACAATGCCTGTCCCAGACTATCTCTGGAACACTGCAATTTTGTATATTAGGAAGATTTTTTTTTACAGAACCATTTTCTACCGATTTTCTGCAAACACACCCAATAAGCACAGTTGTAATTTGCGCATAGTTACCCAAGTGCCAGGCACATATTCACCTGATTCATATTTGTGAATGACATGCACTTTTTGCATTCGCAACTTGTACAATTTTTCTTGGTACATTTGCATTTGGGACCACAAACAAGATTTATGAATTGGGGTTGTGCACAGTGGCATAACGCAAGATGACCTGGCCCCCCTGCACAATGGAATAAGGAGCTCCTCCGTTTCCTATATCTTAAAGATATTTATTAACTTTTGGCTGAATAGGCGACACCCTTGAAGTGTTGGTGGCCCTCTGGGGGATGGGGGCCCATGTGCCGCAGCGGCCTGTGTTTTACCCTCCGGTTGTTCATGCGAAGAAGTCAGACCAACGTGTTTTGCAGCATTTCTTAATGACTCTTTCTCCCTATCCCGGATACTGTATTCTCGGTAGAAGCACTCATTGCCATTGATAATTCACATACCGCCTCTCCCAAAAATGTAATTTTAAATGAAGATTTTACCCTAGAATTCAAGACAAATCTGAAGATTTGCACATTTTGGGGAAAAAATCCTTAAAGGCCAGCATACATTTCAAAGAACTTCAGCTCAGGCCTTAACACTGAAGCGGGTCTTTAATGACCAGTATAGCCCGCTATGGGGGTCTATTATCCTCCATATTAATCATTGATGCACTAGGCAGTGTGTTACTCAAAATAATGGGACCCCTCTCATGATCTGGTTCTGTGTATTCGTGGGATGTGGGTGAGTAGGAGTCTTGTGGAGCGGAGGTGTCTGGGTGGTTGGTAGAAGGAGATGTGACTGTTCAGGGAGGTGAGGCCTGAGTTATGTAGTGCCTTGAATGTGTGTGTGAGGAGTGTGAATTGAGCATGTTTATGTATCGGGAGCCTGTGTTGATCGCTGAGGTGTTGTGTGATGTAAGTTCTGTGTGGGAGGCTGAGGATGAGTCTAGCTGCTGAGTTCTGGATGGTTTATAGTTTTGGAGTGAGTTGCTTGGTGATCCAGGCGCACAGAGGGTTCCCATAGTCCAATGTGCTGGCAAAGAGTTGAATCACTTTGTTTCTAATATATCCAACTTTTCTGATTGCAGAGCTCCATGGTCCAGGCACTTGGACAGTCTCAGCTGGACTATAGTAACTCTCTTTATTTGAGACATCCACCTCCTGCTGTGAAATAGCTCTAAATTGTTCAGAACACTGTGGCCCCTTTGCACTCCAGTGCCCATCCTTTTACCTTTGCAAGACATTTTCCCAGTGCCCCTCCTTTTACCTTTGCATGACCTTTTCCCAGTTCCCCTCCTTTTACCTTTGCATGACCTGTTCCCAGTTCCCCTCCTTTTACCTTTGCAAGACATTTTTACAGTGCCCCTCCTTTCACCTTTGCATGACCTTCTCCCAGTTCCCCTCCTTTTACCTTTGCATGACCTTTTCCCAATGCCCCTCATTTTACCTTTGCATGACCTTTTCCCAGTACCCTTCCTTTTACCTTTGCATGACCTTTTCCCAGTGCCCTTCCTTTTACCTTTGCATGACATTTTCCCAGTGCCCTTCCTTTTATCTTTGCATGACCTTTTCCCAGTGCCCCTCCTTTTACCCTTGCATGACCGTTTCTCTCTCATGTACTTTGATTTCTGAGTACGCATCGAATTGCATTTGAATCACTCTGCCTCTATAACCATGCTTTCTATGGATCTGGTCCGGATTACTCATAATCGCTTGTCCATTCGGAGAAGCAGAAGACTAGAGTGGAAACTTCTGGAATGTTGTATCTTTTTACAATGTAGGCGTGGAGGAGAGAAGCATACAGGCTCGGATTGGCATAGCGAGGAATCGGGCATGGGCCGATGCCTAAGTGACAGCTGATTGCCGATTTTTTTAAGGGCCTCTGCCAGCTACCCACTGTGGCCTGCTTTCCCTCCCGGCACCGCCGCCATGCCTTCCTGTCCAGGCCATTGTGGTATGGGGCCGGCAGGAGCAGGTGGGCTCAAGACGCATAGTGCTATGTTTAGTGGAGGGGCAGGCAGGAAAGCTTGGGTTTGCAGCTGCATCCTTGGGTGGCCAGTATTGTGACTTTGGCACTTTCATCTTGGCCAGCCCCGCCCTAGAAGCAGTGTCCTTTCTCTGCCCCATCTCCATCAGCTCCTACATTGAGGCTCTGATGAGGGGTAGGAAGGAGTGTGAAGATGCTAAGAGGCCAGGTGATGTTGTGGCCTTTGCACCATTTCTCCTCACCCTCCTTCCTCACCTTTCCTCCATGGGCCGGCCGACCCAGCCCAGCCCAGAAGCTGTGTCCTTTCCCTGATCAGGGCTCCACTGGGGTTTCACGTTCAGCCCATTGGTGAGTGGGGAAAGGGGGTTGTGTTCAAATGTCTCGATAAGAGGCCAGGTCTTGCTTTGGTCCTGCTGGACCATTCTCACCTCGGCCTCCATGCGGCCAGCCTGCCCACACTAAAGCAAAGTTTTCATGTGACCTGCTCCTCCCAGGCCTCCGCACTTAGGTCATAGATGGGGAGGGAGGGGGTTGAGGTAGGCTTTGAGGCCTCGCTGTAAGGTCAATTTTTGTGGCCATTTTCACCTTAGACTGGCCAGCCTACATCTTATTACTTATTTTACTAGCACCTGCTCAGTTTTTCAGAGTGAAATGTCCTTTCTGCAGAGATCTGTGTTCTTTCTAGTCGCAATGTTGACCCATCATAAGTTAGCACATGTGGTTAGTGTGCCTGCCGCAAAGAACCTGTAGCTTGCAGATCACAGATATAGTTTATGAAGATAGCTCAGTGAGTTACTTCTTTTGTCATGGACGTCCTTTTGTTACTTGCAGTGTGTCAATTATATTCAGGACCACTGGAAAGGACCACATTATGAGGCAAGAAAATGCAAATTATGGTGCATAACATGGTACATAGTGTTATAGTACTGCTTCATTCGTTTCTCATTTTTAAACATTGCAAACCTGTCTGGGCAAATGTTTCACCCTATTAGCATTATCTTAACAAAATACCACAATAAAACAACTGAGAGATGAGCAGTCACCCTTTGCAAAGAGCCCTCTAATGTGCAGCAACAAGTCTTGCCATGTTTTTAGTGCCTTTTGAACCAATCGAGTTAGGAACAATTTTTGGGGGTAGAATTTGCAGATGATGCAGTGGATGATGGATTGAATGGCAAATGCGGCAAACCCATAATTATGAGGAAAATGCAGCAGTCACTTAATCGCATCTAGATATCCGTCCACTGCAGCACAGTGAGATATGAACCAGGACCAAGAAGTTGCATGCAAAGTACAAAGCATGGATTTAGAAACGTATTGTTTTTTTAATCAGTCTTTCTTTATTCTAAGATTGCTAAAAAGGGTTATTGAAATAGGATTAAAATCTCATTAGTACAGGCAACCCTAACCACTGTGTGATGTTTAAAGTTGGCTGTGCCTCTCCAGGCCAAATACTCTTAATATAAGGTGCCAACCAATATAGAAGCTATCTGACGATTACACCTTGTAGCCATTATTGTTTTTATGGAATTTCCAATATATTGATTTAGTTGAATGATTCATTCTCTGCATACAATATATACATGTGATGTAAATCTCTCTGACTCCCTACACTGGGACAAATAGCTCTACAAAAGAAATTACATTTAAAAAAATGTATACCACTCCTTCCTGCTTCTCCAAGCTCGGAAATGTATATATATGCATGTCGCTTACATACAGGGATTGAACAAAGTTAATAACCGGTCTCCAAATTTATAGTTTCAGTTAAACATTTGTGAGGTGACAACTGTGCACCTTTAGATCCCTCTATTGCACTGGCATCTAGGTGCCAGGCTCCAGATAGCACCCAACCGTGATGAGATGGCAATAAAAGAAGAGGTGATGGCCCTTTAAGTGAGGCCTTTCTGATGGGCTATTCTGGACATCAAAATAAGAAACCTCCCTAACCTATTGCAGATTGCTCCTCTGAACGGAAAGCAGATATCCCGTGAGCACTGTTGAATGTGTTCCAGAATTAGCAAATTTTACCAGAACAAATTCAGAATATTTCAGTAGGGCCAGCCTGGGTCCCAGGTCCAGCTCAATAACAGCTGCCGGATCTGTGATCCAGCTGAATCCCCCCTCTTTTCCTGCAATATACCCACTTCAGTGGTACTCATTTTATCAACCTCAGTACTATGAAAGGCTGAGTGTACTGGTCGTAGATTAAATCGGTGACCGTGAGATCAAACACAGATCTCCGCAGTGAATGCATTTGCCCACTGCGTCACCAGATCATGCTTCTCATCATGAGACTTTGCTCATGCTGCGGTGATGTTATTAAAGGTAAGACTTCTCTGAGCATTAATGTGTAGTTGGTAGCTGACACAGGTCAAACCAAAAAAGAGCAGAAGCCTGTCTGCACTCGCTACCTGTCACCTGGAGCTAGACGTACCTGGCCAACTCATTGTCTTAGTGACCAGCTGAAGGCTGGAGTCCACACCTCCCTACTACAAATTGCGTTGACTCCTCACCTGTAGCTGGCTTTTGACACACTGCCAGCTCATACTTTGTTACTGAGTTGACACCTCCCCAAGTTTCTCTTCCTTGGAAGCCTTACATAGTACTACCTACCCAGCCCCTAAATCGCCATCTTCACCAGCTAAGCAGGACTAGAAGCAGGGAAGAAAGCTATCAACCTTTCTTCAAATATAGCGAATGCTGAACTGCCATGTACTGTCTGCTAGTTGCACCTGTCTCTAAACCACACATGTCACATCTGCTGTTGTTTTCCTGAATGGTGGCATGATAATTTTTAACTAGCAAGGCCCCTCACCTTCCTGTTCTCAAAGACTAAAAAAAGGTAAGGCTGTTTGAAAGAGTTTGGAAATTACATGTTGTAATGGCTGATTTTTAAACTCTTACTAACAAACATTGACCATGTATTATGGAGCTAAGTCCAGATCATCTCTCCTACTTCCAATTTTAAATCACCTTTGCCTGTGAGTGCCTATGCAAGTCATTGGGCAGGTTTACTGAATCACACTGCAGCGAGCGTAGACATATTTATTATTGTACCACTAGTAAATTATAGATTGTAATTCATTGCTGATATTGTAAAGAAAAAAGGGGGCAGAAACAAAGGTGAGCCACCACTGTAAATTAAAGATTTCTGATGTATGTGATAATAAGGGAGGTGGACACAGTTAATTGAGAAAGGCAATGCTCACAACCTTGTGCAAAGAGTCGACACTGAAAGTACTTTTCAGTTTTTACAACTACAGTGCTTCCAGTCTTCACCAATGCTACTCACCCTTCAAGATTTAAAATGCTTAATGTACCACACATTTCTCAAACAAATAGCCCACTGATACGAACCAAGAAAGGTTTTGTGAAAGATTGCACTCCATGAATGTGGGCACTTGTTTTGGGTTGCCCGGGCCGATTTTCGATCCAAATCCGATCCTTGGAGCATACATACTAGATCCGACTTTCATATGTAGAGTCGGACGTTTTTGTGACACTTCAGAAAGTTGGAGTTCTACACAGAATGTAGGTGTAAGCCTACGATTTACTGGTTTGTGACTTTCGTGAAATTATTCATCACACCGATGCAGTTGCCAGGTGCACCCCGTTAGGGTGACCAGACGTCCCGGATTTGCCCGGACCGTCCCGGTTTTCCACAAGCTGTCCCGCCAGATTTGGGCAATTTTGGCTCGTGCCTCGGTTTTTAGAGGGGGTTGACTGAAAACAGTGAGAGGCACTTTTAGGGTGTTCTAAAGCTTTGCTAGTTAGCAGCCGTTATAAGTAAGCAATTTAAGTGATAGGTATGATTTTGGTTGTAGAAATCTAATTAAATTTACTTTCTAAATGCATCTTCTGTGATCCTATGTTGATGAAAGCTGTCATTCTGCACCATTCCGTGGATGAACATTTTTAGTCCTTCTTCTATTTTTCCCAGATGTCCCGGTTTTTGGTTCTCAAGATCTGTACCCCTCATTCATCACGTTGGGCGGGATCCAAGGGGGAAGGGAGTTTTTTATCTCTCCAAGCCACTCGGGAGTTACGTTACCGGACCTACCATTGCCAGGGCTGGAAACCCCAAATCTGATTTTACCAGTTTCGCTCAGCTCACCCAAAAACTCCCATCTTTTATGTTCCATCCCCACCCATCACAGACCGCTTCACTGCCGCTGCAGACATTTGCCACTTACTATCTCAGCATGGTGCATATTTGTGCTTAACAGGAAGCAGGGACAGTCTGTGCAAAAGGACCCACTAATTGAGGGTCCTGCAGGTTATGCCTACTCTGGTGAGCTTTACTGGCCATCTCTGTTAACTCGGAGCGAGAGTCCAGCCGGAAGTGGTAATTCCAACTTTGGTACCTCCCAGTGGGGGCAGTGAAAGGGGAGAAGGCGATGGGGACTCTCCTCCCTTCTCTCCAGGAATGGGGAAACAGCCTTCGGGCGCAATGGGTCGGGGACTTTCCTCCCTTCTCCCCAGGAATAGGGAAACAGCCTTGGGGCGCAAGGTTGAGGGACTTTCCTCCCTTCTCTCCAGGAATGGGGAAACAGCCTTGGGGCGCAAGGTTCAGGGACTTTCCTCCCTTCTCCCCAGGAATAGGGAAACAGCCTTGGAGCGCAAGGTTCAGGGACTTTCCTCCCTTCTCCCCAGGAATAGGGAAACAGCCTTGGAGCGCAAGGTTCAGGGACTTTCCTCCATTCTCTCCAGGAATGGGGAAACAGCCTTGGGGCGCATGGTCCGGGACTTTACTCCCTTCTCTCCAGGAAAAGGGAAACAGACTTGGGGCGCATGGGTCGGGAACTTCCTCCCTTCTCCCCAGGAATAGGGAAACAGCCTTGGGGCGCATGGTCCAGGACTTTCCTACCTTCTCTCCAGGAATAGGGAAACAGCCTTGGGGTACATGGGTCGGGGACTTTCCTCCCTTATCCCAGGAATGAGGAAACAGACTTGGGGCGCATGGGTCGGAGACTTTCCTCCCTTCTCTCCAGGAATAGGGAAACAGCCTTGGGGTGCATGGGTCTGGGACTTTCCTCCCTTATCCCAGGAATGAGGAAACAGCCTTGGGGCGCATGGGTCGGGGACTTTCCTCCCTTCTACCCATCCAAAAGCGCCAAGAAACCGCTTGGTAGTAGAGCGCTATATAAACATTTTTAAATTCAAATTCAAATTCAAATTCAAATTCAAATTCTACCCAGGAATAGGGAAACAGCCTTGGGGCGCATGGGTCGGGGACTTTCCTCCCTTCTCCCCAGGAATAGGGAAACATCCTTGGGGCACATTGGTCTGGGACTTTCCTCCCTTCTCCCCAGGAATGAGGAAACAGACTGGAGTGGGAGAACACCCAGAGCTAAGGTGATCAATCGTCCGTGAATTTCACGGACTGTCCGTAATTTGGGTCCCACGTCCATTGTACGTGGCGATCCCTTTTACGTACGCCTTTTGTCTGTAATTGTGGACATTAGGAAACATCACTGTTCCCCTGCCAGAAGCCTCACCTCCCTGATGGGGCCGCCACGCACTCATCCTCTGAGCGCACTGATCGCAAAGCAAGCCCCACCCGCCCATTCTCAATCTGTATGGGGCTCATTGCCACATACAGAATGACAATGGGACAGTCTGTACTTTTAATGCATGTGTTGGCCTCCTGTAGCGTGCATCTAGGGCAGGGCATTCAGTCAGGTGGAAGAAATGCACAAAAATGTCCATGCTGCTATACTAGAATCCAGTTAACGAAAAAAAGGTGGTGAAACAAGTAAAAAAAAAAGGGTTATGGTTCTTTCACTGCCTCATCATTTTAAAACAGCCGCATTTTCATTGTTGTAATCAACAAAGTCATGGTTGCTGCTTTTTTATGTAACTGACAACCATTGACAAACGAATAGTTCTGGCTTGTAGGTGTAACGCTACTTGTTGTGTTATATATTTGGATGCAATGACAGAAGCAGCAAATTACCAGTCAGGCGGCACACTATGCTGAGCACAGACTTTTAGCTTAGGTATGCCCTCCATTACATCAAACACCCCCTTTGGAGACAGACCTCCTTCCCCCCCGCCCCCCGTTTTTTCATCCCACTTAAAACCCTGGAAGCAACACCATGTCACAGTGGCAATGTGTTTCATGCATGACTCATGACTTCCACTTTTTCAGATTTCCTATGTACAGGGCATAGTGAGCCCTCCCCCGCCCCACCTCTTGCTTTAGGAACTATAGCAGGGGCGAAGTCCTTGATGGCTTCTTTCTGTCTGCAACTCTGCAGACAAAGGCTCAGCTCATAATTAATGTAAAAAATTGAGTAAATGAAGGGATGGGTGGATGGCTGGATAGATTAGTGAAAGGATGAATTGATGAATGAAAGGGTGAATGGATGAATAATGAGAGAAAAGATGGACGGATGAGTGAGTGAACGGATGGATGAGGGAAGGTAAATTCATGGATGTATGGGTGGAAGGGTAGATGGTCGGGTAAATAGATGGATGGGTGGATGGATGGATGAGTGAAAGGGTGGATGATAGGTGAGTGAATGGGGAGATGAATGGGTGAACTGATGGGAGGATTGATTAATTGATAAGTGAAAGGATTAATGTATGGATGGATGAGTGAAAGGGTGGATGTAAGGTTGGATGAGTGAGTGAAAGGGAGGGTAAATGGACAAAAGGGTGGATAGATGAGTGAAGGAGTAAAAGGGTAGAAGAATGAGAGAAAGGATGGATGGATGAGTGACAGAGTGAAAGGGTGGATGGATGAGAGAAAGTATGGATGGATGAGTGAAAGGATGGATAAGTGATAGGGTCAATGGATGGATTCATGAGTGGATGAGTAGATGGATGGGTGGATGGAAGGATGGATGACTACGTGTAAGGGGGATGAAGAGCGAACAGAAGGGTGGATGGATGGATGACTGAAGGGTGAATGGGTGGAAGGATGAATGACTGGGTGGATGAATGAGTAAGTGAAAGGATGGCTGGATCGGTGAAAGGTTAAATGGCTGGATGGATGAGTGGAAGAGTGGATGGATGAGTATTCGAATGGGTAGGGTGATAGGATGAATGGAGGGATGGATGAGTGAAAGGGTGGATGGTGGGATAGATGAGTGGAATGAAGGATAGATGATGGATAGGTTTGCAAATGGTTGAATATTGTTATGGAATGCAGGATAGAAGGACAGAATGAATGGTGAAAGATTGAATGATGGATGAAAGAATGATTACACCTTGTAGCCCCCATTATCTTAAGTAACATTTCCTATACATTGACTTTCACATTTATATGAGTCATTGTTTCATATAATATGTGTGTGATGTAACGCACTCCGACACCCTGTCCTACTTACCTGGGAGGAGTGGTACTATAAAAGAAATTAAATACACACGAGAGAGGGTCTTTGTGAAGATGAGGGGCACTATTGGATAGTGGTTGCAAGCCCGAACTGGTCAGACCGGGTCTCAGGCGTTTTCCCGGGAGGCTGGAAAGGTGGGGTGGGGTGGGGGCGGTTTTGTTACCACAAAAAGACCTGCACATTCGCTCAAAGCTGCATGCATACTGAAACACCACGGAATGCACAATTTGCTAACCTAATATAAACTTATTTTCACTTGTACTTAAGTGGTTTTCTATTTACTTACTTATATACTATTGCGCAAATTCCTCTGATGTGTCTTTAAACGTACCTTTTGTCCTGAATTTCAACCTCCTGTCCTGAAATTCTGTCCTGAATTTTGACCCTTTGTCCTGAATTTTTACACTCACTGTCTTCAATTTGTATCCATGTCAGTTTGTCACCCTACCCAGAGCAGACTGGCCAGGAGGAGCGGGTTTTCATATGGCCTGCTTGCCTTCCATCTCCAAGTGACATCCAGTTCTAGGCTTGTGACAGCAGACTCACTGTGCCCACAAATGTAGCAATCCTTCCTGTCTGTATGGGTGGCACCATACAAGCAGAATTACAGAACATGATGTACCGTTGCGTCCTTCCCTTTTTTTCCTACACCCTCTCTCGCTTTTATTTTTCTCTGGCCTTCTTGCTCCCCTCGTGTATCCCCTGCCTTCTCTTCATTTTCAGCACCTTGAAGCAGTGTCTGAGGGAACATGTGGCTGGGGCGACCCTCTCATTCCTTGTCAGCAGACCACCAGGTTTCCATCCTGGGCTTTTTTTTTTGCGCGACTCACTACAATGAGCTCTATCAGTCCAACTGGTTCAATGCAAGGAAAGTAGACTACAGCACCCAGAATCAATTGGTCTCTTTCAATCTCTCCCATTCACACAAGCATAAACATACAAATGTGCACGCTCGCTCAAATCTACTATTTACATTTACTCAATCCTTTACTATTAGTACCTTTATCCAAATATAATTTACAATTCTGACTCTAAGTTCACTTGGATCAAAGTTTTCCTGCATTAAGATTGAATGAAAATAGACTTTTAGGGCCTCATTACAAGTGCCCCGGAATGGCCAATGGGGGTGATCACGGGGTCACCAGGCGCTCCAGTGTGCCTGCCTTATTTTGTGGCTGTTCTGCATCACCTACTGGATGAACACCAATTGTCTAAAGCTGAACACCCCCAAGACCAAAATCATGATCTTCAGGAAGAGCACAGCACATGGTGGCCAACAGAGCTAGGACCGACACCCACCCCCATCATCGACAGCAAACTCATCATGACCACCTAAGTCAATGCCATCATCGCCTCAGGTTTCCATACCCTGAAGAAATGGCTCCCAAATAGCACCCAGAAAGCCATCACGCATGCACAAGACATTGAACTACGGGAACACCCTCTATGCCGAGAAATAAAAACCTCACCAGAAGGCTACAGACCATTCAGAACTCAACAGCCACAATCACTTTCAACCTCCCACACTGCCCTCACATTGCACCACACCCGAAGGAACTCTACTGGTTCTGCATTTATAAACGAACACAATTCAAACTCCTCACCCACAAGTTCAAGAAACTACGTCACACTGGTCCAGCATAATTCAACAATCTTGTCTGCTTTCAAAAACATTCCAAACACCTCCACTCGTCCAGACTCCTACTCGCCCAAATGCCAAATTCCGTGCCCACGGAAAACAAGATCTGACAGTCGAGCCTTCTCCTAAAGCATGGACTGACCTGCAGCTACACATAATAGCCTCCTCCTCACTTCTAGAATTCAACAAGAAGCTGAAAACCTGGCTTTTCAAGTAGTCTCGCAAGCCTTAGGTGTGCCTTGGCCTGCACTAGATCAGCACCAGGATACCCTCCGGTGATAGTGAACTCTACAAATCTGCATAGCATAACTTAGGACCGCTGGTCGACCCATTTCAACCCCTTACTTGAGTAGGAAAACTAAACATTGATGCCTGGCTGGGCAGAAAGTAGGACTGTGCCGCTTTCACTATTGGTGTATAGATCGCTCAGTTTCAGAGATATTTTGACATGCACTGCACTAAAATTCAGAACTTTGAGGTGCTTTAGGTTGTGGATTGTGTAAAACAAATCGCTTGTGGCTCGATTCACAAAGCTATTTGCGCACATACGTTCAACTTGCAAAAAAGAAAACATGTGCAAATACACTTTTGTTATTATATTGCATACTCTGTCAAGTATACAATAGTAAGTAACAACTGTTGGAGTTCTAGCAGTACTCTTGCAATTCTTTGAGAATTGCAATAGTTGGAAAATCTACCCCACAGGGAGCGCACAACTCGCAGGTGTACATTTTCTTTTCTTTTTTTATTATAATCGGGCTACAATCAGTAATTAGTTGTACTGAGGACTTACCTGTGGTACCTGCTGCAAATGCACCTCCAGATCTTACTCCACAGCACCTCCCGGAGAGGTGTACACCTGCTGATGTATAGGAGTGGGGTGATAGCTGTATTTATCCGGGGGGGTATTGCAAGGGGATCTGTCGCCAGGTTATTGGTCACATAGCATTTCAGTGGCGTGAAATTACAAATGATGATGCGCAGAAAGATGGGAGACCAGACCAGGATGAAACTGGCAGCCACAGCTATGATGAGGTACAGAGAGCTCTGCTTGGCCTCCCGCTCCGGGGTGGCAGGCTCACGCTCTAATTGGTACTTGGCGACAAGGTATAGTTTAATATTGAGGCCTATCATGATGCCGAAAGTTACTAGATTCCAAATGATGATACCTATGGCTTGGATTTTGAGTGAGTCAGCTAAAGTGGTAAGATTCTGGGATGCTAAGATTGCGAAGGCATATAGCCAAAGGCTTCCAATGACCAACAGGGTCTTCCTGGGGCTCATTCTCTGGGGGTAATGGATTGGAGATATAACTGCATGGTACCTGTCTGCCTGGGCTGCCAGGATGGACAGGTAAGACAGCCCTAGGAAGTTGGAAGCTATGAGCTTGGTGTCATTCTTCTTGGGGTGATCATCTTTGACATCAAAGAGCCCTACATAGTAACAGGAAGCACCCGTGCAGAAGTCGCTAATGCACGTGCTCATCATGTAGATGAACCTGTTCTCTTTCCGCAATGACCTAGTTAGCACGATGGCGAAGAAAACAGAGAGGTTGAGTATCATTATGGTAGTGGCCAGGCAGAAGTGGAAAAGCAGCAAGAGAATGTTGCCAAAGCTGTCTGGGGTGACGGCCAATGGGACCATTTCATTCTCGAGCAAAGATGCAGTGCTTTAGCTCTTCGCATTTAAGCTAAACTTTATAGTGCCCTAATTGGAGGTAGCCAAGGAGTTATTCCTCTGTGGTCAGGAGTAATTACACAGAGGCATCACCTGGGGAAAATCCATCGATCTGAGTTCCTGTTTTCTATATTTTTATTTGAATTGTGATCCCTTGTGTACCTACAGATCATGGGTAATGCAGGATATATTTGTCTTAAGTGCTAAAAGTAAACCCATTTCATAGAAAGTCAAACTTATTGTTTCATTAGATTTATTCTTCTTTTTACTTGAAAATTTCAACAGACAGTGGTAAAATATCTAACCAGCACTCACACCTCTGTGGTTACTGTTGACACTGCATTTCAGCACATTTAATAACTT
Organism: Lissotriton vulgaris; assembly: GCF_964263255.1. NCBI lineage: Eukaryota > Metazoa > Chordata > Amphibia > Caudata > Salamandridae > Lissotriton > Lissotriton vulgaris. The sequence goes on from NC_141699.1 coordinate 70,426,090, forward strand.
TGGCCATCTCATCAGCCAATTTGCCACTAACATGGGTACCAATGATCACAATTCAAGCCTTCCGTATGCCAAGTTTGGTGTAGATGTGTCAAACAGATCAAAAGATTTGAAGGAAGGCTCACTAAATATCAAATTGTAATTAATGGGGTTTGATAGTTGAAAGTGTCTGAGCTAATAAGGTTGACATTGCAGAACAAAAATGCACCAAATTTTAATGGCAGAGTAGCAATATAATTAGCTTCCTTTTCTTGATTTGTATGAATTTGTATTCAGCAGTTTGGAAGATATATCCCAAAAGCCAAATTGCAAGCAGGGCTGGCCAGGCCTTTTAACACCTTTTACATTTTAATGAGTGCTGAATTCTGTTTGGGAAAAATTAGAAAGGTAGTTCAAAGACCCATTTTAATTGCAATCTAACACCTAACTTAATGGTCAAGTTGGATTTTGTATTACTATTTTGGAAATAACACTTTTAGAACGTTGTCCCTTTTTAACGAAAACCAATTGGCTTACCTGCCAAGGTCCAGCTGTCACCTGACCCCTGATGCCTTCCCTCTGGTGAGATGTGTTTTGCTCCCAGACAGTGGCAAAAAAGGCTCTGTGTGTGGAGAGATTTCCTCCCTTGATGGGATGGGCTTTGGGCTGTCCCCAGCCCTTTCATGAGTTTCAAAGGATGCCTACCCTGTCACTGGGAGATGACGCTTACAACTTGACTTGCCTGTGTGTAGTCTTTCTACTGAGATCAGCTGCAAACCCAGATGGAGGGGAGGAAGTGACCAGAACTGTTTTAGGGGATGTACAAAGGATTGCCCTCCACCCCCAGGCTGGCATTTGTCATAAATGTGGACCCCACATACCTCTCCTCGGTACACTCCGGGGTCTATGTAGAATCAGAAGAAGGAAAACCCTGCTGTCTGAAGAACCTCAAGGAAGATTGGACCTGGTTGCCTTGAACCCAGGATCCCAGAAGTGGCTTCACTGGTCAGTTGGCTGACCTGTTTGAGTTACAGGGTCACAGCAAGCCTCCTGTGGCCTCGCTCCATTCAACTACCCAGCTGACCAGTACCAACTGTATCAGCCCTGGACATTTCTGCTCAACGAACCAAACTGCCAGGCCAAGCACTCCCTGGAGCAGTGACAAGAATCCTGGGACCGGTTTGGGGGTTTCACTCCTCATCAGCCAGGCTAGCTTGACTCCAGTGGCATGGAGAGCAGGTGTCCAACGCCTGGGCATACCCATCCCACTCGGGTGACAAATGCAAAAAAGAACAATTGATGGACAGATGGCTGAACAATGTCAAACATTCACCCTCAGTACAGAGATCAGGGCCTAAATCATTTGTTCCTTTGCTTCCAATGCCATTCCAGTTTAAACCCAGCCATATGCAAATCATTCTTGACCCTGTTCACCATGGGAACAGTCCAGCCTGGACTGCCAGGCTAGGTCCTCCCTGGACCAGAAACAAGCATCCTGGTACCGATGTCGGGTTTCACCCTGCATCAGGCAAGTTAGCTGAACTCCTGTGGCATGGAGAGCACGGGACCCACTTCTGGTCATACCTGACCCACTCAGGGTGACAAATGCAAAAAGAATAATTGATGGACAGAATGCTGAACAATGTCAAAAATTCACCCCAGTAAAGAGATCAGGGCCTACATCCATACTTTTTTGTGCCCCATGCCATTCCAGGTTAAACACAGCCATATGCAAATCAGTCTTGACCCTGTACCCATGGGAACAGTCCAGCCCGAACTGCCAGGCCAGGTCCTCCCTGGACCAAAAACAAGCATCCTGTTACCCATTTCGGGGATTCACCCTGCATCAGTCTGGTTAGCTGGACTCCAGTGGCATGGAGAGCATGGAACCCACGTCTAGTCAGACCTGTCCCACTCAGATGACAAATACAAAAAGAACAATTGATGGACAGAATGCTGAATAATCTCAAACATTCACTGCAGTACTGAAATCTGAGCCTATATCCATACTTTTTTTGCTCCCCATATCATTCCAGTTTAAACCCAGCCATATGCAAATCAGTCTTGACCCTGTACCCCATGGGAACAGTCCAGCCAGAACTGTCAGGTCAGGTCCACCCTTGACCAGAAACAAACATCCTGGTACCTGTTTCGGGGTTTCATCCAGCATCAGACAGGCTAGCTTGACTCCAGTGGCAGGGCGAGCACGGGATCCGTGTCAGGTCCTAAATCCATTGTTCCCTTGCTCCCCTTGCCATTCCAGTTTAAACCCAGCCATATGCAAACCATTCTTGACCCTGTTCCCCATGGGAACAGTCCAACCCAAACTGCCAGGCAAGGTCCTCCCTGGATCAGAAACAAACATCCTGGTACCTGTTTCTGGGTTTCACCCCACAACAGACAGGCTAGCTTGACTCCAGTGGCAGGGAGAGCACGGGACCCGCGTCTGGGCATACCTGTCCCACTTAGGGTGGCAAATCCAAAAGTAACAATTTAGGGACAGAATGCTGAACAATGTCAAACATTCACCCCAGTACAGAAATCTGAGCCTAAAGCCATACTTGTTGTTGCTCTGCATATCATTCCAGTTTAAAACCAGCCATATGCAAATCAGTCTTGACCCTGTTTCCCATGGGAACAGTCCAGCCCAAACTGGCAGGCCAGGTCCTTCCTGGACCAGAAACAAGCATCCTGGGACCAGTTTCGGGTTTCACCCTTTCATTAGCCAGGTTAGCCTGACTCCAGTGGCATGGAGAGCACGGGAGCCACGCCTGGGCATACCCATCCCACTGGGGGTGACAAATGCAAATAGAACAATTGATGGACAGAATAATGAACAATGTCAAACATTCACCCCAGTACAGAAATATTTATTTATTTTATAGTTTTTATAGCATTTATAAGGCGCACAGCTACCCACAAAGGGTTTCCCGGCGCCGAATTAGCAAAAACACAGGGCACAGCTAGAGAGAGAACAGATCCGAAGGCAATTATTTGTCGAACAACCAGGTTTTTACGCTTTTCCTGAAGCTCCTGTAATTTTCTTCTTTGCGTATTTGAATGAGCAGTGTGTTCCAAAGAGTTGGACCCAGATATGAAAAGGATCTCCCGCCCATTCTAGCCCGTTTGTACCTAGGTACCGCAAAGTTCGCTGATGTAGCTGAACGAAGATTGCGATTGGGAAGGTAAGGCTTGGCAAGATCTTGAAGATATGGGCCTAAATCCAGCATTTTTTGCTTTCCATGCCATTCCAGTTTAAAACCAGCCATATACAAATCAGACTTGACCCTGTTCCCCAGGGGAACAGTCCAGCCAGACCCTAGCTTGGCAGTTTGGGCTGGACTGTTCCCATGAAGAACAGGGTCAAGACTGATTTGCATATGGCTGCGTCCAAACTGAGGTGGCATGGTGAGCAAAAGAACAATGTATTTAATCCAGATCTCTTGACTGGGGATGAATGTATGATTTATTCAGCATTCTGGTCATCATTTGTTTTTGTAACACTGGACATTTCTGCTGGCCTCTTTTAGAGTGAGACCTAACCTCTAAGAGTTGTCCCCCAACACCATGTCCTGGACACTTGCCTGTGTCTAGTGTACTCCTCCTGTCCACAAAGCAAAAGCTGGATCTTAAAAACGTTTTGACAACTTTCGGCCCAGAGAACCAACAGAGTTAGGTATTACAGTCAAAGCCACAGCTGTTGATTTCAGAGTGCCAGTTGGCCTCAGAGGGTTTGTTCCACTGAGGAAGATCTAACTTCCTGTCACGATCGTAGCCGGAGTGAGCGGTAAACACAGGCACATACTACTTTCTTCTGCTTTCTGTGGGATGACTGGAAGACAGATGGGAAAGGAACTACATTACCCAACATCCTTTGAGGTGTGAGCAGGAAGTGGTAACTAAAGTCAGCTGGTGCGAGACGGTAGAATATAGCCGTTTCTCCGTGCTTGTTGTTCCAGTTCCGGGACATAGACCTGCCATCTTTTTCCTGCCTTTGGATTTGCCTGTTTGCACCAGAGTTCGCTTCCTGTGGATCCTGTTTTCGGCAGCGCCTTTCTTCGCCGCCACTTCAGGCGTCCGGAGTGGTCTATGTCAGTTCCTCCTGTGCGGCTCAACGCTTTCTTTCCAACGCAACTCAGTGTATTCCTTTCAGCGTGGCTAGCCACATTTCCTGCCAGCGTTGCCTTCCTTCGGACCAGCATTTTTCTTGATGATACAACTCACTGAAATGCTGACCTCAAGTGTTCCCAATAGCACAGCTTCTTGAATAGCCAGCTTTTATTCTTTGGGCTGAATGAGAATAGGATTGTCCGCCTATAGCCCTTCTCCAGCTTGCATCACTCCTTTGAAGGAACATGGAGCTTCCCTTCACAAAACAGATAAGTGGTGGGAATGTTTAAGTACTATGTGAGAGACTTTCTGTTTTGTACTTTTGCCAAAAAGCCCACAGTGACCAGAACTCCTTAACCTGTTTTTGGGATACAGCACAGTGCTGCTGTTTCCTCCTTTACCTGTTGCCAGATTCAGGTTAAATTGATACTGGCTCCAACTGGTGATGTGGATGGATGTTGGGGATGTAAGTTCTGCTTGATTGAAGAGAAGAGTGCCTCACTTAAAAGAAGGTTGTTTGCATGCATGATCTCTTATTTCTTTCTCTTCTCTTGCACACAGGGTACATCCTCTGGATCTCAGTTTATGGTGATCTGACAAGCGCATCCTCCCTACAGTTGTGTTGTTTATTATTTTCTCCTTTTCCCTTTTCCCAGGCGTGCTCCTCTCGGGGTAGAGAGTTTACACCTTCACTCCCTGGGTGGCAGTGTGACGGGGAGGTTGGAAACTATCTGCTCTCCATCATCAGGAGGTTAGTGCCTTTTCTGTCCTTGGTTCACGACAGACCGACAAGCCCACGTTGTTGATCGGCCTGGAGGATGGAACAGAATGAAATGATGGCCTCAGTCCTTGAGAACTTGACTACTTTGCAGATAAGGGTCCAGGCCTTCCGTGCGGAGAACCAGGACCTGCGCAAAGAGTTAGAGTCCATGCGTAGAGAAGTAGCGGGGCTATCAAGACAAGGGAAGTCAGGGAGCAGTAGAGGGCCCTATATTAAAGACTGGACCTAGCCCCCTCCCTTGCGTGAGGACGACGGCTTTCCTGACCATCTTTCCTCGCAGACTCCTGATGGGAGTGCCCCCATCTCAGGATTTTTGTCTGTCAATCACAATTCCCCTTGACTTGAAAGCAGCAGTTTTCCAATCACTGTTATCCAACAGCCTCCAATACCGTTGGCTCCTCCTTAATGTGTCTTTGGGGATCCAAAGAAATTCAGCATTTTCCTGAACCAGTGCCGACTGCACTTCCTATGTAAACTGGCTGTGTTCCATGATGACCAAGTGAAGAAGGCCTTTTACTTTATGATGTCGTACCTCAGGGGTAATGCCGCTAGCTGGTTGATTCCGTTGATTGAAAAGGACGCCCCCGTTTTGTATAATTTCCCGGCTTTTTGCGATGAGATGCGGACACTCTTTGATAGGTGGTCCCATCTCCTTACTCTGGACAGAGAGTTAATCACCCTGAAGCAAGGTACACATGACCTCTTGACCTACATAACTACCTTCAGCCGGTTGGTGGTCAAGACTGACTTGCCACCAGAGAAGAGGACTTCTTTGTTCTTTCAAGGTTTAAGGGGAGAGCTGAAGGATGTGCTCGCCCAAGTGGTACATATGCCTCAGTCATGTGTTGACTTGATCGCGCTCACTGTGCAGTTGGATCACCGTCTGCTGTAAAGGAGGGGCGATAAGGGGAGGAGTGAACCACGTTACTACATTTCTTCACTGAAACCAGCTATGGGAGAGACGGCACACGCTGCTGAAGGCGTGCAGCCTATGCAAATCAACGGGATCCGTGGACCCCTCACCTCGGAAGAGAGAGAGAGGAGAAAGAAGCAACGATTATGCTTATACTGTGGAAAGAAAGAACACTTCCTCAAGGAGTGCAGGGCTTGAACCCGGGTGTCAGAAAAAGGAGCAGTGCCTCGAACACAAGCGGTCCTTTATCAAGAATGGAAAGAGTGGTAGATGCAGGGAAACTGAATTGCTCAAATGAGACAGAGATCCCTCGTTTGAGCAAGGCATCCCTCGAGATCTCTCCTTATGTAGCAAACACCCTCCAGACATCGGTAGCTCATATCAATGTGGTTGTCACTCTATGGTTGGAACAAGAATTACACCACACAATGCTTGCTTTACTTGATTCTGGAGCTACAGGTAACTTCATTGACCAAACCTATGCCCAGCAGTTAGGCATACCTTGCGTAAGAAAAAGCACTCCTGAACCTGTGAAGGCGGTGGATGGGATGGCCCTGACATCAGGACCCGTGAGATATCACATCCAGTTCGACATGATTGATGTCCCCCATTTCTGCCTTATATTGAGTATGCCATGGCTGACTTTACACGATCCCTATGTACAATGGTCCGCTTGCTCCGTCACAATGAGCTCTCCATTCTTTCGTGACCATTGTAGGAGTAAAAAAGAATGTCTACAGAAAGACCAAGCTACACAATCACGCTAACTTGCTGTAGGATGTGGAATACCGTTGACATGTTCTGTGGTGTTGATTCCTCTGGAATACAAACAATACCATGCTGTGTTCGACAAACAACAAGCAAGTCAGCTACCCCCTCATCGGGAATATGATTGTCTGATAGACCTGTTTCCTGGAGCCACCATTCCTTGCAGCCGTGTATGCACTCAACATCTGAAGGAATACCTCGAGGAGAATCTCCAAACCGGAATTATTCATCCATCATCCTCACCAGCCTCCTTGCCTCTTTTCGTCATTTCCAAGAAAGAGGGAGATCTCCGAATCTGCATTGATGACCGGGTGATCAACCGTGTCACAGTGAAGAATCACTACCCACTGCTTCTCATTCCCGTATTACTGGATCTGTTAAAGGGGGCGCGGATCTTTACTAAATTGGATCTCCGTGGCGCCTATCACTTGGTGAGAGTACGACAAGGAGATGAATGGAAGAGGGTGTTTAGGACTAAATTGTATGAATACCAAGTAATGCCTTTTGGGCTCTGTAATGCCCCCGCTACCTTCCAGTATTTTATTGATGATGTGTTGAGAGGGTACCGTGAGGTCTTCTGTATAGTTTATATTGAGTTGCAAGCTTCCTGGGGTTTGGAAACTTTTAAAGGAGGTTTATTAAGGACTTCTCAGGTTTAGTGCAACCCATCACTAGGCTCTTGAAGCAGGGAGTGCAGTTCCTCTGGGGAGATGAAGCAGAATCTGCCTTTTAGGAATTAAAAGCGAGATTCACACAGGCCCCTATCCTACGTCATCCTGATGTATTACAACTGTTCTTGCTGGAAGCCAATGCTTCTCAGTCAGCTTTAGGGGGAGTACTATCGCAAAGACACCCTGACACTGGGTAACTGCATCCTGTGGTGTACTACTCAAAAGAGCTAACCTCCACCGAATGTAACTACAGTATTACTGATAAAGAGTTGCTGGCGATCAAGAGAACCTGTGAGGAGTGGAGATATTATCTGCTAGGAGCTGCCCATACCATTGAGATGTAAACGGATCATCGTAACCTGTTGTTCCTTAAAACTGCACGGGCCCTTACTCCACGTCAGTTAAGATTGACTCTTTTCTTTTCGGATTACGACTTTGTGATAAAGTACCTGCCAAGTCCACAGAACGGGAAGGCAGATGCCCTTTCTTTAATACATCAGCCCTCTGACAGTTAAGATGCACAATTGCCTTTTATCCTCCAACACGCGGAGTTCCCCAGCTCCGAACAAGCAGTCATCACCTCTGACACCTTTTTAGTGGATGGCAAGGCTCAAATCGAACTAATGGAGCAAAACACATGGTTACTTACAGAACCAAATCTCGGTCCAAAAAGGAGGACTGGTTGTATCGCTCCCAAACGCTATTCCTTCCCAGAGAAGCCCTATGTTTGCAAGCATTGGCCTAGGCACACAACTCTACTATAGGGGGACATTTGAGTGCCAGTAAAACCACTGTACTGCTCATGTGTCATTTCTGGTGGTTGAATCTCCGTTAAGACGTCTTGCTGTATGTGAAGCAATGTACTGTTTGTGCTCAAGGGAAACCCAGTCCCAGCAAGCTTGTAGGACTGCTTCAGCCTCTCCCTGTTCCCCGTCTCTCTGGTACACATTCTCAATGGATTTTATTGTGGAAAGGCCACCCAGCGAGGGATACACCGCGATTCTGGTCATTGTGGATCATCTTACAAAGAACTGGTCATTTCATACCCTTGAAGAAACTACCCTCGTCTTCAGAACTAGCTCTCATGTTCTTACACAATGTGGTTTGGCATCATGGAATACCAGCCATGCTAATAACTGACTGGGGATCTCAGTTTACATCACATTTCTGGAAGGCCTTATGTGCAGCAATGAAGGTAGACGCCCGGCTCTCCACCAGCTACCACCCGCAAACTAACAGCAAAACAAGAGAGGTAAAACCAAACCCTTGAACAATACCTGCATCGCTTTGCGCTTCAGCACGAGGATGAGTGGGGCACTCAGCTTTGGATGGCGGAGTTTGCTTACAACAACGCTGAGAATTCCTCGTTGGGTTGGTTCCCTTTCTATTGTCAGACCGGATGCCATCCTAACGTTCTGTCTTTTGAATCGCCCGGCTCTTCTTGTCTTTCCTCAGTACGCGAATACCATGCTCATCTGCGTGCTGTGCACAAGGAATTTAAACCAAGGCTCAAGCAGACAACAAGCGCTATGCTGACAGAAGATGATCCAAGGAACCAAAGTACCGAGTGGGGGATAAGGTGTGGTTGGCAACCAAACATCTGCATTTGAAAGGGGTCAATAAGCTTAAACCCAGCTACATTAGCCCATATACCATCTCCAAGGTAATAAACCCTGTGGCCATGCGTTTAAGCCTGTCAACTTTGTGGCGTTTCCACCCTGTTTTTCATGTTTCCCTTCTCTCGCACCATTCAACCTTGAACCCGTTTACCTGATAGATCACTTCCCTTGAATGTGAGTGGGTCTGATGAGTACGAGATGAAGAGCATTTTAGACTCCCAAGTTAGTAAGGGGGAGGCTTTTGTACCTGGTGGATTGGGAAGGTTATGGCCGAGAAGAGAGATCCTGGGAGCCTGCTCAGAACCTTCACTGCCCTCACCTACTTAAGCGTTTCCATGCACGTTTCCCTTCGAAACCAGGTAGACCGTCGGGACGGCTGTCTATGCGGAGGGTACTGTCACGATCGTAGCCGGAGTGAGGGGTAAAAACAGGCAAATACTCCTTTCTTCTGGTTACTGTGGGATGACTGGAAGACAGATGGGGAAGGAACTACATTATCCAACATCCTTTGAGGTGTGAGCAAGAGGTAGTAACTAAAGTCAGCTGGTGCGAGACGGCAGAATATAGCCGGTCCGCACCGCTGTTCTGTGCTTGTCATTCCAGTTCCGGGACATAGACCTGCCATCTGTTTCCTGCCTTTGGATTTGCCTGTTTGCACCAGAGTTGGCTTCCTGTGGATGCTCTTCTCCCTCAGCGCCTTTCTTCGCCACTGCTTCAGGCATCCGGTGTGGTCCCGTGTCAGTTGTTCCTGTGAGGCTCCACGCTTTTGTTTCCTAAGCGGCTAGCCGACTTTCCTGCCAGCACTGTCTTCCTTCAGACCAGCATTTTTCTTGATGATGTGGCTCACTCAAATGCTGACATTGAGTGTTCCCAATAGCACAGCCTCTTGAATAGCTGGCTTTTATTCTTTGGGCTGAACAAGAATAGGATTTTCCGCCTATAGTCCTTCTCCAGCTTGCTTCGCTCCTGTGAAGGAACATGGAGCTTCCCTTCACGAAACAGATAAGTGGTGGGGATGTTTAAGTTTCATTCATTTCGTCTTTATTTCGACAAAAAGATGTCATAAAAGAGTACAGAATAAAATTTCAACATACATCATTACAATTGTTTAAAAATACAGAAGTACAAAGTGCCGTAAAATGTATTCTTCATAAAAACATTATCTAAAGTTAAAAAGACAATCAGCCCAGAGAACCTCTGGCCACCAATACCCCCAAAAGACCCGAGCATTGTACGCAAATACATTTGATCTCATTTTACCACGTACTTTCTTCTGCTATTCCACATGGCAGCCAGGAATTTCGTAACAGCAAAAACAATTATTGGGGATAAATCTGTTTTTAATATTCGATAGGAGTGAAAACACTGCCTGATCCCCAGTTTTTTGCAAATAGGAATGATCCACTTCTTCCTAGGAATCTAGTAGGAAGGGCAGAAGAAGACTATGTGCAACTCATTCTCTGACTCCGTAATGCACGCTGGGAGCATTGGGGCGCCAACGGCTGGTGAGAGCTCTTATTGGTAGGGAGTCATACCTCCATTGGAGGTACAACTTCCTATGGCCATTAGGGCTGATAGTATCAAAAGCAGACTCTAATTTGTAGTGATCTTTTAGTGCCAAGAATGTACTCGTCTTTGTCCCCATTTGGGCATTCGTTAAGCAGGCAGACAAATTATGATCGTAATACAGACTAACTAGCTCCTTACGGGATATACCCCTGCACGCTTGTTCAGGGTTGGTCCATAGTGAAGGGCAACCTAGCCTGTCAAATTCCTGCCTGATAAATTTCAGCCAGGGCAAATTCCAGACATTTGGGAATTTTAACAATTCTACAAGCTCGTGTCTATAACTGGCGAGTTCAGGGGTTACCCAGAGACGCCTCCAGATTGCCTTGTCTCCCACACCTGACCCTTGCGAAATTCTGCGAATGGAGGCGTATTAAGATATTCAAAAGGAGGATTGGGATGCCTAAATCCCCTAATACACTCCAAAGTTTCCTTCGTGGAACCAGGTCAAAGGCCGCACGAAGGTCTACGAAGACAGTGTAAAGCGAACCGCCCTCCACTTTGACCGTTTTCCAAAAAAGCATGTTTAGTCTGAAAATCTAGTCGGTGGTGGATACATTCCTTCTGAAGCCTGCTTGATAATCACTTAAAATTTCAGAGTCCTCAGCCCAGTCCATGAGGCGATCCAGAATCAGCCTGGCAAAAAGTTTCTGAGATACATCTATTAGGCAGATTGGCCTGTAGTTGCCATTCCCCCAAGAACTGCATTAAAAATTTTTAAGAGATAGGGGGGCCTGTTTATAGAGGTCCCCCGGGACCTTGTCTAGCTCTGGCGCTTTTCCCGCGGGGAGCTTAGCTATAGCCGCCCGGACCTCACCTAGAGTGAAGTTAATCTCTGACAAAACAGAGACAGAAGTGCTTGCTGCATCAGGCGAGAGGATGTTCATGCTGGGGATATCCCCCTCGTACAATCTTGCAAAATGTTCTTCCCAGACCTCAACAGCAATATTCGGTGCTACTGCCAGCTCTGGTTCAACTGAGCCAGTGCTCACAATTTGCCAGAACTTTCGTGTGTCTTTAACCGCACGAGCCAGTGTTAACTTTACCCAATTCTCATTCTCCCATCCGATCTTAGCATGGCGAATGACGTTCCGGTATGCTTGCCTCCTGCTTTTTATAAGAACCCTATTATTATTCTGTTTTAGTGCCACGAGTAGCTCGCTTTTCGCCTGTCTACATGCCTTTTTGTACCAGGAGGCCTTCCTTACCCCCCCTCCTGCACATGGACCTGGGGGATTTAAAATTTCTGAGAGGGTGCTTATTAATACATTGTTAAGTTTTCCCAACCTTTCATGAAAATCATTCACAGGATGCTGTTCAGTAAGAGCAGCTACATCATCCAATACTGGGATTACCTGAGTGTACAATTTAGCTAACCCGTTAGGGTTTTTGACCAACTTGTCCCATCTTACCCTGCGCCTGTTACTTGACAGGGTAGCCCTATTAGGTATAACAGATTGCGGTGATAAATTACCCTTATGAATGCCGGGGATTTTAAAATCTAAAATTAGAGGATTATTATCACTCTCCCCCCTGTGTGTGACCCTAAAGTCGACTATTCTATTCCAAGCCCTACACTCCACAAAAATATAGTTGAGACGCGCTGTAACGGGGAGGACTCGGGTCCGCCAGGCTTACCTGTCTCACCTCTCTTTAACCAGCACACAGGGGCCTGGAGAGACACAGATGTCCTGGACGACACAGACCCAGAAGAGAGTGGCGAGCCCTGCTTCTTTAATTGAGCGGAGTTGGAACGGGACAACGTCACAGGGCACACCCCCTCGTCACAGGTAAAGGCGCCCAGGAATGCACACAGGTGTGTTTTTACACCCGGAGGCGACGGAGGTGAGAGAGACGGAAGGCGAGGTGGAGAGGAAGAAGAGTGCGGAGGAGAGCGGAGTTTGGGAACGAAGGCGGAGGAGAGGCGGGAGCTGAGGAGAGGAGATGAAGGCGGAGCGGAGCAGAGTCAGGAGGCGGAGAGGAGACCGGAGGAGAGAGAACATCAGAGGACGGAGGCGGAGAGGAGACCGGAGGAGAGAGAACATCGGAGGATGGGGGCGGAGAGGAGACCGGAGGAGAGAGAACATCGGAGGATGGAGGTGACGGTCAGAGACGAGGATGGAGAGAGGAGCGCTGAACTTGGAAGGTCCAGAGGAGCAGAATCCAACAAGCCAGGAGGCCAACCTGAAGGCGCTTCGCCCAGCCACACTTCAAGGGAAGTGTGGCTACCAGAGGTACGATCAAGGCTTTCGGGCTGAGCGGGTTTTAAGTGGGTTAAAGGCTCCTAGTTCGCATCCCGTGCACTACCCCTCCCTCACTACCCCATCACTGTGGACCCTAGTCGACTACTTGTGCACATGTGTTCCCTCACTCCCTCCCCTGTGCTGTTGGGCAGGACAGATATCGAAAACGACATTGTCTTTCTTCCCTGCACGGACGAGACGCCACGACATTGTGGAGGAAGAGGCACGGACCACCAGTCCCAGAAGACACCGGGACGAGCGGCGGAAAGCGACAGAGAAACGCCAGCAAAGACTTTCAGAGGACTCGGAAAGCCCCCTGCCCTACTACAGGAAAACCATACACCGAAAAAGGACCTTTAAGTCAATAAAACCTGCATTACCCAAAATACCGGTGTCAGTAAGTCTATTCGAGGGGAATGTGACCTCGCACACACCAACACCCGTCAACAAGGGCGAACCCGAGGCTCCACAAGTGGTGGAGAATGCGGGCAGCTCGGTAACCATCTGGGACACTAAGATGGAGGAACTACTACAAAGACTGGTCAAGGGGCAGGAGCAGTTGGGGTGGGCGGTGGAACAACAGATAGCCACCGCTCAAGCAGACCGGGATAACTTCAGAGACACCGTGGTGAAACGGCTGGGAGAGCTACAACCGATAACAATCGATCAGGCAGGCAACCCAGTACGCGAAGTGAGACAGCACCTACCCACCCCTTCCGGTATTTCCTTACAGAAGTATATCGCGGGGGAGGGAAGATCCAGACGCCTTCCTCGTCAATTTCGAGAGGGTTGCTCTTGCCTGTGGATGGCCCTTAGAGAAATGGCCGTTCTTTCTCGCCCCACTGCTAACAGGGGAGGCCCAGGCTGCCTACCAGGTGGCCAATGGCAACGGGCAGACCCCGTATGGACAGATAAAGAACATTATTCTTGATCATTTAGGTTTGGACGCAGAAGCGTACCGCGTCCGCTTCCGCAAGGAGAGAGGGACCCCCGGAGAGAACCCGAAGACCTTGTTCTTCCGCCTGAAATCGGCGGCCGACAAGTGGCTAACCCCCTCACAGAGCACGAAGGAGGCTATAATGGACAAGATCTACCTGGAACAGTACCTCGAGGCGCTGCCTTTCGGGACCCAGCGGTGGTTAAGGCAGCACTCCAACCTGACCACTGCGCAAGCAATGGAAATGGCTTCTACATTTTCACGGGCACAACCTAGACTACACCCTATGGAGCCCGAGAGAAACGTCAGAGCCCCTGTTCGGATAGAACGCAAACCAAGACCCCCTCCCGGTCTTCCTGGTCCCAGACCACCGAACCCCGAGGTTGCTCCTTTCAGAGGCCCTCAATGCTTTGACTGTGGCACCTGGGGCCACATTGCTAGATTTTGCCCACGGAAGAGAAATCAGGAAGAACCCATGGAGGTCGGGTATCTACCACCAGCCGTTATCTTCTCAGCAGAGCTTGGAGGGGGTATCACGTGAGTGTCCAGGTGAACGGGAGGAAGGTCAAGGCTCTGCTGGACTCAGGGTGCAAACAATCGGTGATTCAGGGACGGTTTGTGTGTATCCCCCCGGTAATGCCAGAGGCCCTAGTTTATATTAAATGTGTTCACAGGGACATAAAGAGCTACCAGGTCGCTTACGTCCCTTTGGAGTTGGAAGGGGGGCGGCACATAGTGGTGAAGGTAGGGATATTGGATAACCTCCCCGAAGAGCTCATTATCGGGACAGATAATCCCCACTTCCTGGACCTCTTTTCCGAAACCCTTAAAACCGGGAGTGCAGGCCCAAAGAAAGTGCTCACAAGCCCTGATCCCTGGGAGGGTGACCGTAGTTTCCAGTTTGCCCAAGCCAATGACTCCACATTGTTCAACGCATGGGGACAGGCCCATGTCGACCAGGATAACCCAAGCCCCAGGTACCCACGTTTTCTGATACAAGACGACCTCCTCTACAGACAGGGGAAGCAAGACGAACCCAAGCAACTCCTTGTCCCGGTATGCTTCAGGGACCAAGTAATGTTCTATGCGCACACCCACCTCCTCGCAGGACACACAGGTAGCGAAAAAAACACCCAGAATATTCTAAGGAACTTCTATTGGACGGGAGTCTATCAGGACATCAAGACCCACTGCCAGACCTGTGACGTATGTCAATGCAAAAACGTACATAGACCACCGGCGGTGCCTTTACAACCGTTGCCAATCATTGGGACCCCATTTGAGAGGGTGGCAATGGACCTCATCGGCCCCCTCCCTAAGACACGGAGGGGAAACCAATATGCCTTAGTTATTGTGGATTATGCCACCAGATTCCCCGAAGCCTTTCCCTTGAAATCCCCCACATCCAAGAACATTGCTGAGAAGTTCCTGGAACTCTTCTCACGGGTGGGCTTCCCGAAGGAGGTCCTCACCGACCAAGGCACTCCCTTTATGTCACGAGTGATGAAAGAAGTGTGCCTTCTCTTGGACCTCCATCAAATCAGAACATCTATCTATCACCCTCAGACCGATGGCCTAGTGGAACGCTATAATGGGACACTAAAGAGCATTTTAAAGAAAATGCTCACTGCCAACAGAATAGACTGGGACATGTTGCTACCCCTGGCCCTATATGTCATTAGAGGCCAAACCCAAAGTAGTCTTGGTTGCTCTTCCTTTGAAATGCTGTACGGATGACAGCCTCGAAGCCTCCTAGAGATGACAAAAGAATATTGGGAGGCCGAACCATCCAGAGATAGAAAAACGTTGCTGGAGTATAGCCAGAATCTCAAAAACCAGTTGGGGAAAATACGGGAATTGGCCTACTCCCAGCTGGAAAGGAGCCAAACGAAACAAAGAACTCATTATAACAAGGGAAAAAAGTGGAGAAGACTCGAGGTGAACGACTGGGCCCTGGTGTTGCTACCATCAACCACTAAGAGGTTTCATACTGAATGGCAAGGCCCTAACCAGGTCCTAGAAACCATCGGAAAAACAACTTACCGGCTACGATTAACCGGAAGGAAAACCCAGATCTTCCACATTAATGTCCTAAAGAAGTGGCTGGGAGCCCCTCCCCTTTCTGCCTATACCACCCCTGCCAAAGAAAACAAAAGGGAGACCACGGTTGACCAACTCGTCATCAACGAAGAACTGTACCAGGGGCAACAAGAAGGCTACAGAGAGTCCTTAGTCGTTGCGCGTCCATCTTCTCCGACCTCCCGGGGTCCACGAACCTGGCAGAACATCGAATCGAGACACCTAAAGGGACCATCGTGAAACAGCGACCGTACCGAATACCTGCTGCAAAAAGAGAAGCCATAAGCCGAGAGGTGAGAGAAATGCTAAACCTAGGAGTGATACGCCCGTCTAGAAGCGAATGGTCCTCGCCAATCGTGATGGTGCCCAAACCAGACGGGAGCAGTAGGCTCTGTATGGACTTCAGGGCCCTGAATGCGGTCTCATCGTTCGATGCGTATCCCATCCCAAGAATCGACAAATTGATCGAGAAGCTATGGGAAGCCAGATACATCAGCACACTCGACCTCACGAAGGGGTACTGGCATTGCAGACACCCCGTTTCCCAACAACCTCAGGGACATGCGGGCCTTCTTGGGGTTAGTGGGGTATTATCGTAGATTCATACCCTCTTCTCCGACATAGCAGCCCCGCTCACCGATACCCTTAAGAAACAGACCCCGAAATTCGGGTTTCATAAACCAACCCCTGAAATGAGAAGGGCCTTCAAGACCCTAAAAGAAATAATCACCACCAGCCCGGTGCTCTCCTTCCCCGATTTCACCAAACCCTTCATTCTCCACACAGACGCCTCAGATTTTGGGATTGGGGCAGTGTTATCTCAGGTATCTGAAGAGGGAATAGAGCACCCAATTCTGTTTATAAGCCGAAAACTGTTTCCTAGGGAGGTGAGGTATCCCACGATTGAAAAAGAATGCCTGGCTATCAAATGGGTGATAGACAAGCTACGGTATTACCTGGAGGGACACCCATTTAAACTGTATACTGATCATGCCCCACTCCAATGGATGAGTCGCAATGCATCCAACAATCCAAGAGTGATGCGGTGGTTCCTTTCATTGCAACCTTTTTCCTTCCAAGTATTGCACAGAAAAGGGAAGGACAACGCTAGCGCTGACTACCTCTCACGTTTTCCTCTCCCCGATCGGGAGAATCCAAGGGGGGAGGTGTGTAACGGGGAGGACTCGGGTCAGCCAGGCTTGCCTGTCTCACCTCTCTTTAACCAGGGCACAGGGGCCTGGAGAGACACAGATGTCCTGGACGACACAGACCCGGAAGAGAGTGGCGAGCCCTGCTTCTTTAATTTGGCGGAGTTGGAACGGGACAACGTCACAGGGCACACCCCCTTGTCACAGGTAAAGGCCGCCCAGGAATGCACACAGGTGTGTTTTTACACCCGGAGGCGACGGAGGTGAGAGAGACGGAAGGCGAGGTGGAGAGGAAGAAGAGTGCGGAGGAGAGCGGAGTTTGGGAACGAAGGCGGAGGAGAGGTGGGAGCTGAGGAGAGGAGACGAAGGCGGAGCGGAGCAGAGTCAGGAGGCGGAGAGGAGACCGGAGGAGAGAGAACATCGGAGGACGGAGGCGGAGAGGAGACCGGAGGAGAGAGAACATCGGAGGACGGAGGTGACGGTCAGAGACGAGGACGGAGAGAGGAGCGCTGAACTTGGAAGGTCCAGAGGAGCAGAATCCAACAAGCCAGGAGGCCAACCGGAAGGCGTTTCGCCCAGCTACACTTCAAGGGAAGTGTGGCTACCAGAGGTACGATCAAGGCTTTCGGGCTGGGCGGGTTTTAAGTGGGTTAAACCCCCATAAAGGCTCCTAGTTCGCATCCTGTGCACTATCCCTCCCTCACTACCCCATCACTGTGGACCCTAGTCGACTACTTGTGCACGTGTGTTCCCTCACTCCCTCCCCTGTGCTGTTGGGCAGGACAGATATCTAAAATGCCATTGTCTTTCTTCCCTGCACGGACGAGACGCCACGACATCGTGGAGGAAGAGGCACGGACCACCAGTCCCAGAAGACACCGGGACGAGCGGCGGAAAGCGACAGAGAAACGCCAGCAAAGACTTTCAGAGGATTCGGAAAGCCCCCTGCCCTACTACAGGAAAACCATACACCGAAAAAGGACCTTTAAGTCAATAAAACCTGCATTACCCAAAATACCGGTGTCAGTAAGTCTATTCGAGGGGAATGTGACCTCGCACACACCAACACCCGTCAGCAAGGGCGAACCCGAGGCGCCACACGCGCCTTCCTCCCTGACTGATAAAAAGTGGAGGCAGGGGATTATCAGACTTTGTGTGGCCATTACATGCCCTAATCGAATGGGTCAGCATCAATGAAGTGATTTGTTCAGCTAGGGGGGGTCCATGCTCTTGCCGGAGGGCCTGCCACTTGCCGGGATTTTCCAGACGTCATCCTCCTCCTGATTTACGGCATCCAGCAAACCATCAAGTGGTTCAAATAGGGAGTTGAAATCTCCTCCCACCACAAACGTGGCGCCCCCGGGAATGTTGATTAGAAAGGAGGATAGTTCTTTAATGGTTTCAGACTCAGAAGTGACACTCACAGGTCTAGAGTAGATATTGACCACTGCCAATCTGAAGCCATTCTGCCACTCTAGAATTACACACTGGACATCGTCAGAGGCTGTATCTGTAATTTTAGCACTGCAGCCCAAGTGAGTTGCTACCCAAATTGTTAGCCCCCTGACGGGCGACCTTTTCCCGCCCATCTAGCAGCGACTGAAAATGAGGCAAATCCTAAACGATGCTGGTCCTCCCGCGCCCCTGTTTCCTGGAATAAACAGATGTCATTTGAGTCTATAAATGACCCCCAGTCAGAGCAGGCCAGTTTATTACATAGGCCCGCTATATTCCAGGAAATAATTTTTAGTACATGCGGACCGGGGGAGGTACTGGGAGATTGAATAGGGGATTCTATAATAATAGTACTTGGCCGACCAGGGAATAAATGGTCACAGGCAAGATTGTCCGTGTCAGAGATATCTGCCACTGACCCCAGCTGAGCTGTATAGGGCACCACCCCTTCTCTTCCCCCAGTGCATTCATCCCGCTGAAGTCAGTCCACCTGGTCAAGGCAACTATACCTATTAGCATGTAAATAATTGCTCGGTATTGGTATATCATAACGTGTAGGCCTATACCTTGTACCATCAATGGCAAATCCCACCCTTGTCCAACCATCATTTACCCCAGAATACAAGTTGTGATTTCTTGACGGATAGAAAAAGGACAATGGTAGCGGTTGAATAGTTGTGTTTCCCGGGCTGCCCAACCAATTACAAATATGGGAAACGATCTGCGAATCCCTGAAATTTACCAGAATGCAGTCCCCCTTTATTTTCTTTGAGGTATAACTCACCCAGGGGACCCTCCTGAACATCAATATTTCACCTCTCCTGTTAGGTGGCAGGGGCCTTTGAATGTTCAACCAACTCATCACTTTATTTTTCAAAGAATCAAAGGATTCTGGTACAGAGTTGGAAAGCTCAGGGACCCCGGTCAATATTACAGAATGGGCTGCCGCCTCTGGAGGTAGATTAACTATATTTGACCGATTTAGGCTGGTAACATTCTGGGCGGGGCGGTCACCAGTCCTGACACCAGTTGACACAGGCAGCTTTGATTTCTGCGCTAAGGGCACGGGAGGAAGATGTCTTGGGAGGGGTAGAGGGATAGGACTTGATGGGTTAACTATAGGTACACTTGCTGTAGTGGGAGGGTTAGTCTTCTTTGTGATTAGGGTACTGGATGAGTTGGAGGGAAGGGGGCTCCCCACATTCATCAAAGTTACACCTTGAATACTACCCAAAGTTCTTAGCTGATCCTCCATACCCCCAGTCACTGTTTCTATTGCTTGTAGCCTGGTATCAATACAGTCAAGCCTAGCCAGTAGGGGGTCTAGGAGTTTCTTCAAAACATTGGTTATAAAATGAATAGACTGTTCCCTCCCACCACAAGACTCCTCACCAAAAATAAACGGGCCAGACTGTACTGGCACCTGCAATTGGGAGGGCTGTATTGGACTCGCAGTTTCATTGATAGTTGTGGGAGAAGAAGATTCCGTTATGTCGGGCATATTGTCAGTGGTACTGGGGGCATGATCCAATTTGGCCCTTTTTACACCCTTAGACTGTGTAGCTCTTTTTCTTTTTGGAACAGCACCTTCTTGAAGACCCCGTGGGTGAGATAAGTTTAGATCTCTCCCCTCACCCAGTGACAGGACTAGGTCAGATGTTGGAAGAGGAGCCACCTCAGGTATTATCTGGAGGGAGTCTCGATGTGAGGAAGTCCTTAGCTGTTGTAAGACAGACTCAATTGTTTGGTCAAGGCTATCCAAGAGAGATAGATGGGAAGCATCTAGTATTTCCAGGGATCTAGCATTCACAGTTAATCCCAGAGAAGATCGCCTAGTACTTTCAATCCCATCCGCGAGCTGTCTTTCTAGGGCCGTCAATTCATTATTTACCGCAGTGTTAGCTCTAATAAGAAAATTGTCCAGAGTACCTGCAACCATGGTAGACGATGCCGTGGCTTTGCTCCTCGTCTCCCTTGTTGACATATTGCCTTAATCTTGATATAGCTGGATCTCAACCAGACTAGAACGATGGGACACAAGATAAGGTAAGTCCTGGGAAGCTAGCCACGGGCCCAGAGGGGTGGCCCGGTCTGGTCTCCCCCGGGCTCGAACGGGCTACAACGGGCCCGCCCTTGGCCCGGGCTTCGCCCCGCGCTGCCCGCGCACGTCCCGCGAACGCAGGTTTGGGCTTGATTAAGTAGGAGGAGGTGGAGGCGGGAAGAGTCTCCAGGTGCGGCCGGTTGAGCGCTGCAGTCACCGCTGGGACTCGCAGTCCCGCTCTATCCAATTTCCCCAGGCAATCAGCCCCAGTATGCAGGTCCGGTATCCACAATATCCACGAAGACAGGGAAACAGCCAAACACCTCTTGTCTTGCAACCGCGACTACGAGCGGCCCCCGCAGAGCGGGGGCCGTGAGTCGTGAAGGAGACCTGGGAGGCGGGGCGGGAAGAGTCTCCAGGTGCGGCCGGTTGAGCGCCGCAGTCACCGCTGGGACTCGCAGTCCCGCTCTATCCAATTTCCCCAGGCAATCAGCCCCAGTATGCAGGTCCGGTATCCACAATATCCACGAAGACAGGGAAACAGGAGGGAAAAAGCCAAACACCTCTTGCCTTGCAACCGCGACTACGAGCGGCACTGTTTAAGTACTATGTGAGAGACTGTGTTTTTAACTTTTGCCAGAAAGCCTGCAGTGACCAGAACTGCTTAACTTCTTTGTGGAATACAGTATAGTGCTGCTGTTTCCTCCTTTACCTGTCGCCAGATTCAGGTTAAATTGATACTGGCTCCAACTGGTGATGTGGATGGATGCTGGGGATGTAAGTTCTGCTTGATTGAAGAGAAGAGAGCCTTAAAAGAAGGTTGTTTGCATGCATGTTCTCTTAGTTCTTTCTCTTCTCTTGTACACAGGGTACGTCCTCTGGGTCGCAGTTTATAGCGATCTGACAGGTGCGTCCTCCCACCAGTTGTGTTGTTTATTATTTTCTCCATTTCCATTTTCCCCAGGAGCACTCGTCTCGGGATAGTGAGTTTACACCTTAACTCCTTGTGTGGCAGTGTGACGCTCTCCATCATCCCCGCTGATCGTTATCAGCAGGTTAATGGCTTTTCTGTCATTGGTTCACTACACTTCCAGAACAGTTTCTAAGTATGAACGTAGAGGCTTCATCTGGACCGACACCAGGCAGTAACTATGACAACATCAAGGCCTGTACAGACTTCAGACTTCGCTCGCTTGACTCTTTCCCACCCTCATCGACAACCGCACTTGGACCCCACTCTTCAGCAACCTGCCATAGTTGAGCCCCACTTTGGATTCCCCTTGACCTTGCCTCGCCAATCACTCTTCGATGATCTCCCCAAAAATGACAATGTCCGAAGGTAAACTCTCCACCGGACCATATTAGTGACTGGCGAACCATAGTGGTAGGCCTTAACTTTTGACTTTGACCCAGTCGAGCATGATCAGATAGCCATGGATGACTCTTCTTTGCTTTTTGGTGCTATTTTTAATTCAGACTTTAAAAATGTATATCTCCAGTTCTACTTATTGGATTTTGTTTGTGTTGGGTCATCCCAGAACTTTTTGCCTTTCTCCTAATATTTACGGCCCGGGACCAGGGTTCGATTCCCGGCGCGGCAGGTTTCTGGACCAGGGTCAGCAGACTCGATAATTCTCTCGCCTCGGTGCCCACTCTGATCAGCGATCACACTCGGCAACTCTGGGCATTAGCTTGCCTCATCTTTACTAACGGCCCCACCAGACCGCCGGGGATGCCTGGTCTCACCCTGGAGATACTCATTAAGGGACCATCTCTCAGGGAAGCCAGGAAGGGTTTCGCAGCGGTCGAAGCGCCTTGGGACCCTCCGGGTAAGTAGTGCGCTATATAAATGCCTATACATACATTCTGACCTGTTGGTGGTTTTATGAGTCTGGGCACTAAACCACTGCTGATCAGTGCTAAAGTGTAGGTGCTCTCTCTTGTAAACATGGTAAGATTGGTCTACACCTGTTTGGCATATTTAATGTGCCTGTAAGTCCCTTGTACAGTTGTATCCCATATACCCAGAGCCTGTAAATTAAATGCTACTAGTGGGCTTGCAGCGCTGCTTGCGCCACCCATCGAAGTAGCCTTTCAAACCTGTCTCTGCTGCTCCAGGGCCAGCGTGCACAGTTTACTGCCACAGTGACGTGGGATGTAAAGTGGTTGCCATGTCTGTAACTCCCTCTTTTACTACATATAAGTCACCCCTAAGGTGGGCACTAGCTAGCCCTATGGACAGGGTGCTGTGTAGGTAAAAGGTAGGACATATGCCTTAATTGTGTGGTATGTCCTGGAAGTGACAAACAGCCTATTTGGTTTATCACTGTTGTGAGGCTGCCCTCTCATAGGTTTGTATTGGGTATTCCCTGATTTGTGCTTCGGTGGTAATTTCTGATCTGAGAGGGTGACCATGTTTGGAATAGTAGTGATAAATCCTGCTTATTGGTGAAAGCAGATTTATTATTACTATTTTAGAAATGCCACTTTTAGAAGTGGGCATTTCTGTGTGCTTATGACTCTTTGTGCCCTGCCTGGATGTGTATTGACTGTCTGGTTTTGACTGACAGGTGAGAGGGGATGTGAATTCACTCTAAACAAGTCACATGGGGGTTGAGGTGTGTCCTCCCTTTCCTGGGTGACTCAGCGCTAGGCTTAATAGACCTTGGCTGAAATTAGAGTATCAAGAGGAGTTTCCCTTGCACCTGAAGAGGCCTGGTCTGCATCTGGAGTGGTGGTAGGAGTTGCACCTGAACCTGAATAGGGCTGTGCCTGCCTTCTACAAGGCTGTCTCCGCCCCCTGTGGTGTGTCTAGGGCCAGGGCTTTCAATTTGAATGGGGGTTGTTGTGCACTTTTACAATGTATTGAAGTGCCCCCAGAACAATGACTTTGGTTCTATAAGTACAGGGGCTGTGACCTCATGAAGGTGAGAAGACACTGCGTGGGACTGGTAACCAGAGGATTGCTGTGCTGGCAGGGAACAGCCACTGTGACTTTGCATTGTGTGCTGAATGGCTGGAGAGTGTGCCTCTTTACCCAAGGACCCTGTGTGCTGGCGTGCTGCCTGTTCTCCTAAAAACAGCATACCTGCAGTACTTTCCAAAGAGCCCAGAAGGAAGGGACTGCCCCTGCAGCGCGGGTGAGCACTTCACGTTCCCTGCATTTGTTCCTGTGGTAAATTGCAGGCGGAGCACTTTGTTTTCATCATTGTCAAAACGCGCTTTTGAGAGCGCGGGGTCATTTACAAAAAAACAGACCAGGAGCAGGACAGTAAACGCCGGTTTTGGGGGCACTTACCAGCTCGTTGCCTCGCCGCCTCTGGGGTGCTCACGCTGCAGTTCTCTCCCGCCGCAGTAGTCCAGTGAAGCCTGTGGACGCCGCGGGGAAACTACAGCTCCCAGAGTGCTCGGCCAGCACTTCCGCCCACTTCCGCCTGCCAGCGCGCCCGGAGGCGCTTTAAAGGGAGAAGGCTTCATCCGCGCCGCGGGACGCGGGCGGGCGTGTGCCGGGCTAAGCCCGGGCAAAGGGCCGGCCCTCTACGGCCCTCATCGGCAGGAATCGACAGGGACAGGGCCAGAAACGCTGCCGGACACACGAAAAAAGCCCTAACAACCAAGTAAGATTCTGTTGTTTTTGATATAGCTCCTATACTTAATTCTGAGGTGGTAGTCTTCTGGCCATAGTGGCAGGATGCCGAAAAAAGGCGTTGTAACTACAACTAACACTATGGAAAATTATTTGGTTCAAACTGTGCAAAAAATAAACATACAGAGGAGAGAATCTTTGGGGCTGAGTCAATCTCCAGACTTACGATGCCTGAGCCCTACCATACTTCCTCTCACTGATGACATTACACCTTTGGAGACTGATTCCGAGGACCATCCTATCCTTCCTACTAATCAGGGCAGGAGCGATTTATCTGAGAATGTAGTGCCTGCCCCCGAGGTACTTATTGCGGACCCTGAGAATGATATAGACTCTGACTCTGAACAGGAAGTACAGGTGTGTCTTTCAGATAAAGATCAGTCCACCTCAGACCACGCCCTTCGGCCAGAACATTCTAGTGTAAAAAATCAGCCAAAACGGGGAGGGTTGCGGTCGGGGACAAGGAGGAAGAGGGCAATTACCCCAAAGGCAAAACTAAAGGACAATGGAGAGGGGAAAGTAAAATATATTGCTGAAGACGACTTGTTTTTAAAAATTGCTGAGCTGATTGAATGTAAAATTAAAGCCATCATTAAACCTCTAGTAGCTAAAATAGATAAACTACAAACCGAGGTTAAAAAGCTGGGAGGACAGCAGAACAAGGTAGTGGAGGGGGTTGAAAATATTACCACGTTGGTTGCTAATTTGGGCAATAATACTGGAGGGAATGCTGCTGGTGAGGGAACAGATGAACTGTTGCACAATAATCCCCCAACGCAGTTACCGGTAACGAATGCTAATGAAATAGTTGGTAAAGGTGATGGTTTACTAACAGTCGATATCCCCCCAGCACAAGCCCAGACAACGGACCCTTAACAATTTATAGTTGAAGCTTCACCTGTCGTATTAGTATTAGCCAACGTTCCCCCCCTAGAAGGTGGTATAGTAGAATCTTCCACCTCTTTGTCAAATAAGGCATTACAATGGCTCACAAATAACATGAAATTAGCCCCGGGGGGGGTGGGGGGTGGGGGGGGGGGAGCAACTGGCTCGGGAGATCAAGACTGCAAAAAGGGTTCCTTGGTTAGGAAATCGTCCGAATTTTTTTTAAAGGGGATTGTGTGGCAGTGAGTTTTTCACATCCAGGCGTTCTGCCAAACATCCTCACTAACTTACTCCCGCCCCAACGTGGACAGGGTACCGTTGTCCCATTAACCCTAAAAAAATGTTATGGAGAACAACAGAATTTCACCTACCCTAGGACCCCTGCACTCGGGTGGGACAACAATTGGGATATGAATAACAGATGGGGCCAAGACCGAAACTGTAATACTGCAAATCATCCAGCTCATTCAGTTCACCAAAACCCTTTAGCACAACCTCTTTTGTTGTCTAATCGTTATACTCCTTTATCCTTTCTGGACCAAAATGATTGACTTTTGCCCAAACAAAATAGCCATGAAGGGAAATATGTACCTGTACTTAGTATGCTTACTTGGAACATCGCAGGAATTAAAGCAAAAGTAGGAAACGCGGCATGGTCAGATTTTATGTGTAAGTTCGACATTATTGCATTACAAGAAACTTGGGACACAAAAAATAGTTTTTCATTGGATGGCTATAGTCACTTTTGTATCCCAGCAGTGCCCAGTGTTGCAGGAAGAGCCAAGGGAGGCCTGTTAAGTCTTTTTAAATTAGATATTAAAGGTCGCCTGAAGAAATGTGATTCAGGCTCCGACCACTGTCTAATTGTTGAACTTTCCTCAGCAGAATATCCCAATATTTTATTTATAAATTTTTATAATGCCAATGCATCTGACTGTGTTTTACATAGTCTAGATAGATTGGATCAGTTTTTGTCAGTCTACAGTGAAAACGTAAATTCTTTTGAAATCATTTTCTTGGGGGATTTTAATATCCACCCTTGTATATTAATGTGCGTTTGCGATGAAGAAGAATCCCCTCCTAACTGTTCGCCTATCCACCTTGAACATAATAAACAGGGGGAATGTTTAGAAAACTTTTTAGCAAGATGGAACTTATATGAGTCTGGGTGCGGGGAGGGGGGGTTAGGGCCCCTACTTTCAAGGGAACAGACAATGGCTCTATTATTGATTATATATTCATTTCATTGTGTTTATTAGGTAAGGTTTTAATGTATAAAACTGTGGTCTCTGTTTTTAGCGATGATAATCCTGTCTCCTTGGACTTAGTAACTACTGATCTCATAGGGCGAAAAGATGGTCCTTGCGACAACAGGCCAGCACTTAAAGTCAAAGACCAGGGTCGCAGATTGAAATGGGATAGCATAACTCCAGAATCCTTTGTACAAGAGGTACTCTCCGGTGCTGAGGACGAGGTTGGTGTGTGCTAATCTAGTGAGGCTCACAATAGGGAAGTGATATTTGCCTTTGGTAGCATCTGCAGCAAGATTATTCAAAGATTGCTTGTTGGCCCTAAAATGAAGACATTGCCCATCAAAAGATGGTTTGATCGCAGATGCTCAAAAGCACACTCTGCGCTGTTAAATGCTTTGAAGGCTGTTCCGAAAGTCCCTGCACTTATCACTACCTGTAGAGCCCAGTATAAAAAAGCCATAGCAGATAGGAAAAAAGAGATTAAAGATGAAGCTTGGACCCAGCTATCAGATCCAGCAATATTGAAAAATAGTGGAGAATTTTGGAAGATTGTTAACCAACCTTTATTTACAGGAGAGGAGAATTCCCCCCTCGAAACTAACATACCTGATGAAGGTTGGATAAAACACTTTAGTGATATTTATTCTGACCACAGTAGTGGAGATCCTGGGGGTCAGGATGGCAGTATAGCCAATGGAAACCAATTGCACTTTGAGGTAACAGAAGTTTTACAAGCAATAGACTGTACTCTGAAGAAAAAGGTGCCAGGACCTGATGGTGTTCCTGCAGGCGCCTTTAAATGTTTCCCTAATTTT
This sequence comes from Lissotriton vulgaris, assembly GCF_964263255.1. NCBI lineage: Eukaryota > Metazoa > Chordata > Amphibia > Caudata > Salamandridae > Lissotriton > Lissotriton vulgaris. Next base: position 70,452,996 of record NC_141699.1, read on the forward strand.
TGGTCTAGACTACTCTGCAGGGTCTTTAATGCATTAAGCCATGATAATATACCAGAGTCATGGAAAACTTCTATAATTATCCCTGTGTTTAAAAAGGGAAACAGGCAGGATCCTGCATGTTATAGACCAATCTCACTGATTGACTCATCAGTTAAGATTTTAGGAAGAGTCATACTAGCAAAATTAAATGAGTGGGCAACTGAGAACAGTATTCTGACCAATGTGCAATATGGATTTAGACCCAAAAGAAGTACCCAGGACCAATGTCTTAATCTCCACCTGTTAATAGAGAAATACACCAAAGCCAAGGAGGGGTCCATGTACCTCGGTTTCATGGACCTCTCCTCTGCTTTTGACCTGGTTAACAGATCAAAGCTTTGGTCAATATTGCTGGAAATGGGCTTGGATAGGACAATAGTTAACCTACTGGCTGACTTGCATTTGGGCCTTACAGCTAAAATTTGAGTTACCACGGGTGGAAGGTGTACCGAGGCCTTTGCTTCAGAAAAAGGGGTCAGACAGGGGTGCATTCTGGCACCCCTACTGTTCACATTATACGTGAGTGCTTTGGAACCTGCCCTTAGGGACGTGACCCTCGATATTCCGCGTGCAGGGGAGCAGGGGATCCCTGTTCTCCTTTACGCGGATGACGCGGTACTCCTCGCACGTACCGGGGTGGGGCTCCAACGCCTTCTGGACGCCTTTGAAACCTTTATGGGCTCACTTGACCTAAAAATAAATGCGAGGAAATCCCAAATTATGCTTATGGGCAGCGCAGCAAGGAAAAATTGTCACAAAACCTTTTTTTGCGGACAGGAGAAGCCTGCTCGAATAACTTCCTTCCCCTATTTAGGGATCACATTAGCTGAAAAGGGTAATTGGGGACCCCAGGTAAAGAACAGAGTAACCTCGTTAGCAAGAACATCTTCAGCTCTTCAGGGGTTCTCTAAGAAACTGGGGGCCAGGCCAATCGCAGCCATAATGAAAATGTATAAGGCTAAATGTATTTCAGTGGCATCCTATGGCAGCTCAATTTGGGGTTATAGGGGACTGGATTCCCTACAGATCATGGAAAATACATTTTTTAGATCTGTTCTTGGTGTCCCACAATCGACTCCGTCCTACACTGTTCACTTGGAACTTGGGGAAGGCTACATCACAGACTTGATAAAAACAGCACCTTTAGTAGCATGGCTGAGGATGTGGCTTAACAAAGAAATCCCTTTAAACCATACCATTATGAGAGATTGTCTCTGTAATAGAGTCTATAACACCCAAAGATATTGCGCTCACAAAGTGTGCAATGAGAGAGCTCCTATCTTTGGACAGAGAAGAGTGTGAGTTGAAAAAATCAAGTGTTGGGGCCAGTCTAATATTATCTATACCTGACGGCCCAGAAAACTACTTGAACAAGGTGACTCACCCTTACCACAGGTTTATCTTAACTCGTTTTCGTTTTAACCTGATACATTTTAATCTTGGTTTTTATCCTGTATGGAGCACCCCAGAAAAGGCGTTACCATGTTCCTGTGATCATTTCTCCGAACAAAATACTATGCACCTAGTGATGTTCTGTAGTCATTACGTAGAGGCAAGGAGGAAGTTCCTTGTGCCCATCCTTAAGGAGGCTGGATTTATTCAAGTTAAACCTGCTCTTATCTATTTACAGCTTCTACAGACTCCTAGGATTATGTTCCATGTGGCTAGTTTCCTAGTGAGTGCTATTAGGAGCAGGAATATTAGATTAAAAAATACGGCAACCCCCCTTAGTAGCACAAACTGAGCACTTTAAAAGGCACTTTGGAATTATAATAGGACTTGTAACAGGGACATATCTGGTTTCAGATATGTCTGTCTTTCTGGGGCTTTTAGCATTTTGCACTTTGCATTTTATATTGATATGACATGTAATATGCTGTATGATTTTTATTCTTATTGTACTTTAACTGTTTTTAAAGTATGTATTTTTTGTATATGTATTTTAAACAACTTGCACTTTGCCATTGTCTTTATATGATATTAAGTTATCGCAATAAAGTATTTTGACTGACTGACTGATATAAGTCACCCCTAAGGTGGGCACTAGCTAGCCCTATGGACATGGTGCTGTGTAGGTAAAAGGTAGGACATATGCCTTAATTGTGTGACATGTCCTGGAAGTGACAAACAGCCTATTTGGTTTATCACTGTTGTGAGGCTGCCCTCTCATAGGTTTGAATTGGGGATTCCCTGATTTGTGCTTCGGTGGTAATTTCTGATCTGAGAGGGTGAGCGTGACCATGTTTGGAATAGTAGTGATAAATCCTGCTTATTGGTGAAAGCAGATTTATTATTACTATTTTAGAAATGCCACTTTTAGAAGTGGGCATTTCTGTGTGCTTATGACTCTTTGTGCCCTGCCTGGATGTGTATTGACTGTCTGGTTTTGACTGACAGGAGAGAGGGGATGTGAATTCACTCTAAACAAGTCACATGGGGGTTGAGGTGTGTCCTCCCTTTCCTGGGTGACTCAGCGCTAGGCTTAACAGACCTTGGCTGAAATTAGAGTATCAAGAGGAGTTTCCCTTGCACCTGAAGAGGCCTGGTCTGCATTTGGAGTGGTGGTAGGAGTTGCACCTGAACCTGAATAGGGCTGTGCCTGCCTTCCACAAGGCTGTCTCCGCCCCCTGTGGTGTGTCTAGGGCCAGGGCTTTCAATTTGAATGGGGGTTGTTGTGCACTTTTACAATGTATTGAAGTGCCCCCAGAACAATGACTTTGGCTCTATAAGTACAGGGGCTGTGACCTCATGAAGGTGAGAAGACACTGCGTGGGACTGGTAACCAGAGGATTGCTGGCAGGGAACAGCCACTGTGACTTTGCATTGTGTGCTGAATGGCTGGAGAGTGTGCCTCTTTACCCAAGGACCCTGTGTGCATACCTGCAGTACTTTCCAAAGAGCCCAGAAGGAGGGGACTGCCCCTGCAGCACGGGTGAGCACTTCACGTTCCCTGCATTTGTTCCTGTGGTAAATTGCAGGCGGAGCACTTTGTTTTCATCATTGTCAAAACGCGCTTTTGAGAGCGCTGTGTTTTTCACCCTGCTATTTTGGTAGCACTTGTGGAGCCCTGTTCAGGGTTTGGAGTACACTTCTCCCTTCTCTAAGGAAAGTGCTTGTGCGTGTGCTCTAGGATTGAGACGCCTTATTGCGGCACCCTCCTTGAAGCCTCAATATAGCAGTGACCTTGCCGCAGTGTGCAGAGTCCGAGGCAAAAGGAGCTGCTCGTCCGAGCGTGGCCACTCGTCAGCGAGACCAGCATGAGGAAATCTGCTGCGTTGCTGGGCAACCGGCATTGCCAACCGAAGTTCCCGGCGTTGCCTGGCCATGCCCCCAGAAGCCAATGAGGACGCCACATCATCGGTAGCCACTCAGAGGAGTCCCTGAGTGGAAGCGGGGCCGATGGAGACTTAGCTCTGTGTCAGCCGGGCCCTGAGGGTTTGGACAGAATTCAACCTGTGGCTGCCCGCAGGCTTCCTTTCTGTGGTGCCGAGGAGGGCAGATGAGCCCAGAAGGGCGTGGCAGCCGCCACGTCAGTGGAGTGTGGAGACCGGTGAAGGTCTCCCATGTGGAGAGCCGCGCGTGGGCCCACCGTTGCAGGCCAGATCGTGGAGAGGACATTGCTTTACATTTTGTGGCCTTGCCGGGCGAGCCCGGGACGAGCCCCCGTTTTAAGAACCTGCTGTCTAGGGGACATCGCTGGCTGTACCGTAATCCCAGGTGTGGGCACACAGATGCTGCTGTGCCCAGTCTCCCTGTGAGGAGTACGGTGTAACGTGTAGAGCAAGCGCAGGAGCGCTATCATAGGTTTCTGCTGCATGTACCTGCCCTGAAGTTGTGCCTGACACCTGAGGACAAGAGTCTGTGGAAGATGTCTAGCAGCAGTGAGAGCCAGAAGGCTGGGCAGAAGAGGAAACCCAAATTCAGTACCATGGAGCTGCAGGTGTTGGTGGAGGAGGTGGTGAGGGTACACAGGCAGCTGTTTGGGAGGCTGTCCCTCACTGTACCTGAGAGCACAAAGATGAGGCTGTGGAGCGATATTGGGGAAAAAGTAAACTCTGTTGGTGTTACCCCCAGGAGCCTTGACGACCTCAAAAAGAGGTTCTATGATATCCGCAGCCTAACAAAGAGGAAACTGGCAGAGCTGCAGAGGCAAGCTGGACTTACTGGTGGAGGCAGGAACCCGGCGCCACCCCTCACTGAGCTGGAGGAACTAGTGGCGACTACCATCGAGAGGGAGAGTGTCGTTGGAGTTGGGAACCTGGATAGCTCAGCCAGAGCTACAGCTAAAGGTAAGAAGCATGCGCATCATGACACACACTACCAGACACCTCCCCTTTAGACAAAATGCACAGCCCAACCCCAGCCCAGTACTGCTACCAACAGACATGAGAAATGCATCATGGTAAATGTAGTCAGTAGAAATAGGCAAAAATGCCAGTGCAGAAGCATAATTAAAAGAACTGTGGAACTGAATCAAAGTATTTGAAATGATATGTGCAATGCTTTAATTGTAGTGACTGTAATACATCAGCACTCAATTCACAAATGCTTCTTCATACCTAGGGGCACCATCAGGCGGAGGAGCAGGAGCAACTGAGGCACCAGCACCAGCAACATCTTCCAGTGCGGTGGCAGGGCCGAGCACTCGTCAAGCAGCCCTGGAGGAGGAGGAGGATGAGAACACCAGTGCCCAGGGAAATGAGGAAGACCTAGGACTTTCCTTCACATTTCTTCACTCCCCCCGAATATCTGGCACACCCCCATTGCTGTTCTCCCCAGAGAACTCACCAACAACGAGCCACCCTGCACCTGCCACATCTCCTGCCAGGAGTATTGTTGTGGCTCCATTGAACACCATCGAGGGAGCAGCGGGTCAGGCCCCAGCTACCAACACAGTAACACCAGTGGCACCCCAGCCCACACAGCAGGGCAGCAGCAATCCCCGGAGGCGTACAACTTCCAGCACTGCACTTCCAGCACGGGAGGGCAGCGTCTTTCAAGGGCTGGAGGGCAGCATGGTGAAGATACAGCGCATGCAGGCGAAATCCATCATGGCCTGCCAGCGCCAGCTGCGGCAGCATAACCTGCAAATGGGAGAGATGGCGCAGGCGTTTAAGACTTTCGTAGAAAGCAATAAGGAAATTGCTACAGGTCTTGGCCGTGCGACCACAGCCATCACGCAGCTATGTACCAAACTGGACGAGCACTCTCGCCGCAGGGATGCCCGCATGCACAATAGATCAATAAGCCGCCTTGCTGCTGCTACCGCACAGCTATGCCAACGTGGGGCAAATATGGAGGCCAGCCTGACCCAGAACACCGCAGAGGTCACCAGGGGCAAGGCCCGCATTACGACCGCAATGGAGGCACTTATTATTTCAAACACTGTGGGCAATCTAGCCCTGGACCTGGGCGAGGCTGGGGACAGCAGCAGCCGCAGCAGCCCGGCCAGCGCAGTGTCGGAGCCGCGAAGGAGCACCAGGCGCTCTGCTGAAGCTGCTGGACATGCGGAAGGGGGAGAGGCACACCCCAGTGGGGCTGCTAAGCGCAGCAAAAAATAGGCTTGCCAGGGCGGGTGAGGCAACCCGGACCATTGACATTGAACTACTTTTCGTTAACATTTTCTTTTGTTGCACATCAGTGCAGTAACGGTGTTGCAACATTATTAAAAATTTCATTTCCTTACAACCATTTACCTGTCTGTGCATCTGTACTCACTCAGAAATAGTTTTCTGTAATCTCCTCACGTCTGTATCTGCCATCACTTGGCGTAGACACCCCGGCAGGTTGTGTTTGTGGCACAGCAACGTCGTCGTCATGGTCCTCGTAGTCTGACAACTCCACCTCAGTGCCCTTCTTCACCGCAAGGTTGTGCAACATTGCACAGACAGCTATGATCTTGCAGCAGGTAATGGGGGTATACTGCCTTGCACCTCCACTCTTGTGCAGGCATCTGAATCTGCTTTTCCAGATGCCAAAGGTCCGTTCAACTACATTCCTTGTGCTTTTGTGGGCCCGGTTATACCTCCTTTGGCTGGGTGTAGAGGGGTTGAGGTAGGGGGTGAGTATGAATGAGCGGAGGGCATATGCACTGTCGCCTAGCAGGAAAAGGGGTAACATTACTCACATGCATACATGTATTTCACTTAGCTACTTTGTGTTATGGGGGTCTGATGATGTGTCTCACCTAGGAGGTATCCTTCACCAAATTCGCCAGCCATCAGCCGTGCATAGATGCCGCTCTGATGAAAAATGTAGGAGTCGTGGGTACTCCCTGGGAATTCTGCAACCAGGTCTGTGATGGTGCACTTCGCATTGCAGATCACCTGAACATTGATGGTGTGCGTAGACTTCCTATTGCGGTATATGTATTCTGTGTCAGCAGGGGGGCAAATCGGAATGTGCGTGCCATCTATGCAGCCAATGATTTGGGGAAATTGAGCCATCTGGTAAAAGTCAGCTTTTGTTTGTACCAGTTCCGCGTGGGTTGCAGGGAAAGAGATGTATTGGTCCATCCTGTGTATCATGGCGTCAAGGAAGTTGTGGAAAAACCTTGACAGGCTGCTCTGGGTCACCCCTCCTACCGCTGCTACTCCACTTTGATAGCTGCCAGACGCAAGCAGGTGTAGGCTGCATAGCACCTGCACGTGCGCTGGGATGGCGTGTGCCCTTGGGGTGGGGTGGTCCAACAGTGGTTTGAGGTCCCTGATGAGCTCCAGAATGGTGTCTGAGTCCAGCCTGTACCTCTGTAGGATCTCTGCCTCTGTGAGCATGAACAGGGTGATCCTCTGTCTGTAGACCTGTTCCTCTCTTTGCCATTCCCTCTCTCCTTCCTGCTGTAGCCGTAGCCGCCTTGCAATGACATAAAAAGCAGCCATCCTGCAAGTTGCAATGCATTTTGGGTCTATTTTTATAGGTTGAAGTTGGTTACCACCTGATTGTAATCCATGGTAAATACCGATTTTGAAATACCGATTTTGAGCCAAAATCTGTATTTCTGTGCTTCCCTACATCTCTCTATCTGTCCGAATCGGAGATTTTCCGATTCGGTAACCCTACCGAATCGGTAGGTTATCCGAATCGGCATTTTTCCGATTTGCTGTCTCTACCGATTCGATACATGGACCGAATCGTTTTTTTTCCGAATCGGTGTCACTACCGATTCGGTACATGGACCGAATCGTTTTTTTTTCCGATTCGGTGTCACTACCGATTCGGTACATGTACCGAATCGGTATTTTTTCCGATTCGGTATGTTACCGAATCGTTATCTTTCCGAATCGGGGTATTTCCGATTCTGATTATTTCCGATTCGGTAGCCATTCCGAATCGGTATATATACCGATTTGGACGATTTTCTTTGCCCTACATCTCGATGGCTGTATACCGATCGGTAAGGGCTGAAAATCGGTATTTTCGGCCGTTACCGATCGGTAACGGCCTACCTACATCGGGCCCTTAGTCTGTGTGCATCATTTGCGTCCAGACTTCTTCACCCAGAAGCCGCACACAGAGATGCCTTTGTCCCATAATTGCATGGAGTGGCTCTGTGGTCTTATACAGTGCATCAATACCACCCCATGGGAAAGTTGGGTCCTATAACAGATTAGACACTTGTTTCTAAATCCAGACCTGTTTAAATGTGTACAACTCTTTGGATCACTCCCCGGTGGAGTCGACGCTCAGGCAGTGAGTACAGTAGAACTTGTAAACCCAACTAGCGAATGAGGATGGAGATACTTCTGGATGGGGCGTTCTCTACATCGTTTTGACAAACATTAACTGACTACTTCCATGTCAATTGGTGGTCGGCAAATAAGAGAGGCACTGAATGGGACGCAATGAAGGTTTCTCTGTGGGGCGGTGCCATCGGGAAGACAGAAGGGTTGCTGGACATCTTTGTAGAGACGTCCTTGAAGTCTGGAGGGGCTATACTGTCTTAAAGGCTGCAGAAGTGACACCTCGAAGTGACCTACATCAGACAAGATGCTTTCTCACATAAAGCCTACAGGCAACACCTACACAGGGAAGGGGTTAAATTCTGGGGCGATGTTGGCCTGGTTGCTGCAGAGGGAGATCATTAGGACAAGCATAAAATGCAGTACAGACACTGGGGGGTCAGATCCATAGGTCGCAGGAAGCCATAAATGATGCCTTCTAAGGCATACGCGGGAAGCTTGACCTTCCCTCTTGGCTTGAGCTCATAAAACAACCTGAGATCTGCATACTTCAGGAAACCTGGAGCCTGACCCCAAAATACATCCCAGGGTTTAGGACACTGCATTGACCGGCAATTCCCTCGAAACATGGTCAGCCGTCTGGTAGGCTACCTATTTTGATCAACATATCATTAAATACTAGACTGGGTAGACTCTTATAAGGTAAATGAGGAGGACATAATGTGGCTGGTGCCACCACTGGAGTTATCTCCTATAAAAAAGTGGTTGCAAGCAGCCCTGCAATTGAATGTCATAACCTTGGAACACAGGCTAAGGGCCGCTAATGGTAGAACCAGCTCCGACAAGGGGGGGGGGGGTGACCCTTGTCAGGCTAAATGGTTCAAACCGAATATATTACCTACTTGTGGATCTCACCCTATGGTCCCTAGTCCAAGACATAGCTATCATCCCGTTTTGTGATAGTGACCATCATCCCCTCAGCCTGTCTGTTGAGCATCCATGGGGCGAAAAGTGGAGGGCTGCCACCATGGCACTAAGCACCAAGGAGGTAATCCCCTCAAATGATAAACGCAGACTCAAATGGCACGCAATCATGGCAGTTGACCAAACATTTTTTTTATTTTTTTAAATGATATAGAATCACATGTGGGCATACTGTTACCCATGCAAGACGAACAGGCTCCACATATTAGCTGTAGTGCCCTGCACACAGAAGTTTTTGAACATCTGGCCAGACACTTTTATGCTCAATCCCGAAGGCCTGGTGCAAAATAGGGGAGACCATTGGGAACAAACTTGTGGTTCGACAAGGAGTGTAGTGTTTTAAGAAGGAGTTTTACTGCAGCCATTAGAGGGACACTTGCCTGATTTGTGAAACAAGGAGGCATTATAAACAGGCTCAGATTAAGGCCAAGAGAGCGTGGGACGAAAGGAGGTGGGAAGAACTTAGCGCGGCCACCTTGCACCCAGATAGCAGGATGTTTTGGTCACTGCTGGCTAAAGGTAACTTTGAAAGAGCATTTCCTTTGGTCAATAACATCCCTGCTAAGGTGTGGCACAAGCACTTCAGAGCATTGTATTTTACCATCTGTTCCCAAACCAGAGCTCCTATATTTTTTGATTTAGGACAGCCAGTATGTAGCCTCTTGTTCACCAGAGAGGAAATCTTGACCTCCTTTGACTTACCAGCAAAAGCACGAGGACCAGACAGTATTCCTGGTGATCTTTTTCTCTTAGATAGAAATAACTGGGCTACTTACCTCACAATACTGTTTAACAATATTGCTGGTGGGGGAACGATTCCAGAATCGTGGAAAGGGGCTGAAGTTATCCCCAATTTCAAGAAAGTTGATAGGTCATGCCCGGTAACTACCGCCCGATCAGCTTGATCAATTGTGTCCAAAAGGTCTTCTGCTGTTCTCTCCTTGTTAAGGTCCAAGACTGTATGGATGAGAATCGTATCCTTTCTCCGCTCCAAGCGGGTTTTCAACGGAAAACAGGCACCACCGATCAAGTTTTTCATATTGTTATGCTATTGGAAGGTAGTTTTGCAGGGCAAAGGCAGTCTATACCTTGCTTTTATAGACTTAAAAACAACCTTCGACCTGGACACCAGGCACACATTGTGGCAAATGCTGAGGGACATGGGAATGCCCATGGGGATTCTGGAACTTTTAATTAGGCTGCATGAAGATAATTTTGCCCAAGTAAGATGGGGCAATTAGGGTCAAACTGCTGAGCCCTTCAAGGTACATCAGGGGGTCCGCCTGGGCTGTGTCTTAGCCCCAACCCTTTTTTCTTTGTATATTAATCAAGTAACAGAGCAGCTATCTTCTAGCCCAGTTGATGCCCCACCGTTGGCGATCTTTAAAATCCCTACCTTACTATTTGCCGATGATACCCTTCTTGTTTCCAAAACTCCTATGGGTCTGCAAAAACTATTGATCCAATTCAAGGCTTTTTTGTGATGGAAGGGGCTTGGTAATCAAAACCTCTAAAACCAAGCTAATGTTCCTTAACCCCCACAGGTCCTTTAAGGGAAATTTGTTCTTGGACAATGCCCGCTTGAGAGAGTTAGTTCCTTTGACTACCTGGGAATTAAACTATCAGATGGTTTGGCTTGGAAGTTTCACCTTAAGAAGGACTTTCCTAAATGTTCCCAGGTGACCAGGGCCCTCAGGCAGGAGCATTGTCCTTCTTACACCAAGCCTGCAGCACCTGCTCTCAAACTATATCGTTGCAAGGCTATGAGCAGTTCCCTGAAGTCGGTTACTCTGTCCGGTGCTACCACGGTAATGAAAATGACAACCATTTCTGGCAGACCGTGTCGTTGTGGACCAGCTTTAGTGTCAGCAGACATGTACACAGTACCTTTGGTTCCGGCTGACTGCGTCTGTGCTTGTTGGTTGTGGCAACCGTCACAGTTGTGATGGGAAGCATGCGGTGCATTCAAGTCATGGTGCAGGCAGTGGCTCGTGACAGTCGTCCAGCAGTGTCCGTGGGTCCAGGGATGCAGTGCGGAGTGAGTTGGTGCTAGTGGCAGTGCTGACAGGTCCCGGTGCAGGCCACAGTGCCGGTTCATTGGAGCTGGCATCAGTCGGCCCAAACTGCAATGCGGGATGGGTGGTGCATCGTGTGACTTATGAGTGGTGCCCCCAAACCACGGTACGGTCACGGGTGTCTCAGTCAGCAGGTAGCAACGTTCTCAGTGAGATCAGGGTGTCAGAGTGAAGCAAGGCGGTGCGGACTGCGGTGCCCACAGGTCACGGTGCAAGCAACGGCTCGATGGCGGTGATGGTTGTTGGTGAGACCAGGGTTGCGGTGCAAAGTGCGGCTGTGTGCTCTGTGGTGCCTTCAGGACATGGAGCCTGCAGCAGTGCCGGTGACGGTGTCAGCTGTTTTCTCCCTCTTTGGCAACTGAAACCATGGTTCCAGAGGCAGTACCCAGAAGTAAGTGCAATCTTTGCTGTTACTAAGACATCGGGAACAGGAGGCAAGCCCTATTTCAAGCCCCTAGAGATACTCAGCAACAAGTAAAGAAAGTTACTTCCAGTCCTTTCATTGCCCTAAGCAGAAGCAGCAACTGTAGGCCAACCCAACAAAGCAACAACACAGCAATGTGCAGTAATCCTCCTAGCAGTTCCTCCAGCTCTTCTTCTTGCAGGTTCCTTTATTCCAGCGAGTTCTAAAGTTCTGGGGTCTGGGCCCCTATATTTATACTACATTTCTCTTTGTTCTCTTGGGCAGAGAGTGTCTGTGCCTAGCACAAACCAGTTCGGTCCTCTTTGGCCCAGCTTCTCAGCAGGAGGTAGAGACAGCATTGTCCAAGCCAGACCTGGCCCATTCAGGTGCAAGAAAATCTCCTCCCACTACTCTAAATGCGGCCCAGGCCCTGTCAACTCCAGAGCTAGACAGTCAATCCACAACTCAGCAGAGGTACCCAGGATGGCTCTGCAAGAAAATACCTACTTTCTAAAAGTGGTGTTTTCAAACATAGAAATCATCTTTACTAAAACATGCATTTCTACATTCTGAGTTCATTCATACTAAACCCAATTTCTCTATATTGTCCCCATGGGAAGATACACTCTTAAAATGTTACAGAGTATTCCCCATTCTTTCCTATGGGATAGATGGCCTTTCAACAGTCCAGAAAAGATTACACTGTGGTTCACTATCAGGACATGTCACACACACCAGTACATGTCCTACCTTTCACATACACAGCACCTTGCCCAAAGGGGTACCTTGGGTCTACCTTAGGGGTGACTCACATGTAATAAAAGGGAAGGTTAGAGCATGTCAAGTGGGTGCACTTTCCAAGTCGACATGGCAGTAAAAACTGCATGCAGACACTGCAATTGCAGGTCTGAGAACCCTTTAAAAGGCTACTCGTGTGGGTGGCACAATCAGTGATGCAGGCCCACTAGCAGCATTTGTCAATCAATCAATCAAAGAATGCTTTATTCGACAGTACATGTCATAAAAGCGATACAGATAAAAAGTTAAAACAATACAAAAATAAAACTCGGATACAAACTTTTGTGCAAAATAGCAAAGTAGTTATCAGATTTCCCAATATAATAGCAAGGCATTGGTTCATGGCAGAACAGACATAAAAAGCTTAATTTACAGATGATCTCGATTGGTCTCAAAAGGATATATGAGAACAAATTAAATCCCACACATCCCATTAGCCCAAGTGCACATACATGAACGAAGAGAAGTTTATGTTTCAATTTTCAAGCATAAGTTCTTATGAACGAATGACCCACAACCACCTTAAGAATTTTGCTATCGGAATGGCATACCTAAGTTATGGATCAGTACAGAGAATACGGGGAGCTGTGCTATACGATCTAGTGTCCATGTTCCTACATATTTACACCAGCCATGCTTTGCGAGGGCCAGAGTAGGCAGGGCAGATGAACAGTACGTGTGATAGAGTTTCTACCTGGTCAGTGCATGTTATACATTTCTTATTCATTGTAGTGGACCATTTAAATGTGAAGCACATTAAGGGTAAGGTTCCTGTTCTAAATTGGAAATACAGTTTCCAATAAAAAGGCTTTGGAATAGCGTCCCAATAAAGCTCAAGGTTTGGCCGAGGTTTAATCTGTAAATAAAGCCCAGTGAGGGAAGTGGAATCATGGCGCCTACACTCTTCACATGCAAACATCTCCCAATATATGTCCTTGAGTGTGTCTTTAGTTGGGAACAAGGAGTTAGTGGGACTATACCACAGATGTACAAGGCCCAATCTGTAAAAAAGGCCCCTCAAATTTCTCAACCAGCTGATTTTGTGGAATTGATCTGTGTCAATGATGTCCCTTATGCCCTCGGCCTATATTGTCAGTTCTGCAGTACACCATCACCTAAGCCAGTATAGAATAAGTCGTAGCCTGTTGAGGTCCCTCATAGCATTCCTGCCTAGATCGCTCCTTAGGAGAACAGTGGGTGTACTTTGCGGTAGCAACGTTTGATATACAGGCCCTGACACTCTCAGTACACTTTACTAAGGACTTACCAGTAAATCAAATATGCCAATTATGGAAACACCAATCCACAATACAATTTACAATAGGAGTACCTGCACTTTAACACTGGAGAGCAGTGAGAAAGTGCACAGACCCACTAAACCAGCAAAAACAATTAAATTAAACTGGGAGGTCAGAAAGCGAAAACACATGGAAAAACACCAAAAGACTCAGGTGGTATGAACAAATCGGTGAAAAGTTGTGCTCTCATGGCGATCCAAACCTAAGTCTTCCTTAAACAATGCTTTGAGAGAAACATGGTGGGCTACATCCGTCCATCCCACGTCACAACGAGTTCTTGGAAACCGGACCCTTAAGCCTTTGGAATTTTCCCTGCTTGGATTATTGATTTCTCCAAGAACTCATTTATTATGCATGAACTACTATTCCTTAAGGGTTCATTCATGATGTCTTCCTCTGCCTGACTTTATGTCAATGGTAACATTGTATTCCAGAGGATACTCATCAATAGTCATTCATCAATAGTCATAAGCAGTGAATTATCCCCGTCCACGTGCGGGATCCAGGAGCATATAGATATATATATATTATTTTGTGCATTTGACATACGATTTATATGTTATTTATTATGTGTATTTGTCATACGATTTTATGCTGCTAGCCTATTTTGCACAGCCTAACGCATTTATGCAGTTATAAGGCACCATTGCCACTTTGAAAAACCTAAGAATTATGAGTGTTAAAAAAGTGCTTGTGTTCATGTAAAACGCTGTATTGCAATGCTACCAATTTTGTGCACATGTAAACACTCTACATTCGGAGTCTATCTTCATTGTTTATCACCAAAGCACGTGGTGTCATCACGAGAAAGAAAAAAATGAGTGTGTGCCCTATTTAAAGTGAACACTACTGCATGTCCGCCATGTGATCAAGGGCAGTTCCTGCCCGAAACGCGTCATGCCTACCTTAACTGCCAATGGATAATAAACCTTTGCTGTGAACACTCATGAGTCGTGTGGTGGTCCGTATTTTTCTGTGGTTGCAGCCTGGGAAGCAGAGATTGACCCATATTCACTGCGGAAGTTTCTGGTTGCTTTCGCCTTTACGGACCCCGCCCCGATTGCTGGAAGCCTACTTCAACCCGACATCACTGCCGCTCCGGAAGGAAACCTACAGGCTGGCTGAACCCCTTGTGAGCTGAGAGAGAAAGAAAACCGGTGACCGAGGACGCCGACGCTTGAGTCGGAGGACCCGCGAAGGCTTGACCTCGTCTCCCGGTGAGTAATCCACAATAGCATGCACAAGACGGGGCTGCGCTCTTCTGAAATACGGAGAAGGTTTCCATTGTGTTGAAACGCCGAGTTGCATTTAAACGTGCAGGCTATAAATCACCGCAGTTAAGAACGACCAAAAAAACAGGCATAATGTTGAGCAGCGCAGTACGAGAGAGAGAACAGGATGCAGATGCGTTATTCGATAACGTAACAAAAAATAAAACTAAAAATGTGAACAAAACTGCGCAAAATGAAAATACTGAAGATGCAAATAAAGACACGAACATTTTGTTGAGAAACTTGGAGGAAAAAATGAGAGCCGAGTTAACTAAATGGTGGGAGAGCAAATCTTTAACTAAATACGTGGAGGTGAACAGGGTCCCTCGTGGGCTACGCATACTGTTAGCTCCCAGCTTCGAAAAACCTAATCCAGCCATGTTACTCGAGTGGGGAGAAAGTAATTTACAACAATCCATGAACCTCATACGGATCTTAATCAAGTATGCTGATATAGATCGTTTAGCTCTCACTAAGGAAATAGAAGAAATGGAACATGATCTGAGCAAAGCTGAAAACCAGGATTGGATTTCAATAAAAATGAATGAAATCAAAGAACGTTAAAAAAAATATGAAGAGAAAATAAAAAATAGAAAAGTACATAAATTTGCCAGAGACTTGGAGGATTATGAAAGAGGACAAATCTACACTTTTGCGAAGAAATATGAGAATATTCGAAAGATGAAAGGAACAATTGTAACCAAACCGAATATTTTGGAAGCCAACCAACAAATACCAGCTGGTGACACACCTGAAATAGACACAATATCACTCACAAGTGATTCTAGTATTAGTTCAGCTGGTTCAAGTTCAAGTATTCTGGAACCCGCAAACACCATTCCGGGTTTAGGGGAAGAAGTGGATTTTTTAGTACAGGACCGCTTGAAAACCCTGAGACCAAGGAAAGAGAGAAACCAAGCAGACGAAGGCGGAACAACCAGAAAAACCGCCCGCAGGAAACGCAAAAGGCAAGCCAAAAAAGAGGCAAAACTACTGGCGGAAGAAGAAATAATTAATGACAACACCGTAGTCAACCTTAGCACATTAACACTCACGAGAGCCGAGGAACAGCTGCTTTCCTTAGGTTTAAACTTCTGCCCTAACACCAATTTTGACTATGCTTCCACCTGTGTAGACTTGTTTCTATTCATCAGAAAACTAAAACTTAAGAAATTCTATGCCCTAAAAGACCTAGGAGAGGACAAACAAAACAAACCAAGAGCCTCAAATCCCTCTGGCGTGCAGGTCGGAGAAATACCAACTTTATGGGCATTACATGGTTTAAGTAATGAAGATGAATTGAGTTCCCAAGCACCTACTCAAACCAAATTAAGAGAACTTAACTTGCTGCAAAAAGGTGCCGGAGAAAGCCCTTTCAAACCTAAATCCTCCTTCATCCCTTTGATGCCGAAAGACGCCATCGACGTCTTTCATGATCGCATCGTCGAGGAGATCAAAGATTTAAATTGCTCCATTAATCGCAACAGGAAGTTTGAACTAAACCAACAACAAGTTTCTTTCAACAAACTCATCAACAAGCTAGCTAACAATTCTGCCATCATTGTTAAGAAATCGGATAAAGGGGGCAATGTTGTCCTGTGGCCCAAACAACAGTATGATATAGAAGCGAAAAGACAGTTAAATAACAGCGATTGTTATGAATTAACCACATGGAACAAATACAATAAAGCGAAGGATAACATCAAGAAAGAATTACTAAAATGGAAGCATGAGGGCCTAATATCAAGTGAAGAATATAATTTCTTGTTTAACACTCATCCAAGGTTACCTTTTCTTTATCTGTTACCAAAGTTACATAAGAACATTATCCCAGTTCCTGGACGCCCTATAATCTCGGCGATTGGTAGCATGACTGAAAATGTGGGCTCATACATAGACTTCTATCTACAGGACTTAGTGAAAACCATGCCCTCTTACTTGAAGGATACAGGCGATTTTTTGAGACACATTGAAAATATGACCTGGTCCAATGAATTGATTCTATTGACTCTGGATATAGAATCACTCTTTACCAGTATTCGACACGAGTGTGGCTTACGTGGAGTTGAACATTTTTTGAAAACACGTCCTGCTGAATACGCCATGCATAACAAGATGCTCATGGCTCTCATCTCATGGTGTTTGAATAACAATTACTTTTCATTTGAAAAGAATGTGTACAGACAG
This sequence comes from Lissotriton vulgaris, assembly GCF_964263255.1. Lineage (NCBI taxonomy): Eukaryota > Metazoa > Chordata > Amphibia > Caudata > Salamandridae > Lissotriton > Lissotriton vulgaris. The sequence continues at coordinate 70,469,730 of NC_141699.1, forward strand.
AAACAGGGGGTGGCCATGGGGGCCTGCTTTTCCCCGAGCTACGCGGGGTTACACGTGGGCTACTGGGAAAAGCAGGTCCTCATGTCAGACCACAGAGCTATATTTGAACAAAATGTTGTTTCTTGGCTTCGTTATATAGACGATGTTTTTGTTATTTGGAAAGGCGATATGCAGAGTGCACAAGATTTTGTTAACTTGTTAAATATCAATGAGTTCAACTTACATTTCACCTCACATATGAGTACCACCATGTTAGAATTTCTTGATGTACAAGTACAAATAATTGATGACAAATTAACAACTACAGCATACAGAAAACCAACTGCTGGAAATGCTATATTACACGCATCAAGTGCGCACCCGCGTCATTTGATAGCAAGCATACCCTCTGGGGAATTGTTACGACTTAAGCGCATTTGCAGCACTTCGGAACAATTCGATACCTGCAGCCAGTCATGTTTGGACCGTATGCGACATAGGGGATATAGTGAAGACATCCTTAACAGAGCCATAGCTAAAACTAATGAAAGACCAAGATCTGCCCTGTTACCTAACACCACTGAGCAAGACACCGACATAACAGAGGAAAATAGTTCACCTAGACTAATTACCACGTACAGCAAACAGGAACGCAAGATACGGAACATCCTGAATAAAAATTGGCCCATAGTTCTGACTGACCCAATTCTAAAAACCACGTTACCAGAACGTCCCAGTGTAACATTTAGAAAATCTAAGAATATGGCGAATCTTTTATCCAAAGAGACCCCCACTGAGACCAAAAATATCCAAACGTGGCTACCCACAAGTAATGGTTTTCGCAAATGCGCGACATGTCGGGCATGCAACTTTGGAGCCAATACTACCACATACAGGACCCCCTTTAAAATCCAAGAACAGTCCATCAGGGGTAAACACGACTGCCGCACTGAGTATGCCGTATATATTCTTACCTGTACATGTGGTTTACGATATGTAGGCAGTACGAGGAATCCTGTACATATGCGCATCCTACAGCACATTCGTGCCATCATTAATTGTGACCCGGCATACCCGGTAGCCAGACATTTCAAAATAAGCCACAATAAAGACTTTAATTGTCTTTCTTATTTTGTAATTGATCAGGCACCGACACTTAAATGAGGCGGAGACAGAGACAAGGCGTTAAGACAACTAGAGACAAGATACATTCTTAATCTCAACAGTAAACACCCTAACGGTCTTAACGATAGAGAGGACATGCACACCTTTCTTTAAACAAAGTCACCTTGTCTCGTCTTTACATCCATCTCCTTGATTAAGGTCATATAAATAGCCTGTAATTTCTATTAGCAATTTTTATAGCTGTCTTATAAAATGGCGATATCATGAAAATTGATTTTTGGCTTCATCTTTCAGATATTGAATTTTATCTCTCTCTATAATCACCTTTTAACTTCTCTTTTTTGCACTATTATCACTCAGCACTTTAAACTTGGATTGGGAATTTGCAATATATGGTTACTTTATCTAATAAGGGTTCTCTCCCGGGAGCGGGACTGACCAATCATCCAGGGTAACAATTCTAGCACCAGCACTTTAGTTGTTCATATTTGCAACTGCTCACATAATAGGAAGTGCAAGGATCAAGCACATGATCTTAGCGAGGCAGCTTTAGTATGCATTTACACAAAAAGCATCTATGCAATGAGAATTTCCATTGCATCAATATATAATGTTATTTGCACATCTATTTTAGCATAACATGAATTCTTACATGCAATATAAATATTATTAAATGGCTTTTTTAATAAGGTCTTTTATATAACAAATTTTAACATATTTATATGTTATTTATTTTGTGCATTTGACATACGATTTATATGTTATTTATTATGTGTATTTGTCATACGATTTTATGCTGCTAGCCTATTTTGCACAGCCTAACGCATTTATGCGGTTATAAGGCACCATTGCCACTTTGAAAAACCTAAGAATTATGAGTGTTAAAAAAGTGCTTGTGTTCATGTAAAACGCTGTATTGCAATGCTACCAATTTTGTGCACATGTAAACACTCTACATTCGGAGTCTATCTTCATTGTTTATCACCAAAGCACGTGGTGTCATCACGAGAAAGAAAAAAATGAGTGTGTGCCCTATTTAAAGTGAACACTACTGCATGTCCGCCATGTGATCAAGGGCAGTTCCTGCCCGAAACGCGTCATGCCTACCTTAACTGCCAATGGATAATAAACCTTTGCTGTGAACACTCAGGAGTCGTGTGGTGGTCCGTATTTTTCTGTGGTTGCAGCCTGGGAAGCAGAGATTGACCCATATATAAATATATATGATTCATTCACAAATCTGGAAGTTCATAGTTTGTTTTCCTGTATAACTAGCATGATTTAATTTGCAAATATGGAAATGTTTCCATGGTGACCAAAACTGCTAATCCAGGAGACGGTGTTTATATATATTGCTTTGAATTGTGAAAAACACGTTTTCATTTTTCATTTGTGTTCCCAAAAACAACATTGTTTGTATTATGCTGTGCAACCGGATAACACGATACTGAAAAACCTTGTTTGTTACAAAGTATCTCTTCAATGTCTATTGATGATCACGTGCACATTTCTGATATTTGTAACACTTTAAATATGGAATGGCCACTGTTACACTTTACCCGTGAGCAAGAGGCGAAAGCTTTGAAACGCTTTGGGTTTTCCGTGTGCCAATAAAATATCTGCACCTTGAACGAACATTTGGGCCCCGGCTCTGGTGTCTTGCTGATTTATGAGCGTTTGTACTGCCAGGAGTCCGTTTAATACTTTGGGAGGTGGCGATCCCGCCGGGAGCCTGCTGAGGAAAGAGGCGAGAGTCAACGCTAAACGAGTGTGTGTTCATATATATATATGTATATATATATATATCTCAGAACCACCTCCTTCATCAGGGATGTCATCAGTGATGTCATTTGAGATGTCATTAGTGATGTCACTGACCATGTCATGAAAGATGTAATATGTGACATCATCAGCAGTGGATTGCGGGTGTGCGAAATATAGTTAGTTAGTACAACTATATAGGAGCAATTTCAATGGTTTTGTATGATTGAACTGTCCAGCTAACTATAACACCCCTAAAACTTATAGTTTTTTGAGTGAATTTCAAAGGTTTTTTAAATGCTAAATCCTAACTATATAAGGCCTGAAAATTATGTTTTTTTCAGTGAATATATATATATATATATACACACACATATACATACATATATGTACATACATATACAGGTGTATGCCCAGATCATAAAGTATATCAAACCTACTACCCCATACGCCTAAATATGTATGTATACCTACATATATGTACATATGCAGCCCCATCAACAAGTCTAACACAAATAGGGCAAACAGCCAAAATTACATCAGTTTTACTTGTATAACAGTAAGTCTCTCAAGACTGCTTGTAATAGAGGCCATACACTGTAATGGTTTCATACAAAAATCCTTTATGTACCAAAAAAAGGAAAAGGACAGGTAATTGCAGGCAGTTTGGCCCATAGGTTGCATAAAACTGTCTTAGTGCAGAAAAGACAACTGGCACCTTGCCTTTAAGGCTTACCAGAATCTGAGCACTTTGCCTTTAAGAACCTCAGGGAACCCTATGCTCCCAGCATGCCCTTCAGGTGACAGTTAGGTCAGTTAGATCTTTTCCGGCTCCTTCTGTGAGGATCCTGGAGCTTGAACTCGACAGTTTTCTGACTTTTCTGTGAGGAATTGTTATTTTTCTTGGATTTTTACGATTTCTCCTTTGCTGTCAGAGGTTTTTCATCCTTTCCTGACATAATTTCTTCATCTTTTTCTGTCAGAATGCCAGCTCTTTTTTGCAAATGTCCAGCCTGTGGGAAGAAGATGGCCATTTCAGATCCACATTCTGTGCGTATTGCCTGTCTTCCTTCTTGTCACAAGATAGACTCGTGCTATCATTGTTAGAAGTTTTTTGGGGGGACTTTACATGATAGAGAGAGGATTTGCCTTCAAGCTGTGCTGGAGAGAGGAACAGCCCGTTTGGAAATTGGCCTTGCGACTCAAGAACCCTCCTCTCATCAGGAACATCGACGCCAGCATCATTCTGCCTCTTCTACATTGAAAAAAGAGCAGATTCCAGACTGTTAGCCATTGACGTCTTCACCGCCGTTGAAGAAAAGGCCTACAGAATCTCCGACGCCGAGACGGCGTGAGTCTCCGTCGTCAAGAAAGGCTTTGACGTCGAAGCATACTACCTCGGGCTCGAGGTATGTTCAGGATGTGGGTCAATCGATGTCTAAACACCCATCGACGTCTAGACACCCATCGACGTCGACGTCGAGACATTCTCCGTCGCCTCAGCGTAGGTCGACGTCGAGAAGTTTGACGACGGTGAAGAGATCTCAAGATCAGTCCCCGTCGAGAGCATTGACGTTGTCGTCGAGGAGGCGAGAGCACTCGCCGTCCAGATCACCACGACGCCATAGACAGTCGACGTCGAGGTCCCCTTTGAAGGAGGCGGGATAGCCGTTGAGGGCAGCGGGGTCCTTAACTCCTTCCATGCATCGCCCCATGTTGGGGAAGAAGCAAGATTCAACGTCAAAGGAGATGCATACGTCGACATCGAGCCCATCGACATCGAGGGAAAAAGAGCCTGCTGCTGCCTCGGAAGAGGTTTTAGCTGCATCACGTTCGCCTTCAAGGTCTTCATCGTCGCCAGGACTGCATATTGCCCAGGTTTCCCCGGAGGGCTCTCCGGTGGTTGGCGATGAGCCTCGGCGTAGGCAGTCTGAAGCCCTCAGTAGCCCGGGTTTGGACTATTCCCGTACCTACTCTCCTTCATGCCTGTCACGATCCCCATCACATACTGAGGCTCCATGGAGAGCACCACGTAGATCACGATCTCCAACTGTGGTTTCTTCCAGAAGAAGAAGTCTGTGCAGATCGCGCTCTCCGCGTTCCCATCATGTGTGCTCAAGGGACAGGTTTCACTCCTACAATTCTTCACCGAAGAGAAGGCGACATAGATCTCCCACCTGGTCTTCTTCTTCTACCAGGTCCTCTAAGAGAGATTATTCTCCAACTTTCACTTCTACAGCTCCATGAAGAGTATCGCCGATTGATGATCTCACCACAGAGGTTCTCTGTAGAGGAGCGAGTAAGTTAAACATTACTATGTCGGTAAATACTGTTTCCTCTTCGGTGATCTTTGAGACCCTCCATCACCGTTCTTCAGTCAGGCCTTTGCTTCCTCTTGTCCCTGGCATTATCGAACTTACTACACAGACTTTTCAGAAGCCAGCAACAGTGGGTTCTGTACCCTCCCAGATAATAATAATATTAATAATACTGAGTTTTATAGAGCGCAACAGCTACCTCCGTAGGAAGTGTCCCGGCGCTGGCATGGGCAGTGAGAGTCATAATGCAAGAGAGAAGAGATTTATTGCGTGAAAAGCCATGTTTTCAGTAGGCTTTTGAAGCAAGGTTCGGAGGGTGCTTGTTGGATAGCGAAGAAGTACAATGCTCCTGATCAAGATCCGTTATTTCTTCGTTCTGATCCTCCTTCTGATTCCATCATTGTGGCAGCGGCTAGGAAGACACACTCCTTGATGTCTTCATCCTCGGCACCTCCAGATAGAGATAGCAAACTGATGGACTCTATGGGTAGAAAGATGTGGAACACCTCAGCATCTTTCATGAAGGTCGCCAGTGCCTCAGCTCTGCTGGGGAGATATGATATAGATCCTTGTGGGATTCTCTGGGCCATTTTGCAGACAAACTCTCTAAAGAATATCAGCAAGATTTTCGTGAAATACTGCAAGAGGGAGGTATTGTAGCGAATCAGATTATTAGTGCCTTCGCTAATTCTGCTGATCTGGTTGCACACGGGTACCCCCATGGTTTCTGTTTAAGGCGTTCTACGTTAACTGGTCTTAAGCCTGAGGTACAACGAAAGATCACCAATCTACCATTCAATGGGTCTTCTCTCTTCGGTCCCCATGCAGATGATGAAATGGCAAAGATGAAAGCAGAACTGGACACAGTGAAAGCTGCGGGGATGGAGAAGAAGAAAGAATTTTGTAGAACATTTTTGCTCCTATGATAAACGCCCATTCCAGCAGAGGGGTCAACCTTCTCAGTGGTCGTCGCAGGGTCACCAGCAGTAGCAGAGGTCTCACTTTCACCAACGGAGACCAGGTAGAGGTAAAGGGAACAATAAGGAGCAGAACTCTATCTCAAAGCAGCCATCGAAACACTGAGGGAGTGCTTCCTCTAAACATGTTGTCCACTTTGGTAGGAGGAAGTATGGCTGGTCATCTGGAGGAGTGAAAACATATAATCAACGACAAATGGGTGTTAAATATTGTCAAAAATGGATATCTGCTACATTTCAAGACCCCACCAGTATCGGTTCCTCCAAACGGAGGACTCCACCTGTGTCATCCCGTTTTACAAGAGGAAGTAAACATTCTTCTGCGAAAGAAAGCCATAGAGTAGGTTCCGGGTTCATCAGAGGCGCCAGGGGATATACTTGGTATTTCCTGTCAAAAAAAGAGGTCCTTCGGTGGAGTACAGACCAAGTCTGGACCTTCGCATTCTGAACAAATACATCCGCAAGGAAAAGTTTTGGATGCTTGCTCTGCACCAGATCTTCCCTCATTTAGATCAAGGAGACTGGATGTGCTCCATAGATCTGCAAGATGCCTATTTTCACATTCCAGTGTCCAGGAAACATCGGAAATTTCTCAGTTTTCAGGTTGCTCTGCGCCATTATCAGTTCCGAGTTCTACCATTTGGACTCAAGTCAGCCCCACAGACTTTTTCAAAGTGCATGGCAGTGGTGGCGGCTTTTCTGCACTGGCGAGAAATATTTATAAATCCATACCTTGACGACTGGCTTCTGAAGAGTTCCACTCCATCCCTACTTCAGTTACATCTCTCCTACAGTCTCCAACTACTGAACAAGCTGGGCCTACGAGTCAATTTAAAAAAATCAATTCTCAACCCGACTCAGAACATTCACTACCTAGGATCGTCGCTAGACACCGTGGAGGCAAGCGTGTGTCCTTCGGCAGAGAGATTTTCATCGATCAGGATGAAATGCTAGCAACTCCTTCAGTGTCTCTACCCGACGGTCAGACAAGTGTCCTCTCTCCTGGGGTACATGGCTTCCTGCATCTTTATAGTCCCCAATGCTCGATTGCACATGCGTCCCCTGCAACAGGCTCTGGAAGACCGGTGGGTGCAAGCGTCAGGCAGTTGGGAGGATCGGATAACTCTTCCCCAGTCTGCCAGGGACTCTATCAGGTGGTGGACAAAGAGATCGCCTCTAATGAAAGGTGTTCCCTTCCATCAATAGACTCCGACTCAGACCATAGTTACAGACGCCTACCTACAGGGTTGGGGTGCTTATGTGGATCACCTGCAAGTGCAGGGGCTATGGTCAGACACAGAGAGGGGATATCATATCAAATTACTGGAATTGAGGGCCGTCATGCTAGCCCTCAAATCGTTCTTCACGTCTCTTCAGTCCAACTCTCTCTTAATACAGACAGACAACACCACGACAATGTTTTATCTGAACAAGCAGGGAGGAACCAGATCCAGAATTCTGTCCCAGGAGGCACAAGCAATTTAGAAGTGGTTGCTGGAAAGACATGTCAATATCACAGCGGTCCATGTGGCGGGCGTTCTAAACGCCTAGGCAGACTTCCTCAGCAGAGAGTTCGTAGAAGCGCACGACTGGGTGAAATACAATGAGGTCGCTGAAGATATCTTTTGAAGATGGGGGTTCCGGACATAGACTTGTTCGGAGATGCAACAAACACTAAATGTCCTGTCTACACATCCAGGTTTCACCAACCAGGTTCAAGCGGAAATGCTCTATTGATAAGAGGTCTCAGAGCTTACTCTACGCTTTTCCTCCGCTACCTCTCATTCTGGCAGTGATAACCAAGTTCTACAAGACCAACTCCAGGATGATTCTGATCACTCCAGAGTGGCCGCGCCAGTGGTGGTACCTAGATATTCTACAACTCTTCGAAGGTCCCACGCCGGAGGTTGTCTTGCCACCCGGACCTACTGTCCAAGAGCCAGGGGAGAGTATTTCAACCCGAACCTCTCTTCTCTCAGGCTGACAGCATGGCTCCTGAAGTCTTGCAATATGCACACATCGACTTGCCAGCGGACTGTATGAACATCCTTAAGGAAGCTGAGAGACCCTCTACCAGGGCTTCCTATGCTTTCAAGTGGAAGCGTTTCTACATATGGTGCTTGAATAATGAACATGAACCGGTTAAAGACAGAAACAGGTCATTCTGCCGTATCTTTTATACCTTGCTAAGTCAGGTCTGCAGTTCACATCTATTAAGGTACACTTAGCAGCAATTACGGCATATAGGGAATCACTTCTCCTACTTTTTTCGCTAATGCTTCTACTCCCCCTGAAAGGGCGTTACATTCCGTAGATCTTAAGAGAGTGTTGAAGAGTTATCTGGACAAGACTAAAGATATAAGAAAGACAGACAGACTATTTGTAAATTATGGTCTTATTAACACAGGTTTAGCAGCATCAAAGAAGTCCATTTCAAGATGGATAGTCTCCTGCATTTCTTTGGCCTATCAGTTGTTTAATAAGTCTCTTCAGGGAAGGCCTAAAGCACATTCAACCGGAGGAAAGGCCTCTACTCCGGCCCTCCTCAGGAACATTCCCATAGCAGATATCTGCAATTCAGCTACATGGCGGTCTGTTCATACCTTCTCTCGCCATTACTTCTTAGATTCGGATGCTCAGGCAGATGCTCAAGTAGGTTGGGCATCCCTGAGGAATCTGTTTGGTTAATGGTCTGTTTTCAACTATATTCATGTCTTTTTATAACTAGTTCTGACTTGCTCGTCTGCGAAGTGTGGGGTACGGGATTGCTATTCTATTCACTGCTTATGACTATTGATGAGTATCCCCTGGAACAGAAGGATAAGTTACTTACCTGTAATTCTAGTTCTCTTCCAGGGGTATACTCATCAAAGTCATAAGCACCCCTCCGGCCTCCCCGGACGAGCAATGAGAGTACAAGATTTAAAAAGGTTTAGTACGCCTTTACAAAAAAGAACTGAACTAACTTACCTAACTGTCACCTGAAGGGCATGCTGGGAGAAGAGGGTTCCCTGAGGTTCTTAAAGGCAAAGTGCTCAGATTTTTGTAAGCCTTAAAGGCCAGGTGCCAGTTGTCTTTTCTGTACTAAGACAGTCATTCTCATGCAGCCTATGGGCCAAACTGCCTGCAATTACCTGTCCTTTTCTTGTTTTGGTAAATAAAGGATTCTTGTATGAAACCATTACAGTGTATGGTCTCTATTACAAGCAGTCTTGAGAGACTTATTGTTGTACAAGTAAAACTGATGTAATTTTGGCTGTTTTACCTATTTGTTTTAGACTTGTTGATGGGGCTGCATATGTACATATATGTAGGTATACATACATATTTAGGTGTATGGGGTTGTAAGTTTTTTATACTTTATGATCTGGGCATACACCTGTATATGTATGTATTTGTGTGTGTGTAAATATATATATATATATATATATATATATATATATATATATATATATATATATATATATATATATATATATATATATATTGCTATATGCTCCGGGATCCTGCACGTGGGTGGGGATAATTCACTGCTTATGACTTTGATGAGTATACCCCTGGAAGAGAACTAGAATTACAGGTAAGTAACTTATCCTTCCTAGCCACCTACCAGGTATAAATATACCCTCCATTACCAAGGGAAACCACGGCTCGGCTCGACTTGGCTGCACGGTTCGCCTCGGCAAGTTCGGAAATACCCCCTACGACTCCAGGAGAAGTCGTATCCTAGCCTGACGCAATGACCAGATGCTGTCCTCCCTGCTCGCAGAGAATACAGCTTCCAGTGTTCTGACTCCCTTCGCGGGGTGTTGGAGTTTGAAATCCAGAAAGAGATTCCAACCTCTCTCATTTTAAGGTATAGAGCCGACTAGAATCTAGAGGGACTCTTGGCATACAAACGTAATACAAACTTAGTATTTACCATGCTATAGAAAGCAGCACCTTCTTACTACCTCATACTACACTTAGGTTATGTACACTGGGGTAAAAGTAGAACTATTTAGAATTATCCATATTTTAGCCTGTGTTATTTATGTATGTATATATGAATATATGTCATAGCTAAAAGACCATGCTATTGCAATATTACTTCTTCTTACTGCTCACGATGTACATATTCTATTTCGCATACTGTTTTGCGATTGTAACAGCTCATTTCTCTTGCACGAGAAATAATACTGTTCAATAAATCCTTTCATTGAAACACCCATCTATCTATTTCTGTGTAACTCTGAAGAAACTAAGCATGCACGATTGACTGAGTGAAACTGTTATATATATTGTTTCTACGATTCTGAGACTGTTCCGATTCTAAGGGAAACAAAGTTGTCTTGTTTATGCGGTTGTCAGAAACTACCCCCTTCTTGTTTATTCGAGAAGTTTCTAGTGACCTCTGAGTTAGCTGGCACACAAAGTAATTAAGTTTAATATACTCGATAGAGGGTATACTGACCTCAGTCCTTTGCAAAAACTATAGTGTATATTATTCCAATCATCAGAGCCTATAAGGGAAATAGGAACTACACTGCAACCATAATACACCTAATTGTGTGACTTCTGTGTCTCCATTTGCTGCATTTAGAGGCAGAAGACTACAAAATAAGCTTAGTCCAGGGTGGTTGAAATTGAATGTTGGAAGAAAAGAAATTAGTCAGTCTGATAAATGTCTTAAATCCGGAGAACATCACATCAGGAAAAATACAAAGTTAGCTTCGATGAGTAAACTTCTACACAGAGAAATTTATGAACACTGGGTACAAAAGTGTTGGTCAGAAAGCCTGTAATGTTAAAAAAAAGGAAGTTCTAAGTTCATGGGTTCTTTCAAAGTAAGGAAGAATGTGGTGGTGTTAGACTCAGGTGATGTGTAGAATATGTCAAGATTGAAACAATGGAAAGATGACAAATTATCTGCAAATGATAACAGTTCTGTGAAAGAAGGTTCAATTGTTCAGCCAGATAGAGCTTGTGGAAGTTCTGTCAGTGCTGAATCTACCAGGAGGTCTAAGATCAAACCAGCCTGGCACAAAGACTATGTGATGACATAAACACTGTAACTTTTATGTATAATACTTGATTTTATCTTACTTATATTTTATATTACTTTTTTATTTGATCGTACTCTTCTTATGCATCAATTACTTAATTTCTTATATGTAAATATTGTATGGGGAAAGAAATATTTTGATCTGTTCACTTGCCTCATATCCCTGTTACTGGAATGTTACCTATGTTATTGTTTGCTGAGGTGACCAGAACAGCTGACTGATGACAGCAAAAAGCATTATCCTGTGGGCTAGGGGAATGTTTTTAATAGTGTGTGTGTTGATTAAGCTGTCTATGCGGGTTGGTGGTCTTTAAACTGTATGGAATAAATACTTGTAAATTACACCAGAAAGGTGTTTGATGATTCCATGAACTTCATGACCTTGACGCTAAGTCTCTCCAGATATTCTCCAACATGAGGAACCCAATCAGGTGAATGACTCCACATGAAAAATATTGACATTGATCATCATCTCATCTGGAGAATAAAACAATAGTGAAAACACCCACAGTGTTCTATGGTCCCACTTACACAAACCACAGAACATTTCCACTTACTAGGCTTTTTGGCAGTGATTTGCTGCATTTCATTATGTTGGACTTTTTAGTCTCTCATCTTTATATCTTGGATATCACTCTTCTGGGGTACCACATGCAGCGGGTAATTATTCTAACATTAATGACTAATAATGAAAATGCTATAATGCAGAAATAGTTCTTTTGCTTAACTCGTTTCTTTCAGGTTCAGGGAACAAAGTTGTGCTTACTCACTTTTCCTTGCTTTAAATCATTACCTGGTGCCTGGTAGAGCGACTGGTACTTGTATTGTGCACGGATGAGGATTGTTTTTTTTTTACTAAAGGTGCCCGTTTCCAGTGTTTCAGCCATCCATACTCCTGTGGGTCTCAACTTTAACAAGACATAGACTGCAGGGTGGAATATGTTGTGCAAACACTGGAGGCGTTTATACAGGATCCATTCCATCCATGGTTGCTTGAGATCACCTAACTCTTACTAGTTACATGTTACCAACAAACTACTAGGTTTACAACCAGTAAATGTCTTAAGCCCCAGAACGACTCTATGATTTTTTCAGATAAAACGAAAACTGGCAGTTGTCACTGACTCCTTCCCTGCTGAGGTGTACTCTAGTAGGAGAGAGTGTTAGAAGTCAGACAAGACCTGTCAAAGAATCTCTTAACTGCAGGGGATAAATAGAGCTCTGCTCAATGCCCCGAAATCAGTGCACACAAACAGTGGTTGATATTTGTCACTGTGTGAATTTTTTTATTATGCACTACTTGTCTGCAAATAATTTGGCTTAGAATGATTCTTAATATCGCAAACAAGTCAGCAATCGTTATACATATTTGGGCAAGTTTTGATAATACTCAATCATATTTTTCATAGTATAATCCGGTTCTAAATTAGAACCGTTTTGCAGCAATCAGTCTGCCATAATTGACCAAATCGTTTAAAACTTTACCCGGTTACCTCGGTATGCCATCGTGCCTACAGTCAGAGCTTCGTGTTTCAACATTTTTGGAGCGGATCACTGAAATAATATAGACTGCCAAAATATCGACCTGCAAAAATATCGTTGCCAAAATATCGACAGACAAAATATCGACTTTCTATCTACAAACAGGTAAGTACAAAAATATCGAGTACAAAATATCGTTAACAATAATATAGATGTAAAAAATATCGACTTTATTAAAAACAGTGTTAAATTAAATTATTATTAAATTTTAATGACTAAAACATACTTAAAAATACTTAAATTAAATTATAATAATTAAATAATAAATGAAAATAATAAAAACAAATTACAATCTTAATTGTTGACCCTGAACCCTAAAATATACCCCTTTACCCAAAAACCCAAAACTGACCCTGAATCCTAAAAATACCCCTTTACCCAAAAACTAAAAACTGACCCTGAACCCTAAAAATGCCCCTTTACCCAAAAACTGAAAACTGACCCTGAACCCTAAAAATGCCCCTTTACCCAAAAACTGAAAACTGACCCTGAACCCTAAAAATGCCCCTTTACCCAAAAACTGAAAACTGACCCTGAACCCTAAAAATGCCCCTTTACCCAAAAACTGAAAACTGACCCTGAACCCTAAAAATGCCCCTTTACCCAAAAACTGAAAACTGACCCTGAACCCTAAAAATGCCCCTTTACCCAAAAACTGAAAACTGACCCTGAACCCTAAAAATGCCCCTTTACCCAAAAACTAAAAACTGACCCTGAACCCTAAAAATACTCCTTTACCCAAAATGTATCAATATTATTTAATTACCAATTAATTATTAATTAACAATAACAATAAAGTAAATATATTAGCACATTGGCTGTAATTATTGTAATAATTAATATTATTTTTTCCCAATTAATTACTTAAAAATAACACAAAATTATATATATTAAAATGTACTCTAATTAATGTAATTAACTAATTACAATTAATCAATTACCAATTAATTACTAATTCAAAATATGTACAAAATTATATTAATTAATTAACTAATTATTATCAATTATCAATTAATTATTAATTATAAATATTTACAAACATATATTAATTAATTAATTATTATTAAATTACTTCCCACCCTATTCCCCTATAAACCCACAACCCGCTACAGAATTACATAACGCAATTATTAAAAAAACAAATTCCATTTAATAAAATATTTTATAACATTAATACACACTTTTCACACATATTATTACATAAACATACACTATAAAATATTATATATTATTAAAAATTCTATATTTTTGCTATCTATATTTTAAACAGTCGATATTACTTCACTTACCTGAAAAACGATATTTTTGTAGTCGATATTATGTCCAGTCGATATTTTGTCCAGTCTATATTTAAAACTCGATATTATGTCCAGTCGATATTTTGGAGTCGATATTTTGTCTGTTCACCTTTTGGAGCATCAGGCTTGTGTGCCTAACCCCACCCCTGCACGTGTATCTTAAATTCCTTTCTTACACTTGATGCTTTATGGAGTGAGGTGGGGTGAACTCATGCTCAGCTTCTGTTTTGTTACAAAAGATAGTGAACGATGGTTGTTATTCAAAATATAGTGTCACACAGAAACTAACTGCTACTTCTCTTCCCTCTTTCCACAACACAAGACAGACCTCACAGTCTCCCTATAACACATTTCAGCTTCTCTTCTTATAAAACAGCATCAGAGAATTAACATTTATCTTCTCTGACCTGATAGCTTAAGCATAACACAAATGGCACTGTAGCACATATGTTATTAGCTAGTAAGACAAGCAAACCTGATTTCTATGCCCTGCACGTGCACCACACACTCTAATACATTTAATGCACACACATTTACAATGTTAGTATACAGCCAGGCTTATATTGTACCTAAAATTTAAAAATATACTTTTAGGAGCCTTGCCACACATGTCACAAGAGTAGTCCAAAGTTCAAGTTCAAAAGACCTTTATTCGAATTCCTTAAAATTCATAAAAGTACCGAACATATATCATCAACAACCATAAAGTAATTAAACATACAAATAGTAATTAAAAATCAATATACATGTGACATACCTTTTTATGCAGTGACAATACAATATATATATTTTTAAGAACAATATGCTAATTTCCATGATAATACTAACAAAGCTGATTTATCATGCTCATGGGTTTTCCATCATTTTGTGTGCTCGTATGGCCAGTCTTAAAAAAGAGCTGACACGAAAAGTCAGTTCATCACTATCCAAGGCGATTAACATGTTATATGAGTCTTGGAGTGTCAGTGGTCTGGATTTTTTAAAATACGGAGTTAAAAACCATTTGATATACACAGAATAAAATTTACAGAAAAATAAAAAGTGCAAATCATCCTGAATGCTCACGCCATCACAGGGACATAAGGTAGAATCAACACTATGACAATGTCCTAGTGGAAATGACAACATAAACTTTACTGTTCCTGCCCTTAAACGAAACAACAATGATCTCTCCCAGCTAGTCATAGGCAGCGAGAGATAGGGCGGTAAGGTCGGTCCACACAGTCCATTGCCTATATATTTCATTACAGTTGATTTTTGTGATTCACTTCTGAGCCTTTCATTATTGTAAAGTGCATATAGCGCATTCTTAACCTGAACTTTGTCCTGCAATTCTATAGTTGTGGGATCATTAAACAAAGTTCCTCTACCAACTTCATTCAAAGATTTTAAAACTTCAGACAACCATGGAATTCTCATTCCATGGTCGCTATTTAGACAGTCCTTTATAATATTCTGAGTAAGAGCAGCGGCTTCATTCTGCCAGATTCTGATCCAGAAGAGTGCCGGTCTTGCTCTAATAAAATCACTAATATATGGAGTGTTTAATTCATTATGACAGATGAAGGTTGATGAGGAAATTGGTACACCCAACACTTTCCTACAGAAGCGATTCTCCTCACTTTGAATGCATGGACTGTTTCTTGATCCCCATACCTCTGCTCCATACGTGGCAACAGGTGCGCACTGTAATTTAAAAATCTTTAAAATAGCCCTAGTGGCACCTATTTTCTTTGGGCGAGGGAGACTTAAAACAGAGTTGTTGGCTTTCGAGAACTTGCTCGTGGCGTGGGCCATATGCCCACTCCACGAGCCGTTCGCAGCGAAAACCAGCCCTAAATATGGGAATTTAGGGACAGATATCAATTTATCTGTGCCTAACTGTATAGTATTAAGTTTCTTTTTGCCAGGGCCACAGGACATGATAAAAGATTTTTTAAAATTAACCTTTAAATCCAGATCCTCCATGAACTTAACAAAACTATGTACAAGCAGACGAAGGGCATTTGGAGTGCGGGCCATTAGCACCGCATCGTCTGCATATAAAAGCACTGGAAGTGGTTTCCCTAAAATAAATGGGACATCTGTGGTAACTTTATTCAGACAAGTGGATAAGCCATTAATGTAGATGATGAACAACAGGGGTGCTAAAACGCACCCCTGTCTCACCCCCCTTCCTATCTCAATGGCTCCTGATACCTCTCCGCCCATCCCGATACGTACCCGTGCTCTCAGGTCCGTATGGAGATAGGCTAAGAAATTTACCAGAGTCTCATCAAGACCATTAGTTGAGAGAATGGACCAAAGCTTTGATCTATTAACAAGATCAAAGGCGGACGAGAGGTCCATAAATGCAAGGTAAGTGGGGGAGGAGCGGGCAACACTATATTTGTCAATTATCAGTTTTAAGTTTAGGCATTGCTCCACTGTTCCTACCCCACTACGGAACCCCATCTGACATGGATCTAAAAAGTCAGTGTCATTCGCCCAGTCCAGTATTCTATGAAAGATTATACGACCCAATACTTTCAAAGTATTGTCCAAAAGGGAGATAGGGCGATAGTTCGCTGGATCAGACCTATCTCCCTTTTTGTAAATGGGGACAATGATACTGGTCGCCCAAGTAGTTGGCATGGCTGTTACTGGTAAACTGTTAAAAACATTAAGGAATATGGGTGTCCACAAATCAACATCATATTTAATGATGTCAATAGGGAGACCATCTGGTCCAGGTGCTTTGTTTCCCAGGCTCTCTTTTATGGCTGTTCTAACTTCGTGCTCTAAAATTAATAGACCACCTGTTTGGTCAGGAATAGGTGGAGAATACTTCTCTTTAGGGGCTGCATAGATGTTAGAAAAATGGGTCTCCCATGCAGCACTTGTTATATTACAACTGATTTGGGTAAGTTTCTTTCCCATTTCCCGTGTTTTTCTAACAGCTGACCAGAATGGGCCACTACCACCCAAGTTTGCGCTGATTACCAAAGAGTCCCATTGGTCGGAAAGTAAATTGGCCTTCCGTTCTGATATTTTAGCTTTGTACTGTTTCCTAGCTAACTGAACGGTTGTTTTACACCTAGGTTTCATAGAGAGAGCCTTTCTTAATTCTCTATTTGCCAGGGAACATGCCGAATCGAACCACCTTGGCTCTTTACCTTCTGTGGGTAGTGGAACAGACAAAAGGGTTTTGATGGCTGAACACAAGGTTTCAAAATCAGCAATTAGTTGATCATAGTTATTACTTAAAACTTTACAAGAGTCAATCAACTGTGGATATAGCAGTTGTACATTTGTTAAAATAGCCTCACAATTCACTCCCCTCCATTTTAACCGCAGGCCATCAATTGATGGGGTAATGTCCCTTGCACCATTTAAATTTTCAAAAATCGGACTTGGAGCAAGATCCAAAATTACAACCAGTGGATTGTGATCGCTAAGGGGTGTTTGTAAAACAGAAGTTTCCACTATACAATCTATTAGCAGTGGTGACATAAAAACATAATCAATTGTCGAACTACTGTACCCACCAATATATGTAGGAGCATGATGGGAATCATATTTATGTCCTACACTCAAAGCATCATCTAAATCAAATTCAGTGAGTAGTTTGGATAGTTCAAAACCCCTACGCTCTGCCGGGTCAAAATAAGTTTGATTAACAGATCCAGCGTTCACTGCTAATTTTGCGTTGAAATCACCCCCGATTAATATACATGACTTTTTGTCTACTGCAAGGGAACATTCCAAATTTCTTAAAACTTTAGATAATGCCAAAAAGTTCTTGTTCGGTACATGGTAAAAGTCATTATTATAAAAATGTATTAAATAAATTGTGGTCTTTGACTTCAACTTATACTCAAGAATCTGGATGTTGGGGTTAACCGGACCATCGTATTGCAGGTTTTCAATGGTGCCACCTGCAAGAATCTTGATCCCGATGAAAAGACCACCCACCGCTCGGCCAAAACATGGTTTTGGCGATGTTAAACTAAAGCAGTGATAGCCCTCAATATACAGATTACCAACAGCCCATGTTTCCTGAAACATAAGAACGTCCGCATCATTAATTAACTTAATCCATGCAGGGTCCGATAGTTTGGATTCTAATCCTGCAACATTCCAACTTAAGATTGTTAGCCCATGAGTGTTGCGATGGTTACCTGGCCTAACCCTAATACAACTACTCCCTACTTTTTCAGAAATAATATGAACAGCTGCGGGTTGATTGTCGTCAACAGTCATTAGTTCCAGTATTTCTTCAATATCAACCATAGCCTGAGCATGTACAACCGGAACCTCTGGTATATTAACTGTAGTTAGGCTATCGGTATCTTTTGTTGGCATTATATTCAGTCAGTCCTGCTCATCTATGTTGGAAAAATAGTCAAAACGATTATAAGTAGGGATGTTAAATGTTGACCTCGCTTCGCATGATGGTTGGAATGGATGAAGGTCAGAGGCAGGGTAGGATCTATCTCTATAATAGTTAACTTGCTGCATGTTTGGGAGTTGAAAATGGTGCGGAGGGTAACTAGGGGATACTAACATTGGCATCTGGTTTGGCATTTGGTTCCGCCAATTGTTATGGCCATTCAATGGACCAAAGTCCTGATTTTGTAAGAAGAGCGGCGCTTTGAATCTTGCACCAAAATTCAAATCTTGAAAGGTGGTAATGGGATTGCTCTCCATGACTTGGTTCTGGGGTATCAAGTGTCTATAGAAGCACCCTAAAGGAAGGAGTGTAGTGTTGAATTCCCGGTTTGAGGGTGATGGGGCGCTTGCTAGTGTTTTCTCTGCCCACTGTGGTTTTTTAAAATTGATTATAACACAGTCACCCTCAAACTTTTTCCTGAGTGGGCCTATCCAGCCCACCCGCTGAGTATTAATAATTTCTCTTGCACCTTCTATTGGGAAGTTGCAATTTGCAATTAACCAATGTAGGGTTTTATTTTTAAGAGATGTGGGAGTTTCTTCTTGGTCCTTCCTTAGTTTGGATACATTAACTAGAACGAGGACATAAGCCCCGCATTCTGGTGGTAAATTAATGCGGGAAGGAGCATGTCTAGATGTTTTTTGTGGTGGTTGGGCCTGGATGGAACCACCTCCAGAGTTTGGGGGCTGGCCCACCGTAGGGACATTTACATGTTTTGAGATATTATCCTTCCTTATTACAGGGGCTGCCTTGTTACATCTCGCTGTTGGTTGACTGACACTTATCCCCTTCAGTGGTGCCAGGGGAGGTTTAGGTGGGATAACTGTATTTGTAGATAATACCTGAGTGACATTCAAATCGGGACCTGCTGCTTTATTAGGAGTAGGTTGACTTGTATCATTTGCAACGGTTACTTTAGCTAAGCTCTTAATTGGCCTGGTTAGTTCTGCTAGATGCTTTTCTATCCGGGTGAGCCTGCTTTCGATAGGGGATAGATAAATACCAAGAAGTTCACCCAGTTTTGCCAATATATAGTCATTCACTAATTCAGTAGGGTCGATCATTTTACCATCTTTTACTGCCAACCCTTCCATGTGTTCCGTTTCTTTTCCTTTCCCAGCCTCATACTCATGACGATCATTAGCTGTTTCCACAGTCCTGCTTATATTTGAGTTGGGGTTAGTACTGGTTTCTTCCCCTTGGTGTTTACTGACCCTAGGGGCTTTTGACGAGGGTGCGCTTTGGTTATGGTGTAATTTTTTTTGAATAGCGCCCTCACGTCTGCCCCTTACTTCCCTAACATTCTCTACTGATATAATTTCAGGTGAGGGAGTCATATGTAGGTCAGGGGTCTTCTCCAAATCTAAGCTAGTGTCTGTGTCGGAGTCTATCAGGGGAATGGAAGCAGATAGATTTACTTCATTGGGGATGGTATGAATATCAACACACGTGTTCAGTAAAGATCTATTATTAACAGCTAAAACCTGGATAGGAGTAGTAGCAGAAGCAATAAGTCCCAAAGAAGAGCGTCTTGCATGAGCAAGATCTTGTGAGACCCTACGTTCCAAAAGTGATATACCCTGATTTATGGCATCATTGGCCTTGATTATAAAATTATCAATAGGACCTGTTTTGCTAACTTTACTACTACCCCCGGCAGCTGCAGTTCTACTGCGACTTCCCCTTGGAGACATATTTTGTATTTTACGGTAGGTAGGAGTAAGTAGTAACTATAGTTATTATCACCTCATAGATCGAAGTGTAAGAACTGCGGCGATCAGTTTACAAGTTAGCAAGTGCCTGATGCCTATGATAATATATACGTGGTCCCACAGTCTATGAAACAGCAGCAACAAATAGCTGATAGTAACAGTCTGGTTATCTCCCGATCCAATAGTCTTTAGAATGGTTGGCCAAACACAGAGTCAATCAAAAAGAGGACTACCAAATACCTTATGGTGATGGCAACGTTAGGGGACTGGACCCGTCCCGTCCACCTCCGGCCGCAGACGGCCTAAGACGGCCCGCCCTCTGCCCGGGCTCAGCGCGGCGACACCCGCGCGCGTCCCGCGACGCGGGAGGTGTTCCGCGCTGATAAGCGCTGTCGGGCGCTGCGTCAGCGTCACTGGAGCGCCGAGGTGCCGGGGCTGCTGGGGGTTGTAGTGCTGCGCTACGCTGGCCGTTCCCCTCACGGCAGTAAGAAGGTGATGTTGGCCGTTCCCCTCACGGCTGGATTGACCAGGGCGTCGGCCGTTCCCCTCACGGCACACAGGTAGGTTTTCCAAGGCGTCCCCACTCCCTGTTCGGTGCTCCGCGCTGATAAGCGCTGTCGGGCGCTGCGTCAGCGTCACTGGAGCGCCGAGGTGCCGGGGCTGCTGGGGGTTGTAGTGCTGCGCTACGCTGGCCGTTCCCCTCACGGCAGTAAGAAGGTGATGTTGGCCGTTCCCCTCACGGCTGGATTGACCAGGGCGTCGGCCGTTCCCCTCACGGCACACAGGTAGGTTTTCCAAGGCGTCCCCACTCCCTGTTCGGTGCTCCGCGCTGATAAGCGCTGTCGGGCGCTGCGTCAGCGTCACTGGAGCGCCGAGGTGCCGGGGCTGCTGGGGGTTGTAGTGCTGCGCTACGCTGGCCGTTCCCCTCACGGCAGTAAGAAGGTGATGTTGGCCGTTCCCCTCACGGCTGGATTGACCAGGGCGTCGGCCGTTCCCCTCACGGCACACAGGTAGGTTTTCCAAGGCGTCCCCACTCCCTGTTCGGTGCTCCGCGCTGATAAGCGCTGTCGGGCGCTGCGTCAGCGTCACTGGAGCGCCGAGGTGCCGGGGCTGCTGGGGGTTGTAGTGCTGCGCTACGCTGGCCGTTCCCCTCACGGCAGTAAGAAGGTGATGTTGGCCGTTCCCCTCACGGCTGGATTGACCAGGGCGTCGGCCGTTCCCCTCACGGCACACAGGTAGGTTTTCCAAGGCGTCCCCACTCCCTGTTCGGTGCTCCGCGCTGATAAGCGCTGTCGGGCGCTGCGTCAGCGTCACTGGAGCGCCGAGGTGCCGGGGCTGCTGGGGGTTGTAGTGCTGCGCTACGCTGGCCGTTCCCCTCACGGCAGTAAGAAGGTGATGTTGGCCGTTCCCCTCACGGCTGGATTGACCAGGGCGTCGGCCGTTCCCCTCACGGCACACAGGTAGGTTTTCCAAGGCGTCCCCTGAGTCAGCCCCAGCTAAGATGAAAGTGGTAATACTATCATTCCCTATACAGTTAATTGAGATAAAACAAATGACCTACGATGCCACTGATAATTAGACCAGGTTTCTATAGGAAAAGCTTCTTTTGTTTGGCTTATCATTTTTACACCGTTGAACGAATCTTCACAAAACCTTTCAAAAAATCTTCATCCACCTCAGCTCCTTTCTGGAAAGTTTCAGGGTGTATTCCTTCAAACGGGGACTGAGAAAAAGGGCCAGGAATACCAAAATGCCTTCTCTCAATGCAGTTTTCGATAAGAAAATGAGACACAGCTACAGTCAAAATGGCTGAAAGGAATTACACCAAATTTAGCAGAAAGCTAGATCTTGGTCCGTAAAAATGTGGTGTAAATCCATGCAGTCGTTTTTGAGAAATTGAAGTATGTTGATATTATGCTGAGAAGGATCCGTGGATCCAACAGATCAAAAATGTGATCTGGTTGGCTGCCACCATATCAACAAAGTTGTAGCAGTAGTCATTTTAGGTCTCAGCAACTCAGTCATCTGTCCCATCCACCCCTCATAGGCCTGGTCGAGGGAGGGGGTCCCTGACCGACCCCCACTCTGGATCCAAAGAGTATTTTCTTCAAATTCGATGCCACGGATCCACAGTGGAACTGCTGTGCCAATTAAAATAAAATGGTGGCTCCCACTCCTTGTGAATATTAGCTCCCTGGGGTGTAGTCCCGGGGGTTCAGCACTTTCATTTTTATAGGGGGGTGCGTGCCCCAAGCCTTTTTGAGTCCCTAGGGACCCCATCCAACTGAGCAGCTTTTAATTAAATGGGGAGGAGGATGTACAAGCCCTCCTCCCTGATACTTTTTAGGTGCCTGGGGCAAAGTGTTCAGTTTTGGGGAGGGGTCGCCATCCCCTGGGAGAGTACGAGCAGAGAAAATATACTTTATTCCCTGTCCGCATTCTCCTTGTCAGGGAACACAATTTTGCTCCTGCCTGGGCGGGAGCAAAGTAATGGATCTGGCTCCAGCCATCACCACAATGGGTAGTGGCTGAGAAGCTGGCTGGGGCAGCGGGGATTTGGGGCTTTTTCTGTGGCCCCAATGATTTTGCCTGGTGTAGGTGCCATGGGTGGGTACTGGGGCACCCACTCAAGAAATATTGCTGGCTCCTGCTGGTATCCACAAAAGGTGTCAGCTGATGAGCTGCAGGGGCAAATCATTGTGAATTTAAAGAAGTCATTGAGTTCAGATGTTGAGTAAGATTATTATTAATTTATCACGTTCATCGTGCAGAGAACAATTATATTTGCATAGAAGAGATCTTTGTTGATAGTACATACTAGACCATAAAACAGAAAAAAATGTAGATTGCTTTTGGGTACAAAATAGGACTTAAATTAAATATATTACATTTATAAATTGCTTAAGACGCGCATATACATTATCACAATCCAGTAAAAAAAAAATGTGTTAAACGCTAACATTTATTCGACTAATTGCCCCACATAAAGCCACTTAGCAGGAACTAACCCAGTTTAAAAGGGGACCCCAGATTTTCGTGCCCTTTCATCTGGGCTTCTCACCTTTCGTTCATATAGTGCTGTTTCTAAATTAAATACTGACAGCAAGCTCCCTTGCTATTACTGGAAGGAAGGGGGTTGGGAGTCTAACCAGGGCAAAGCAATACATATGGGCCCACGGCCATGGATATAGACACTAGAAACTCCCCCTGCCTCCTGTACCCATAGGAGCATAGTGTGTTGGGTCAATGCAAAATCAGTTTTCAGGACATCACAAAGAAATTTGGAAAACTCATGTCTGAGTGCATCTAATCCCAGGCAAGTACGGCAATTACAAAACATATGGACCAAGTCTGCTGCGAAACTATAATAAGGTGGGCATTGTATACCCGTTGTACCCCTTCCCATTTAGCTATCTTTGTAGGGATGTGATATAAGTCAAAGACCGTTTTGTAGTGCTGCGCCTGCAGCCCACAGAGCAAAGTAAGCTGAGGCTAAGCTCCAAAGACTCATCAAAACTAAGGTCTGTGGAATCAAGTCTCTGCTGCCATTTACTGTTATGTTTCTTTAAGTCAAATTGGAGCCCAAATCGCCATAGATCTGGTTAATTGTACATTCTGAAGTAGGGGATCTCTGTGTATAGTCATAATCTAGTGAATAGTCCTGCCCATGTGCGTGGACCCCGGAGCAATCGAAATAGTCTCTTAAGTTGTCTTCTTCTGCAGTCCTGCATAGACACTTAAGAGAAAATCAAAGACAAATAATGCAGCCTAAAACTACAAGGCTACACTGGCCAGCACTTCATCTTGAAGTGAAAAAGATAGCCAAATAATATTAAATGTTATACAATTGTAAAGTTTCACACCTAGAGAAACTCCCCTTCACAAAAATCCTTTGTCATGATGGAGAGGAAGGGTTGGACAGACAAGCCACATAGGCTGCCATTATGTGTCTGGAAAAGGGATACCGTGCCTTTAAGGAACTCTCCAGAGACCCTCGGTATTCCAAGATGCACAGCCAAAGGCCTTTTACTTTCAGTTCTTTTTTCCGGCTCCTGCTAGCAGGACCCTGGAGCATTGAGCTCTACCTTTTTGGGTATGTCTTCAATTTCTGGAACTTTTCCAGTGTTTTGAGTGTTTCACTCGATGTTTGGAGTCTTCCTCTTCCAGTTGCTGTGTTTTTTGACCAGTTTTGCCACCTCTATATTGTCGAAATGCCAGCTTTATTCGACAAGTGCCCTGAGTGTGGTAGGAAGAAGGCTAAATCTGACCCCCACAGAGTGTATATACTCTGTCTCCCATCTAGCCATGTCCCTGACTCCTGTGATATTTGTCACTCTTTCTCCAGGAGGACCCTGTGTGACAGGGAGAAGATTCGTCTCCAAGGCCTGAAGCAGAGGAGACATCAAGAAACAGGTGAGACTTCTGGGCATGGAGGGACTCTATCTTCATCCTCTGCCTGTGCATCAGCCTCTGGGGGGCTCCCCAGTCAAGAAAAGGCCCAGAAAAGGCACAGGTCCCGGTCGACGTCGATGGCTTCAAAGTCGGCGTCGAGAGGTATGACTACCATCTGCTTCCTGTCGACCCAGGGCTCTGGTTCGAAGCGACGTTGGCCCTCGGCATCGAGGGGTACGACGTCGAGACCTCGGACAAGGTCGACGTAGAGGAGTTCACCGGCGTCGACGCACCATTGACGTCGTGATGACTCCCGAAGAGGCAGGCGCTGGCAGTCGAGGCGACACCGCCGTTCGCCATCAATGTTGACGCGAAGATCGACGTCGATGAGAGAAAATCGCGGTTGAGGCGAAGACACTCGATGTCGGGGAGTTTGTTGAAGTCAGGAAGATCGACGTTGAGAAGAGAGACGTCAAAGAGATCGACGTCGAGGAGAGAAAAATCGACGTCGAGAGGAGAAAAGTCGATGTCTAAAAGGAAGTCAAAGCCCAGAACGGTGTCTAGTGCTTTTGTGGTCACCGGTCACGGCGCTCAGCAAGGTCGGCCTCTAGAGTGTCCTCCCCGAGGCCTGCTCGCAAGAAGAGACAAGTCCTTAGGTCACCGGAATCTGATTACTCCCGGACCTACTCACCTTCAAGGCCCAGGACGCCTACTCCTCCTCCTCCTCTTCTGCAGCTTCCTCCGCCGCCTCCACCACCTCCTCTTCCACCACTGCCTCGGCCTCCACTACCGCGCCCTGTGGTTCCGGCATTGCCTGTTCCGCAGCCCCCGGGGCCGGTGGTTCCTGCAAGACCCAGAAAGCCAAGGTCAAGATCCAGAGGGAGGCATCGCTCTCACAGTGGGCGTCGATCCTCAACAAGGTCACGCCTTCGTCGGCGGAGGGACAGGTCGCGGTCCA
Source organism: Lissotriton vulgaris (assembly GCF_964263255.1). Taxonomy (NCBI): domain Eukaryota; kingdom Metazoa; phylum Chordata; class Amphibia; order Caudata; family Salamandridae; genus Lissotriton; species Lissotriton vulgaris. The sequence continues at coordinate 70,495,268 of NC_141699.1, forward strand.
GGTATACGGACTCATCCAGTGACAGGAGATATTCTCCCACTTTGTCGGACTCTTCCCCCAACGAAAGTGTCCCCAGTGGATGACATTGTGACTTTCCAAGATAAGCTGCTGAGGGGGGCAGCGAAGTTGGGGATCACATTGACTGTGCCCACCCCTACCACTTCCTTGATCTTTGAAACAGCGCCGACGAGACTTCAAAAGAAGTACAGGCCCCCGGATTCTGATCCAGCATTCTTGAGAGCAGATCCAATACCAGATTCTGTCATTGTGACAGCGGCCAAGAAACAGCATTCTGCTGCCCGGACGTCTATGGTTCCTCCGGACAAGGAGAGCAGGCACATGGATTCGGCAGGAAGGAAAGTCTGTAGTACGGCTGCCAATTCGATGAAGGCAGCTAGTGCATCAGCACTTTTGGGCAGATATGATCGCTCGTTGTGGGAGTCCCTGCAACAATTCATTGAGCTCCTCCCAAGAGACAGGAGGGAAGACTTCCAGGAAATTCTGAATGAGGGCATGATCGTCTCAAATCAGGTCATCAGTTCGGCGGCGGATGCCTCTCTCCTGGCTGCGCATGGGTACTGCCATGGCATTAACTTGAGGCGACATTCCTGGTTGCGCCTTACCTCGCTTAAGCCTGAAGCACAACAACGGATTGCTAATTTGCCTTTTTTCAGGATCCACCCTCTTTGGGGCTCATGCGGACGAGGAGATGGACCGCATGAAGGCGGAAGTGGAAACGCTGAAGGCTGTAGATTTGGAAAAACTGAAGGATCAGTGGAAGTCGCACCGTCCCTTCCAGAGGCGTTACTCTTCCCAGAGGGATCAATGTGGGCAAGGTCACCGAGCTGGCCAACAGCAGCAACAACAACAGCAATACCAGGGACAACCCTTCCAGAAACGTCAGAGGGGCAGAGGCGGACAGCAGTCCCTATACAGTGTTTCATGCTTCTAAGGTTGTCATGAGGACTCACCCTAAGTTCCTGCCTAAAGTGATTTCTGATTTTCATGTCTATCAGACGATAACTTTGCCTACGTTCTTTCAACATCCTTCCTCTCTGGTGGAGAGGTATCTTCATTCCCTGGATGTAAGAAGGGTGTTGAAGTTCTACTTAGATAAGACTAAGGACATTAGTAGGTCAGACCAATTGTTTGTCAATTATGGTTCGGTCAGGACTGGCCTTGCCACTTCTAAACAGTACATTTCTAGATGGATAGTGTCCTGTATCCAATTGTGTTACCAAAAGGCTAACAAGACCTTAGGGGGTAAGCCTAAGGCACATTCCACTAGGGGCATAGCAGCTACAACGGCTTTGCTACGTAATGTTCCCATTGCAGATATCCGCAGGGCTGCCACTTGGAAGTCGTTCCATACCTTTGCCAAACACTACTGCCTGGACTCTGATGCCAGAGCAGATGCTCAGGTTGAGCAGGCTTTGTTGAGAAATCTGTTTGCACAGTAATAGTTTTATCTGTTTCCTTTGGTTTGTTGGGATGGGCTTGCCATTTTATTCACTAGATTATGACTATACACAGAGATCCCCTACTACAGAAGGAGTAGTTTCTTACCTGTAACTCCAGTTCTGTAGTAGGAGTATCTCTGTTATAGTCATAAGCGTCCGCCCTCCTCCCCGGTGGATGAAATGATAATGTCCTGAATGCTACAGGCCTAGCTTTATACACCTTCAAAAAGAACTGAAAGTAAAAGGCCTTTGGCTGTGCATCTTGGGATACTGCGGGTCTCTGGAGAAATCCTTAAAGGCACGGTATCCCTTTTCCAGACACATAATGGCAGCCTATGGGGCTTGTCTGTCCAACCCTTCCTCTCTATCATGACAAAGGATTTTTGTGAAGGGGAGTTTCTCTAGGTGTGAAACTTTACAAAGTGTATAAAATTTAATATTATTTGCCTATCTTTTTCACTTCAAGATGAAGTGCTGGCCAGTGTAGCCTTGTAGTTTTAGGCTGCATTATTTGTCTTTGATTTTCTCTTAAGTGTCTATGCAGGACTGCAGAAGAAGACAACTTAAGAGACTATTTCGATTGCTCCGGGGTCCACGCACATGAGTGGACTATTCCCTAGATTATGACTATAACAGAGATACCCCTACTACAGAACTGGAGTTACAGGTAAGAAACTACTCCTTCCTGTGTCTCCAGAAGCAATTCTATCAATGGTTCTTTAAAAAACCATTCTGTCCCCCAGCTTTCCTATACAAAAAAAACATGTATTTGCTAATATTTGAAAAATCGCTTTGATTTAAATCGAATCTGAAACATTGCTCCTCAAATGGTGCCAGATTAGGCCCTTAAAAGAAATCCCCCAATTTCGATGGCCCATGCCTTTCCCATTTTAGCATAAAGGCAACATGAAAACTATCTGGGAGTAACAAGTTCAGCTGTAAAGGAGTTTAGCAGTTGTCGGTCCAGGCCCATATTTTCACGCCAGGTGGCCCAAATCTTAAAGGCTTCTCCCAGTGTCTTGAAGCAAACCTTTTGTAGTAACTGGGTGCAACCAATTTTAATAAGCAGCCCTTGGCATCCTCCCCAACTAACAACTCATAAATAGAGGGAGGGTACATGCTTTTTGACCCCCAACATTCATTCCTAAAAGAGGCCTCAAATATTGGAAAGCGGCAGCAAGTTGGTACAGCTCAAAATATGGGATGGCCCATCCCCCCCTCTCCCTGAGTAAAGAGAAATATGGAAACACCCTCCTTACTTTGGAGTATGACTAAATAATTTTAGAGACTGTTGAATCCATTTTTAATCCTAAAGATTTCAAACTCAGGGGGAATAACCCAAAAAAGATACAAGACCTTACACCATTTTGCTGATATTGCTGCGACCCACAATTGACAAATGTATATTATTCCACCTTTCAAAATCCTGCTTGGATTTCACACCAATATAAGCAATGTTGGCCTTTACAATATGCTCTAATTCTATAGTTAAGCTTACCCCCAAATATACTGTGTGTTCGACCACATGTACATCCTGAGTTGAAATCTGCTTGTTCACTGCCAGTTGTGTTTTATTTGCATCAAAGCGAATAACCCACAAACTCGCTGAATTTAGCGACCTCTTCCTCGACTGCTCGCAATGCCCCTTCAGGATTTGCGGTTAAGACAACGATGTCATCTGCGTAAGCTAGAATTTTTGTTTCCCATCCACGTTGCCACACTGGTACTATGGCTAGATTATTTTTAAGCTTGCGGATGACAGGTTTGATGTATAGCACAAAAAGCAAGGGGAAATAAGGGCAAACCTGCAGTTGTAATCTATTACTTGATTAGTGCATCCTCCCTATTGAGGTCCTCTGCCTTGCTGCTCAGCAAATGGGGATGTCATCAGAATGTTTGGATTGTTTGAGTTGGAGAGAGAGTCAGTTGGAATGGATGGGCTGAGCACCAAGTAGGCTGCTCCTGGTGGGCCTAATATGTATCTAACTTGTTTCCTGTAACCAACCAACAAGGAAGTAACTTGATGAATAAATCTACTATCTTGTTCTACATCACACAGCCTACGTATCTTTCTTCCTTGCAACACCTGCCTAGTTCCTCTCTCAAGTAAATTAGTCAGGATTGACCCCCCCCCCCATCACCTGCAGCCCAGCCACTTGTTTAAAATATATTGCCTGCACAGCTTTGATATATTGCATGTCTAATCCGAACAAGCCCATAACTTCCCATGAATAATCCAATGCAACCCTGTTGAATGCTTTTTCTGCATCCAAAAGGGCGACCGCCATGGGCTTGTCCGATATAGCAGTCCCTTCAAAAAGCTTGATCACCCTACATATTTGGTCTGTGGTGTCTCTCCCAGGGAAAAAGCCATGCTGTTCAGTGGAGACCAATTCATTGATAATACGGCCCAAGCTACTGGCCAGAATTTTGAAGTACAGCTTTGCATCTCTGTTTATTAGAGTTATTGGCCATTATGATCCTGGCTCATGAGGAGCTTTCCGATTCTTTAAAAAAATTATGTTGGCAACAGACCGTCCGTGGTTCAAGGGCCCTTTATCTTTTCTGCACTTCAAGAAAAAGCTCCATCATGTCTAAGATTAACCCAGTGAAAAAAACTTTATAAAACTCTAACAGAATCTTATTAGTCCCCATGGCCTTACCAGTAGGAAGCTCTTTGAGTGCAGCCTGAATTTCGTCTAGGGGAAAAAGAAGCATCCAAACAGTCCTTTCTTCCTGGGTGATTCTATCCGAGGCCACTGCATCAAAAAATTGCTTTATATTCTCCTCTCATGTTTTACGCTGAGCTCAGTATAACTATTCATAGTAGTCCCAAAAAGCCTCACATATTTCTTCAGAGTCCGAGACCAGGTTACACTGGCCATTCTTAATTTCATCAATATGTTCCGCCGCCACCTTTTGCCATGTACGTATTGCTAGAAGGTGCTTCACGCGCTCATTGTGATCATAACATTCTTGCCAAACATTCTTCTGTTGTCTTTTTAGCAGCAATTTTGTTAAGTTTGACCTTAGTCACTGCTGTCTGCTTTTGGGCAATTGAGGGGTCTGTTCCAGAAGACATTGCTGAGACCAGATGAGCTCCCGCAATGCTGAGTTTTTTGGTAAAGTTCTTTAAGAAGCGATTGCGCTTCTGACGGTTCAAACAAAACCAAAGGGTCTCTCTACTTACCCCAGCTTTAAAGGTGCCCCATACTACCGTGATTGGGGCACTCTCTCTCTTATAACTTAAAAACTCAGGAATCCATGTGTTCATGTGTGCAATGTAGGCAGGGTTAGCTAAGAGACCTCTCCTAAAGGACCAACTCCAGAAAGTCCTTGTTTGTCCTTCCATGGTGAGTTTGATTATCAAATCAGACCTAACATGAGGGAATAGTTCTATTTGACACCCTTTAAGTAAATCTGGGGTCAGTACAAATATGTATCAAGCCGGGCAAAAGAGCCATAGGGGGCAGAGTAGTAGGTATAACCAAGAGGATGCGATGCCTTTAGCTTAATCCAGGCCTTGCTCTCTCTCCAGGCTCCACAAGCTCCTTTCACTCGCCCCGGAAAAAAAGAGCTGGCTTTGTCCTAACTCGGGTATAGACTAATTCAGGTGGACTCTGACCCCTCTGTGAGGGAATAAAACGTATTACCCCCTCTTGAGTGTTGTCCAGGCCTTCACTAGAGCCCTTGGTTGTTGAGCCAATCAGTTCACCCCCTTGGGCCACACCTGAGCTTTCTTTGGCTTGGGCATTGTTGAGATTGAGATTGAGAGGCTAGTTTCCAACCCCTGAATTTGTCCTCCTTTAAGTCGGTGACTCTGGTGGCCCAAGCTGTGTGTACTTGGATTGGGCTCTTTCATGTGGAGGAGGTTGTACCCTAGCAGCTCAGCTGCATTTTCATTGTCAGACTGATGTGCCCCAGACTCCACATCTAGAGTTCTATATTCTGCCCTTGCCAGTGCATCCCCCAGCAGGGCTAGATCAACTCCAGTAGTAGCTCCCATATTATTCTTAGAGAGGGTCCCAGGTTCCCCCCATTTTCTGTAGATACCGCGCCTGATAGTTTTACTGCAGCTAGAGGATCCAACTTGGTAGAGAGGGAGCCTACAGGAAATAACTCAGTTATAACAGCCTGCAAAGACTCCTGCTGGATGTGCATAAGGGTGTCTGATCCTGCTGCCCTCTTCCCCGTTAAACCCCCGCATATCCATCATCCTTGCGTTTGGGCCAGATTTGTCTCTCCTACCTGCGGTCCTGCTTCTGGATTGATCCTGTTTCGCAGCGATAAGTGTGTTGCAAAATCCTGGGGCCTGTACTTCTGCCCAGTCGTGTACGGCTCAGGCGTTCTTCGGCACCATGACTGTAGATGTAATGCACCCAGCAGTCAGCCCAACGCTGATGGATTTCCACTTGCGGGTCACTACTGTTCCCTCCAAGCAGAATACTTCAGAGGTTTGGAGCAGCAGAGCTCGGACCTCTATTACCTGGTTAGTCCAGTGAATAATCCTGGTGCCGGTGGTGAGTGCGGAGCAGCCCTGCATACCGCTTCTATTGCCGAAAGTCCCACCTCTCCGCTCCAAGAATGCAAACTGAAAGGAGCCGGGAGAGAGCCGACCACCAGTGACGCTACACGTCCACCCTTTTGTGTCTGTTCGGGGCACCCCTTTAAAAAAAAAATTGCAGACTCCCACCATGGGTGCTGGCTAGAGAGTTGGTAGGGTCCGCGGGGGCCTTGGGTCTCCCTTCTGCAACACTCAACATTTGAGTATGTTGTGAGTGGCCCATGTAGGCACCGGGATGCCCACTATAAAAAAAAGGCTAAAGAAAACTAATAATAAATGAGCGGCACGATCCACTTATTTATTATTCAATGCTCCGTGTAGGAGTGTCCCATAGTGCACTAGAGCTTTTTTAAGTTGTATTTTTTATTCCTGGTGGTGCCCTTAGAAAAGGCAAGGGCACCACTAACCATTTGTTTAAGGTTGTGGGGAGATGCAGGGAGCGTCCCCTAGCAACTAAAAAAATAAAACAAAGCACACTAGGGGCCAGTTGTACATAGGTTTGGCTTTGGTCTTACCAAATAGCTAATTTTTGAGATTCACTATTTGGTAATCGTAAATATCCATGTACCAATATGTCTGACACATTTTGCGAATCCCAGTGGGTCGCAAATAGACCTATCTCATTAATATTCATTATTCGGTAATAGGTTACCGAATCACAAATAGTGCGCTATACATGTTCTACGAATCAGGCCGTGTGCGACTGAAAATTTGCCTCGTATATATGACCCCAAGTATCCTAGGTCTTTGAATCAAGACCCAGAGGAGAGCTTACCTTGTTTTTTAAAGCACTTTGAGCTCTAGCTGAATGCTCAACAGCTGGAGTGCAGAAAAAATTAATGGTTGGGTCTATGGCTGTTTGTGGCCTCAAAAAGTTTTTTTATAAAAGAGACATGTTGATTATTTTTTTACATAAGGCTTTATTACTGATTATTTTATGACAATCACTTTTGTTAAAAATTGCAATTTGCGTATTTATAATATATACATTTGATTATACTTATTGGTGACTTTTTGACAAAGACAATAAGTCTGCTTTATATATGTTCATGTGCGGCCACATTAATAAAACCATTAGGTCCGCTCTTTAGGTCAAAGCCTACCAGACAACTGTTCTAACGGCATCTTGAGGACATTCAGAAAGTTTCCCTGGGAATGCATTCCGCCCATTGCTTGCCATTGGCTTTCTGGTTTGTAACTCACATTTGCTTGGTTTCTATTTGCTGGTTTTATTTGTTTTAGGGTGTTCAGCTTGAGTTTGTCACTCCTGTAGAGCATTTCTTGTTTACTCTATCCTTCCACTAGTGTTCAATTTCTGTACACAGTTCTGGCAATCCCGATAGATGCTGATTGATATCTCAAACCCGCCTGCAAGGGGACCTCGCCTGGACAGATTCACTTTTGCACAGCAGGAAAGGTGAGCAGACGCTGCAATTGACTGAAAGTTCTGCTGAATTCGTGGGGGAAGGTCTGTTCTGAAGCTGCCGTTACAGAGGGTAAGAGACTATATCAGAACCTTAGCACAGCATGTGGCATTTGGCAAACGAAGGAGAAGTGAAAAAAAATTAACCTGGGCACCCTGCCACTGACATAAATCTTGTACATTACCTATTTTATATGTCCTAGCTGACTAGTCGCAAGGAGGCCTCGGAGGATATTGCACGGAAGTCACCTTTTTTCCGATAGCATACTAGGAAAGGTGAATATTTATTGTATTTATTGTCAGAGTCAACACCTCAGTCCTATTTTTCAGTCTAAAAGGGTTTGTTGCAGGGATTCTGCTCAGGAACAGAGCTATGCTTGGTACCATAGAGCATCAGTAAGTAGGGACTGAGTCTTCATACCACCTCAGTATCTATGGTCCCAAATATGGCTAGCTTATAGTGCCTCATGTGCCCTCCTAACCTTTCTAAAGAGACAAGTGATTTGGCCCCCCAGAACACAACAATCCCAACCCTTTCAGGGTTCGCAGTAGCAGGTCACTCCCTTTCCTTCTCTCACTTGTACTTGTCCACAACAAAAAAGAAGAGACATGAAGGAAGTTCACAATATTTATTTAAACTATTTTGCTCCAACATGTAATAAGTGCAACATAATAATAAAACAATGCATGTCAGTAATGTCATAACCATGATTAGCAGACCATATACAATAGAAAGTCTTGTCATATCATTAGACAGATTTGCCTAAACCCACCTTCACTACTAAAGCTAAGTGCTTATAGATTTCTGGGCTTAGTGACGGGCCCTATACCTTAGCATACACAGATGGTTGTTCTACATCTCAGCTGACACAGCCTTCTCTTCTCAGGACCTTTGCTCTGTGGGAGCGTTTTTGAGCGACACGTCCCGGGTTATATCAGTGGAGAAGTGTGGCTCCATGGTTAGAGCCTTCAAAATATGTGGAAGGTTCCCCTGTTGAATATACACAGGTAGGGGTAGAGTACTGTGAAAAAAGGAGAGACCTGTGGTTTACCTGAAACTGAGTAGAGTCACGAATGATGACTAAAACTAGACTATGCTAGGTGGAAACTGATTCATATAAATCAGTTAATGCAACACTAAATAGAAGTAATTTAAAAAAATTTTAAGCACTGTCCATAATGTATAGCTCCCCACAAAAAATTATACTTAATGAACAAAATTTAACAGGTAAATACGCAACAGAATAATTTAAAAGGTATAAACACAATTTATTAAAAAACCTCCCTATGAGGGTTACAATCTAAATAAAATACAATAAAATATTCACATAGGTGAAAATAATCTAAAAAAAGGAAGTGGTCAAAGTACAAAGGTCGACGCTGCGTTTCGGTGTTGTTTTATATTGTTTACACCTTCTTCAGGACACTTTGACGATTCACAGTTAATCTAATATTCTTTGAAAATTCTCTTTTAGCCATTAAGAGGACTCCATCGTCAGCCAGTTATACATGGATCATCAGGTATATTTGCGTCATCAATTACTGCGATTTTTTCTGTCACCTGTTTGTCAATTCGAGGTACAGATTATAGTAAACACGGAGGAGCCACCGGACTTCTCTCTTAAATTGGAGTCTATATGGTGAAGTGTCGGGTCCTTGTCAACGCTTTTGAGATCCCACACTAATGTCGCCTTTATATTAACAGTTTGTGTATTTGGATAGCAGAAGTTCGTCACCTTAAAATTTCAGGTCGGCCTCCCTGCTCCTCCGTGTATCGTTCCTCCGTGTTTACTATAATCTGGAAACTAAAAAACCAATAACTGACTGCCAGAAGTCTGTGCGGTCCAACCGCAAAAAAGGAGTCAATTGTCAACGGTACAGGCGGATGGGGGGGAAGGGTCGAGAAGGGAGTCCCAGAAAGGGGCCCAATCCTCACCACAGCCCAGAGCAAGCAGGGCAAGTACACGGGGCAGCCTCCACTCGCACTACTACTCTGCATCCTCAGTCCCACCCCCCTGTGTGTCCCGTTCCACTCCATGACGAGTGTCCCATGATCTGGCTATGTCACCCCAAGGCTCCGCATATGGTTTACGCTGCTTAGTGATCTTATCTTCAGAGATTAATACTCGTTCCTCTGCTCAGACCCAACAGGTAACGTCTGCCTCCCACATGGTAACCAGTGGCGGATTCTTTGCTTTCCAATGAAGTGCAATCCTCCTCTTGGCCAGGAGGAAGACCAGATCTACTCATCTGTGCTCCAACTTACGGGCTTTGGGTCTCGGGAAGAGGCCCAACAGACAAACCTCAGGGCTGCATGGCAAAGTGCGAGCCAATACTTTATTAACCAGGTCCACAATCTTGTTCCAATAATTAAAAAGCATTGGACAGGACCAAATCTTATGGTCGAAGTCCGCGTCCCCCAATAAGCACATAGCACAAGACTGATCGTCCCTAATATAGACCACATTCAACCGATGCGGAGTGAGGTAGGTTCTATGCAGAATGTTGATTTGAAGGGCCTTAAAGGCCTTATTCCTTGAGATCTTTTTCGGACTCATTAGGACTTTCTGCCATTCCTTATCCGAGAATGGTTGCGTTAACAATTTTTCCCATCTTTCCTGTATACCCGGTAGCGCCCTAGGCGCCAGTTCTCTTATGGCCAGATAAAGCCAACGTATCAGATGTCCAGTGGAGCCCAGGGTCACCATCGCCTCCAGGGCGGGTGTGTGTCCGGTTTGCCAGTGGCTGCACCCCAAAGCTCTCACACTGCCCCACAGAGCTTATGGTAGTTTAAGAATTGACTAGGGGGAAGTTCATGATAAGTAAGAAAATCAGCCAGTGGCAGCAATTCTTTATCCCTGTAACAGTCACCTACTGTGCGAATGCCCGCCTGTTCCCAACCCATCAAGTATCGCTGCGTGAGGGGGGCCCAGCCCCGCCTGGGGGATGCCCACTAGTGGTAGACTCGGGCATAAAGCTGTCTCATTTGGGATCTGGCCACACATCTGTCCCACACTGCACCACCACTGAAAGTAGCGTTCCCATATTAAGTATCCTCTGATGACGGTTAAGAATCCTGGGATGTAACCTTGAATATAATGCCCCAACTGGGAGTGAGAACGTGGGCAGATCCCTGCCATCGATCCATCTTGCCAACCATTGGAGTTGGGCCGCTAAATAGTATGCCTCGAAATCTGGGGCCCCTAATCCGCCCTCTGTAAGCGGGAGGCGTAGGGTCTGTAAGGACACTTTATTACGGCCGCCATCCCATATGAGATCTCTAAGAAGCCCGTCCAACATCCTAAACCAAGATTTTGGTATCAATACGGGAAGATTGACAAAATAATACAATAGGCGGGGGAGAACGACCATTTTTGAGAGTGCCAACCGAGCCAACTTAGGAGTGTGCCAAAAGGCCACCTGCGGACTCAAAGCCCTCAGTGTGCCCCCGAGGTTCCCTTCAAACATGTCCTCCTGCGTGTGGTAAATCTGTATACCCAAATATTTGACAGACACAGGCGCCCACGTTTGGGAGGCCGGGAGGCTCAGTGGTCTAGGCATGGTGGGGTGCAATGGGAACACAAATGTTTTTTTCTCATTCACCCGTAGGCCGGACAGAGCAGCAAACTCCTCCAGGATGTCCAGTACTTTACGGACTCGTGAAGTCCTATCTCGCAAATAGATCAGCACATCATCTGCGTAAAGCGAAATGATGTGGGGGGTCCCATCAAGCATCACCCCCAACCCTCCGCACTCCCTCCACATTCTTGCTGCCAAAGGCTCCATGGCCAGAGAGAAAATCAGCGGCGACAAGGGGCACCTCTGCCTGGTCACCCTATAAATGGGATAGGACGCCGAAATAGTAGACCCCATTCGCACATGGCCTGTTGGGTCTCCATAGAGCAGTCAGATCCACTGCAATCACCCATCTCCCATCTGCAAGATGCCCATCACCGCAAATAGGAAATCCCAGCGTACAGTGTCGAAAGCTTTTTCCAAATCAATCGCCACTACCACTGCATCAGGATAGTCTCGCAGTGCCGGTTGATACATAACATGAAACATTCTGCGAAGATTACTGGACGTGGAGCGTGAAGGGATAAAACCACACTGATCTGCGTGGACCATTCAGCACATGTGGGTTAGGAGTCTTAAGCCAATGCCTTACTTAACATTTTTAGATCCATATTTAACATGGATAGTGGTCTGAATTCCATCAATTTAGGATGTGCCACTTTAGATTTGGGCAGGGGGATCACTAACGCCTCCCGGAGTGAGGGCGGCAGGCTCACCTCTTGGAGCACGGTGGCATACATCTGTTCCAACCGTGGGGCAAGAATGTCCACATAAGTACTATAAAATTCTGGTGGGAGGCCATCTGGGCCAGGTGTCTTCCCTCTTTCTATCTCTCTAATAGCTGCCGTATCTCGCCTGCCTTAATAGGTAAGGCCAACTGTTCCCAAGCATCTTGATCTAACTGTACCAATCGTTGCTCCTCTAAATATGTCTACAATTCCGCCCCCTGAGTTAGACCCGGGGAACCGTACAGTGACTCATAGTAGTCCTTGAAAGCGTTGTTAATTAATCTCGAGAAGGAAAGAACACGACCCAGACGATCAGTGACACTCACTACAGGGGAACCTCTACTCTCTGGCCTGATTAACCAAGGCAGGTGTCTCCCAGCCCTGGCCCCCTCTCTGTGCTGCGTGGTATGATACTGTTTAGAATCAAGAGCTCTCAGTCTGTCCCAGGTAGCATTGTAAAGGCCGTTCACCTCCGCTAATTTCTCCAGATCCCGGATGGTCCCTACAGTACCCATATCAAGGGTCAGGATCTGGGCCTCTAAGTCTGTCAATTCCTTTGTGATCAGTTGTCGGGTGCTCACCGTCTTGCCCAGACAATGCCCTCGTGCCACCACCTTAAACACTTCTCATTCCACCAGCGGGGAATTGGCGGTTCCCTGGTTGACTACGAAATAAGCAGATAAGGCCTCAGAAAGCCCTTGGTGGAATCCATCATCGTCAAGCAGTGACGGATCCAACCGCCAACTCGGGATCGGGGCCCTCTCCTGAACCAGAATGAACCCCACAAGCAAAGGGCTATGGTCAGAAAGGGACCGGCCGAGATATTCAGCGCCGGTCCTCATGGATGACCAAGTGGCTGAACAGAAGAACGATTCTAGACGTGTGTGTAAATTATAAAAATGTGAATAGTATGAGTATTCTCTACACCCTTCATTGTGTAATCGCCAAACCTTATGAAGGTCCCAACCAGTTGTCCATGCTCGTAGACCCTTAGTGGTGGCAGCTGCCGTGGCACCCCGCAGAGGAATGGTGGACCTATCCTGCTGAATATCAAAAACACAATTAAAATCACCACCCAACAATAAGGACGTGTGGGGGAACCCCGCCAACACCCCAGACAGCCCCTCTAAAAAAGGAAGTTGCCCCCGTTAGGGCCATAAATACTGCCCAAAGTGATCTCCCTGCCTTTCAGAGTGCCCGTGACCACCACATACCCCCCCTCAGGGTCTAGTACCCTCTGAATTAGTTAGAAGGGCACCCCCAGCCTAATCCATATCAGCGCTCCCCAGGAGAAGGCCGAGTAGGTCGTAGCAAAGAGTTTGCCCCGCCACCTGTGCCTCAGGCGAGACACCTCTCCCTCAGTGAAATGGGTCTCCTGCAACAAAACCACCTGTGCTCCCCTTCTCTCAATATAATTAAAAACGTTGTAACGCTTCACCGGAGTCCCCATGCCCCAAATATTCCAAATCATAACCGTAATCCCTTCAGGGCCACCCACGTACGCAACCATCGGATCCATCAGGAAACCCCCTCAGCCCGCCCACCTCCAACCACCACCTACAGACAACCCACCCTCCTGGCAGAGAACAACAAAACCCCACAAAATAACTCGCCATCCCAAGAGCGGACTGACAACGCTCAGCTGCCCAAACACACAAACAAATTGCATAGTAACTCACACCATTTCGGAAATATCCAAGGCCAACTGCACTAGGACCTGTGGAGGGCGTAGTGTGATAGAAAACCAACAATCTGTCTCAATCACTGTCTGTACTTAGCAATAGCCATGCTAGACTGTTCCAACCCGCACCCGGGAGCACCCCCGCAGAGAGTCCCCCTCCCTCCCACAACACCCTCAACATCCAACAATATCATGAGTGTACCCAAGAAGGGTCCCGCCCAAATGATTAATAAAGAATATAAGACCACAACACAAACAGGCAGGAGAGAGGATGAGAGGAGAAAGCCTTCAGTCTTTCTCCCAGACTTCCAGTTCTACATGTCATTGGAGAGCTGCGGGGTCACAACGGGCAGGTTATCTCCTGTGGTCTGTGAGGCATCCGATTCAGTTCCTTCCTCGCCATACTTTGCTTCGGAATCCTTCTCTGCTGAGGATGCCCTAGATCCCACCATGAGAGAGACAGCCTCCAACTCTGCAGTTCTCTCCATCTCCGTCCTGGACGGGCTCGGTCTCCTGAAGTCCGTTTTCTTCCGGCGTTTCCGTAGTCGTCTCAACTGGTGTTCCACGCCAGGTGGCCGCCTCTCTGGAAGGGTGCAGATCGTTGATGTGCGAATTGTTGATGCATAAGTTGGGGATGTGCAACCCTACTCAGGAGAGCTTGGTAGTTAACGCCTCTACTTCCCATGGCGCGTTCCCTTAAGCTCCCCGAGACAGGGAATGCAAGAGGCTAGACAGTTGGGACAAGAAAATATTATCTACCGCTAGCCTTGCATTGCGGTCCGTGAACACTGCATGCTTATTGGGCCATTATTCCCACTGTTTGTGAGAAATGGTTACGTAACTGCTGCCACAGGTTCCAGAGGAGGCCCGGACCATCCTCTCCCAAGCAGTATCAGATGTGAGGGACGCAGTAAAGTGCTGGATTAGATGTAGTTTAGGCACGACTGACTCGGTAAGCAGAGCGATTTCTTCGATGGTGACTGTTAGATGCCACGCCTGGCTGTGATCATCTTGCTTTTCCGGGTATGTTCAGGCCTTGCTCATGGACATGCCCTTTAATGGCACCCATCTGTTTGGAAACAGGGCAGACATGGCGCTGGAGCACTTTAAGGGCTCCTGGGCTACTGCCAAGACCTTGGGCCTCTCAGCTGCTCTCTGCCCCCCCCCCCGGTCTGCCTTTCGCTCCATTCGTGGCTACGGAAGGGGTTTTCAACCGCGTCAGCCCTATCCCAGCAACCGACCTGCGCATGTTTCACAACCCCTGTGCGGACGAAGGTGCGGATACTACCGATCATGTGGGTTGGGCAGCCTGGGATCTTTTCAAACCACCACCACCTCCGGCGGCTTTCGCCTCCAAGCCCTCCTAGTCTCACCCTTCTAGACCATAGCCGTCCAGTTGGTGGTGGGATCAGCCATCACCCCCATCACTGGCAAAACATTACATCAGACAGGTTGGTCGTCCAGATCATCCGAAGGGGCTATTCTCTCTCCTTCAAGACCACCCTTCCCTCCAAGCCACCATTGTACAACCGATTGATGGAGGATCGTAGACGTAATGGCTCTCTTGACCAAGGGAGCAAAAGAGAGGGTTCCGGTGCCAGAAGTAGGGTGTAGTTCTTATTCTCACTACTTTATGGTCCCGAAAAAGGATAAGGATCTATGTCCTATCCTAGACCTAGGAGTCCTCAAAAAGGAAAAATTCAAGATGCTCACATTGGCTCAGGTTTTCTCTGCCTGGACTCATGAAGCTGGTAAGTAGTGCTGGACTTCCAGGATGCCTATTTCTACATCCCCATTCTGCCTGCCCCTTGGTGCTACCTGCAGTTTACAGTAGGCACTTTCAGTTCACCATGCTCCACTTTGACCTTACCAACGACCCTCTGGTGAACACTCATGTTATGGCGGTGGTCCCAGGTCAGGGGTAACCGTTTTTCCCTATCTCGACGACTGGCTTTTAAAGGTGTGCTCTCCCAAGACTGTTGTCTCCCACCTCCAGACGACGGTGAACCTCCTGCATTTGCTCAGGTTCACCATCAATGTGCTGAAGCTAAACCTGACTTCCTCTCAGTTGCTCCCTTTCATCTGAGATGTTCTGGATATAGTGCAGATTCGGGCTTATCCTCCAGAGCAGGGGGTCCAGGATATTCAGGCTACGATACCAATGTTTCAGCCTATATCCTGGATTTCGGTAAGACTGACTCTGAGGCTGCCGGACCTCATGACCTCCTGCATTTGTCAAATGTGGGCTCTGCAGTCAGACCTGAGGTTCCAATGGGCACATCATATGGGGAATCTCTCTGACATGTTAGAAACTCGAGATGTGGACAGTGGACCAGAAAGTAACATATGCAGCACCTGTACCGTAAATTACCAATACATTTTGAATGCAAAGCAGTCTAGTGCGTAAATCTCCAAATGTGCCCCCTGCCCAGAGGCACCTCACCTAACAAGAGGATATGAAACAAAAAAACTGAATTGGAGCTGCACCACTAATATTTAAAAATGTCCATATGAAAATTATCCACAAGCATTAGGAAATCATAATTCAATTAAAAGAGTAGCTGCTAATATGAAGTGTATATTATTTTCTTCTTTATTGTTCTGTTCGTAAAAAACCATCAGCCAGTGTATTTTGTCCTTTTTACATAGGACTTCTTCAGGACACTATCATTATAAGGCAACAACCAAATTGCTGGGTTAGGCCTTGATTGTGAGAACTATCCTGAACAAAAGCCGTTACCTGGCATCTGTTCGATACTTCGAAGTAATAATTCAAGCAGAGCTATATAAAACGATTGGCGTAATCCAATGCCCAAAAAATAAAGGTAAATGGAACGCATGGTAAAATAGCCATATGACGGTGTTGAGCGTGCAGGTTTAAATAAGACTAGCATATATTAATGGAGGCTATCTACCCTATCTTGTGCACTTCAAAGAAAGTGCATCCCGGCGTGGTTTATTTTTAATCCGGTCGCAAGAAACGGCCGGATTAAAAATAAACCCAACAATTTGGCTGTTGCCTTATAATGATAGCGCCCTGAAGAAGTCCTATGTAAAAAGGATGAAACACGTTGGCTGATGGTTTTTTATTAACAGAACAATAAAGAAGAATGTAAATGGGGGCGTGTCCAAGATGGCGGCAGAGTAGGACGTTTCTCCAGGTCCCTCCGGCGCCACGATATCTGCAGCATAGACCAGCGTCCTCTCGGGGGCCTTACTCGCCATCAGACTGACTGGGGGAGTCCCGCGAGGTGACCGGTGTTTCTAGCTGCCCGAAGTGTGGAGATCGCGGGGGCGGCCGGCTCTTCCCACCTCGCGGAGGCCCCGAGGTGGGAAGAGCGGGGAAGAACCTGCGGCGCTGCCGCCAAGACCCGCGAGCTTTGCCCCGTGGGGCACTGGTGGTTTTACTGCCCCGAAGCAAGGAGCGGCAGTGGAGTTGCGCTGGAGTCGGGACTTCTGCGACCGGGGCGATCTGAGCCGCACGGCCGGCAGCGAGAGGTGGGACCCGGCAGCCTGAAGCACCCGAGGCCGGGGATTCGAGGCCTGGTCAACGCGGGGATTGCCACGTTGGGATCTCCCGGCCCCCTGCGGGATACATCACTGACGCAGCGAAGGATAGTGGGGGCATCTGCTTGCCGTCTCTAGGAGTGCCATCTCCTAGCATTCCCCACCAGGAGCGGCGGCTTGTCTGGAGCGGACCTCGAGCACAGCACGGGCCGTGAGTGAGCTTCGGCCCCCAGAGGTGGGCTCCCCTGGACCTGGCCGGGGGTAAGTTGGAGTATAGTGGGACTTTGGAGGGACAGGAACCGCAATCGTGGCCTAAAGCTCTGACACGTGGACTACTGACCCGTGCCCCCCCACCCCCCCCTGGGGAAGAGAGTTCACAGCACCATTAGGACCTGCCTCCGCCTGGGCCCCTCCAGCTGCCTACGACTGCAGCCTCCCTGAGACTTGGTCTCCCAACACGGGGATCTGTGGAGCTCCCTGCCCAGAGTCCCTCACCTGAAAGGGACGCGGGGTGAGGTGTGGGGTGTGTCCTATCTGGAGTGACCTGCCGGAGACTGCGGAATGGCAGACGGGATCCGCAAAGAGAAGGACAAGCCGGGCAAAGATGGCCAGCCAGGGGGGAACTCATCATCGACCCCGCCGGGTCCTAGTGGCTTGCCTAAGCAAAAGGACGGCTATGCCCCGGCCACCAAAGCCTTCATGATGGAACTTTTTGCGGCAATAAAAGAGGATATCTGGGAGCTACGCACCCAGCTTGCCTCGGACCTCCGTGAGGTGCGGAGAGATGTGGATGGCATTGGTGAGAGGGTGGCGACGCTCGAGGAGCATGACCTGGGCCTAGCTGGTGATGTGCATCGGCTGCAGCAAGATGTACTCAGGCTCACGGAACAGAACCTAGATCTCCAAGCTCACGCTGAGGACTTAGAGAATCGTTCCCGCCGGAATAACATCCGCATCCGGGCAGTGCCATGCGAAGGGGAGGCCGGAGACCTACGGGGCATATGGAGGCCCTTTTCCTACAAATGCTAGGTGAGGATGACTTGCGAGAAATCCGCATGGACAGAGTTCACAGAGTGGGCCTGCCGAGAGGAGCTGCGGCTCTGCCTCCGGACATCCCGGTGTGTGTCCATGATTTCCAGCTCAAGGAGTGAATATTGCGGAATGCTAGAGGGATCGCCACTCTATAATTTCGGGACCATCGGACCCAGCTATACAGGATCTGGCGGCCTCTACGCTCCAGAAGCGGCGGGACTTCCGGCCGGTGACAGCCTTCCTCCTTGAGCAGAATGTGTCCTACACCTGGGGCCATCCGTTCAGACTCATCTTCAGGTGGCAAAACAGGCTGGTCCAGATCAGGTCCTTACAGGCTGCCAAGGACCTCCTTGGCCTGGATGACGCTGCTCCCTCCCCGAGACATGGAAGCCCCCGATTGCGACGGCGGCGGCGCTCTTCATCTTGGCAAAGAGTGGGGGGACCGACGACGACGGCGAGATTGGATCCCACAACAGGCCTACTTTAACGTGGGGCAGCGGTAGCGGCAGTGGCGTCAGCGACGGTGACTCCCTCGCTACACAGCTCTTCGGCGACCTGATCCCGAGAGGGGTGTCTACCTGGCACCGGGGGAACCCCCCTCCCCCCTTCAGTTACTGTGGGACATTATGTTCTCTGTGGGAGAGCACCACGGTAAGGGGTCCTGGAGAAACATTGACTATGGACATGACCCATGGGGCTTGAAAGTAACTACTCTAACACGCTTCCTGGGTCCTTTGACACTTTTTTCTATTTCTGGTTGGGGTAGTTTGGTTCTTAGAGGTAGGGGGAAGGGGAGGGGGGCAATGGGGGATGGGGGAGGGAGTGGTGGTAACCAGGGTCGGTGTGTTTGTATGCGATTCAACTTGGTGTCTGAAGTGTGGCTGTGGCTGTCCGCGACGTGCTCTTTTGGATGTGTTGTGAACTCCAGCGGAATGACCCTCATACTGATAATGGAAGCTGTTCTGGAGCATGGTGTGGTTGGGAGTGGGGGTGGTGAGGGACTCACCTGGCTGCTCGAGGTTGGCTTGGGAGGACTGTGGGGCGGGGAGGTGAGGGAGAACCGAGATCTGGCGCATTGGCTAATCCCTGCGGTCGCCTATATGATGCTTGACAATGACAGGCATGGTCTGATTTGGGGGGACGTGCGGGTGCCCGTCCTGAGTGGAGTGATTGTGTGTGGATTGCTGTGGATCATCTGGAAGAGCGGGGGAGATGACTGCTCTGTAATGCCTTTGGTAATAGGCACATGGAACGTGAAAGGCCTGAATTCCCCACAGAAGCGCCAGAAGGTCTGGAAGTACATAACTGTCCATCACTTGGATGTGGTAGGCCTCCAGGAGACACACCTTGCCTGTAAGGATGAAACTAGGCTGAAGCATAAACAATTACCCCTCATTTATCGATCCTCTGCTGCTACGAAGCATAGAGGGGTGGCCTTAATGTTTCGCTCCACCCTCCATTTCCAACCTGTGGCGGTCCGCAATGACAGGGAGGGACGTTGGCTGATGGTCAAGGAAGTACTCCTCGGCAGGCCGTGCACGTTCCTGGTCCTCTACGCCACAAATGTAGGTCAAAACGGGTTACTTCGAGATCTTCTGCGAGAGGTGGTGGATTTTGTAGAGGGAGAGCTCGTGGTCATGGGGGACTTTAATTTGGTATGGGACAGAGACCTGGACTGTTCCCATCGCCGGAGGTCCGACGCCGGCCTCTTTGCCGCGGATACCCACGTCATATTTGGGGACCTAGGCCTCATGGACGGGTGGCGTGCCCTTCACCCTCAGACTAGGGACTATACCTTTTATTCCCATGTCCACCACTCTTACTCTCGATTGGATCATATCTTTGTGAGTCACTCCCTACGGGGCGATCTCCGAGAGGGTAGCATATTTCCTCTATCGGTATCGGACCACAGTCTACTGGCACTCTGTCTGGCATGGTCCCCCAAGGCGACGGCCCATCGCAAGTGGTACTTCCCACCATCTTTAGTCCGGGACGACATATACTGTAAGGAATTGCGGAAGAGTATTCGCGATTTCTTTGACCTCAACCGGGTGGAAGACACTTCCATCTTCACTGTATGGGGTGCCTTCAAGGCCACCATGCGGGGTAAGTGTATAGCACTCAACTCCGCGCTTAACAAACTGCGACAAACTGAAAGGGAGGGCCTGGAACGGGAACTAACATCACTCGAACAGGCGCACAAACAGAACCCCTCTAGGGTAACGCTTCGCCCCTTGACGGCAGTTCGGAGTAAACTTAGAGCCCATTACAATAACGGGGCGGAGTTTACTCTGCTGAGGCTAAGGCGCCTTTCCTACTCCCAGGGTAACAAGGTTAGGAAACATCTGGCCCGCCAACTTAGGGACAAGAGAGAGAAGGAGTACATAGGAGGTGTCCGGGACCCGACGGGCGCCCTGACACACCAAGATGAGGATAAGGCGAACCTCTTTGGAGACTACTATGCCGCACTCTACTCGGAAGAGGCTCTACCCCCGAACGCTCAGGAGGAATACCTGCGGGCGCACCCGCTTCACCAGGTTTCCGCGGAATGGAACGATCTTCTTGCGGTCCCCATTACGGAGGAGGAGGTTAGAGATGCACTAAAAGCACTGAAAACACATAAGGCGCCGGGCCCAGACGGATTCACCGCTCTATTCTACCAGACCTTCACCTCGGACGTTAGTGGTTTCCTGATGCGATTATTCAATACCATGGGTGAGACGGGATTGACTTCCGCCTCCATGGCAGAGGCGGCCATATCAGTCATCCCGAAACCTGGGAAGGACCCCGCCGCTTGCTCATCATATAGGCCCATCGCACTACTCAACGTAGATGCCAAGCTGTACTCCTCCATCTTAGCACGTAGACTGCAAGACTTAATGCCGGCCCTAATTCACCCGGACCAGTCCGGCTTCATCAAGGGTCGTCAAATGCATGACAATACTAGAAGAGTGGTCCACCTCATTGAGAAGGCCACCCGCTTTAAGATCCCGGCAGTCTTAGTAGGACTTGACGCCGAGAAGGCCTTCGATCGTGTAGATTGGAACTTCATGTTCCGGACCCTGGAGGCATTTGGCTTTTCAGCTAAGTTTCTTATGATGCTCAGGGCAAACTACAGCAGCCCCGCTGGAAGGTTCACGGTGACCGGTCATTGTTCTACCTTCTTCCCACACTCCCGCGGCACGCTGCAGGGCTGCCCCCTTTCACCCCTGCTCTTTGCCCTACGTATTGAGCCTCTAGCGGTGGCGGTGAGAGAAAACCCGGACATTCGGGGATTACCCTTCACGGGAGAACAAGATAAAATATCTCTTTTCGCGGACGATGTTCTGCTGTCCCTGGCGGATCCCGCCCACTCCCTTCCCTATGTCCAGGAGGCCCTGGAGTGTTTTGAGAATGTAGCGGGATTTAAGGTCAACCTGAATAAATCCTATATTCTGAATCTTACGCTCCCCTCTGCTGAGGTCGACTGCCTCCGGCAGTTATCGCCGCTTCTGAGGTCCCTTACTTCCATAGTGTACTTAGGGGTCCAACTGACCCCCACCATTGGGATATTATTTGCCGCCAACTTCCCTCCACTCCTGACGAAGATTCAAGGTGACCTAGCCCGCTGGAAACCTATGTTTATCTTGTGGCTAGGGCGGGTCCACATGATCAAAATGTCCCTCTTACCTAAATTGCTGTACCTTTTCCAGGCCCTTCCCATAATCCCCGAAAGCGATTTCTTTAGCCGCCTCCGATCCATGATGCTTCGCTTCATCTGGCAGGGTGGACGAGCCCGATTCTCTTTCGTCACCCTCCGGCGCCCGCAGAAGAAGGGAGGGGTGGGCCTCCCGGATATGCACTTGTATTACAAGGCGGCACAGCTCCGGGTCCTTGTGGAATGGTCGCAACCCATGTCCGAGAAGCATTGGTTGCATTTGGACCGTTCAGTGGCTGGGAGGGCGATTTGGGACTTGGCGTGGAAGCCAAAAGGGGATAGACCCAAAAATGCGTACATCAGCACCCCCACGAGTACTACCCTGAAGGTGTGGGACTCGATCTCCCATGATGAACGATGGACTTCCTTCCCCTCCCCATATACACAGATTCATTTTAATCCCGCTTTTCCCCCTGCGGAACGAGAGGGCCCTTTCGACGCCTGGAGAGCTGGGGGCTGTTACGCCCTTACACACCTATTCCATGGGGATGCGTCACTCACGTTTGCTAATTGTATGCGGGACTACTCGGTCTCACCACTGGAGCAATTCCACCATGCCCAGATGCTTCACTGGGCGCTATCGCCATCGGTTAAAGATGCGGCTACCAGGCCACCCACTACTTTTGAGACATTTCTAGCAAAAACTTCCAACATGCGAGGCACCATCTCCTTCTTGTACGACCTCCTGCTATCTACCTCTATCTCGCCTAGGCCACGATATATGGGCCTTTGGGAGGACCTCCTTGGCCGCCCATATCGGACGAAGAATGGTCTCATCTGTGGCATGACATTGCGAAACACAACCACTCGCTGGATCTCCGGGAGGCCCATCTTAAAACCACGATGCACTGGTACATGTACCCAGCTAAATTGAAGAGGATTTTTCCAAACTCTTCGGATAGGTGCTGGAGGGGCTGTGGATTGCTGGGCGATTTTCGCCACATATGGTGGGATTGCCCGGTCATCCGTCCTTACTGGGCGGAAATCCTGTCCCACATCAAAGAGATCTTGGGCTACCCTATCAAGGACACGCTAGAACATGTTCTGCTAGGCCTTCGAGACCGTGACCTTGAACACCAGACACGAGCTGATAAAAAGATTCTTTGGCTATGTACGGGGGCAGCCAAGTTGACATTAGCTGCAGCCTGGAAGAAAAAATATGCCCCAGCGCTCGCTCGCTCTTTGGCATGCGAGGCTATGGAGGCTGCTAAGTATGGAACGGATGGCAGACATTTTTCGGGGCGACTTCAAGAACTTTTCCTTCTGGTGGGGTCCCCTGGTTCGCCTCCTATCCAGCGGCTTGCCTTCTGCGGTTTGTCCTCCCTCCTTGCGAGGCCTTCATCTATTCCAGCCCTGAGTTGCTCTGACTGTCTGATTCTGTGTATGAATGTATGTTACCACCACTGGGGAGCGGGGTGGGAACGGGTGGGGGGTGGGCAGGGGTGTTGGGGGGAGTTTTGGCGACGGCGGCAAGGTAGATAAACGGGGGTGGGGGATGCAGACTATGACTCCCAAGCTATCTACTCGGCGAGCTAGCGGTACACCGCCCTGAACTGAAGACTTCTGCAGGCCTTGGGCCCCGGCGTCTGACCTCAACTATGCTCCTATGCTCGATACATAGCTTGCGGGCCTTGGGCCCGGGTTTACTAGTCAGCCGAGTTCACTGATGTCTGTATACCCGATTCCATACCCCCCTGCGAGGGAAGTTGAGCGGGATTGTCGCTTTCTGTGGTTTTATACTTTCAAAATGTCAATAAAAACAACTTTTACAAAAAAAAAAAGAATGTAATGTACACTTCGTATTAGCAACTACTCTCTTCATTGAATTATGATTTCCTAATGCTTGTGGATAATTTCATATGGACATTTTTGATTATTAGTGGTGCAGCTCCAATTCTGTTTTTTTTCTCTCTGACATGTTCCAGATCTCAGCGAGAACTGAACTGGACCTGCAGTGGGGGTTAACAAACCTCGATTAGTACAGAGGCAGACGCTTCTCCCTTCTCATGATGGCACATGTATTACACCTGGGATGGGGCAGCCATCTAGGACATGTGGAGTTCAGAGGACTGTGGTCTCTGGGGTAATACAGACTCCGCATAAATATGCTGGAGCTCAGGGTGATCTGAATGGCATTGAATGCCTTTCTACCCCCCACCAAGAAAAGGCTGGTTCAAGTGTTCACAGACAACAACACCGCCATGTGGTACGGCAACAAACAGGGCAGAGTGGGGTCGTAGACCCTTTGCCAAGAGGCCCTGCATCTCTGGACATGGCTGGAACAGCAGGGCATTTCCCTGATGGTTCAAAACCTGGCTGGTTCCCTGAATATGAGAGCAGGCAAATTCAGCTGAGGAGCCTAGTGGATTGCGAGTGGTGTCTCCATACGGAGGTGGTGCAAGGTCTCTTTCAGCTGTGGGGAGAGCCTTGGTTAGATCTGTTCACCCCTGCTGAGAACACCTCCGCTGAGAATGCACAATGTCTGTAGTTTTGGGCGCTGGAGTTTCGTAGGCAGCTCTCGCTTAGAGATGCTTTTTGTCTCAGGTGATGCTCAGGCCTTCTGTACACCTTTCCGCCCATACCACTCCTGCCCTGTGTTCTCAGGAAGATTAGGAACGACCGGGGTAAAGTCATCCTTCTGGCTCCGGACTGGGCACGGAGAATCTGGTATCCTGAGCTTCGATAAACGAGCATTGATCCTCCGATCAGGCTGCCCCTTCAGGAGGATCTTCTGTTGCAGCAGCAGGGGAGGGTCCTCCACTCGAACCTGTCAACCCTACGCCTTCTTGCGTAGAGATTGAGCGGCAGCAGTTGATAGCCTTCAACTTTCCTCCCGAAGTTTGGAATGTTATTTAGGCAGCAAGGTGTCCCTTCACCAAAACGGTATATGCCTGCTGATGAAAGAGAATTTTAATATATTGTACAGAAAAGTCTATTGACTCTCTTCCTGCTTCCCTTTTTGATGTTTTGCTGCTCTGGGAACCTTGTAAGAGTACTTTTCTGCTGTGTCTGCTTCCCTGAGGCTGCCACACTAACCCTTTTTTATTTAAGTCAGCCATTGTATATCGATTCCTTAAAGGTGTTGTACATGTGTTCCCACCTTCCCCTTTCATTATGCCTCAGTGGAATCTTAATTTGATTCTCACCCTTCTGATGTGCGCTCCCATTGAGACCCTGAATAATTGTCCCCTCTGGCTGCTTACCATCAAGACAGCCTTTTTAGTGGCAATGAAATCCACCAGAATGGGTAAGTGAGCTGCAGTCTTTATCGTCCAAGCCTCCTTTCTTGATGATCTTCCCTTACAAGTTGGTGCTTCGCACTAGGGCCTCTTTCCTTCCGAAACTGGTAACACCATTCCATGTGGGACAATCTATCATCTTGCCCACTTTCTACGCTCCTCCACACCCCACTAAAGAAGAATGATGACTATGCTGTCTGGACCCAAAAAGAGCGTAGTCGTTCTACTTTGACCACACAAAAGAGTTCCGGGTGGATGACCACCTCTTTGTGGGGTCAGTACAGAAGCAAACCATTTCATGATTGGTAGTTCTCTGCATCAAGATTTGCTAAACTTTGGCTTGGAAGCAGCCTTATGTAGGCTTAAGAACCCATTCCACAAGCTAACGTGGGCATCCCTATGCACATTTGCCAAGCAACACTGCCTGGACAGTCTGGTCCCCAGGGACGGTCATTTTGCCTGTTCGGTCCTGCAGGACATTTTAGTCTTAAATTTGTCAGCAGCCCGGGGGGGCGCTAGAGGGCGCGCACATAGAATGACCGCCTTGCGGTGAGGCTCCTGTTCCCTGGAACATATATCCTGCCCTTATCCTGTACAGCTGGGAGGTACCTGATCCCAAATGACATTTTTTGAAAGCTAAGTGGTCCCCCCAGACTCGGTCAAACTTTGATGCTGCTGCGACCATCATAGCCCTCGTGAGAGAGTGTGACACGATCCCCTGGAGCTGGAGCTGGAGCTCCTGGAGAGAGGAGGTGGGACTGCCGGAGCTGGGATAGCCCGAAGATCGCCACGAGGTAGCGGGCCGGACCTAACGGCCTGCACCCTGGGCGCTGTGACGCCGTACCCTTCGGGCTTCTGGGCTGGTGAGACTGCCCCCCGCCCGCCACATACCGCTATGAGGGGGGTCCGGCTGGCAATACACGGGCACGGAGTTGCTCCGGTGTGCTGGCGGTGCTGCCCCAGAAGACTACCAATTGCTTGGCTTGCTGGCGTCTGCGGGGGCTCGCCCGGTGGGGTCCTGGAGCAGAGAATGGCCTCTCGACGGTGGATGGTGGAGTGCAGAGAGTGCTCCGGACGCCGCCACGAGACCCGCGCCAAAGACGGGCGCACTGGTGAGAGTGGAGGCATGGCTGCATGAAATACGAGGAGACGGCGAGGGAGGTGAGAGCGATGCCAGTCAAGTAGAGCTTGCGGAGCAGCGGGGAACCGGCGACAAGCCTTATAAGCGGCTGCATACAGTGAAGCACGGGCCTGAGGGGATTGATGACTGGTGACATTGGCGGTTTCTGATGTGGACTATTGAAATATACTGCCACTTGCATTGATCTGCGTGTCCATTGCCCTGCGATTCCTTGGGACATAGGAGTGAGCAGACAGCGCCGTGGGGCTCCTGGACCCTTCTCCCCTGGGTGATGGCCATTGCACTTCACGACGGAGCGGGGGAGACATCCACATGGTGTGCAGAGCTAGACAGTGAGTAGAAGTGGACGACCATGTGGCGCAATGTCTCCCCTCTTAGCACCGGACTGCCAGGAGGAGACCTACTGCATGAGCGAGGTCTGAGGCCCTGAACGGAGTAGCGGACATATAGTGCGCTGACAGTGAGGAAGTTGCCCAGATTGAGTTAGACCCACCTCTGCTGCCCTGCGACTGGAGGAAGTCGAGGTGCTGCGAGAGACGGAGTGTGCTGGGAAGATCCTACGAGTGTTGGCGGCGTGCTTGGCGGACAGAGAACACGCGCTGCTGCTTGTGAGTTCGGCTAGAGCGGAGCAGGATCTACATAGAGGGTCTCGGAGCACTGAAGAGCCATTGGAAGTTAAAGTGTCGGCAGCTTCTCATTGCGAAGCGGGGTAGAGGGCCCGTAAGAGATCGACATACAGCGGATACCAATTGTGACGACTGCAAGCTCACTTGGAGACCCCCTTACCGAACTGGTTTGTGAGTGACACAATGGGAAAACCCGACAGCCGTCAGCCGAGACTTACCTTTGAGGCGGCCAAACAAACACCAAAGACACCGGCGGCGGACGCCGACATGACTGGGACGGGTGGGGCGAGTGGCATCCCCTCCCCAGCGGGTCTGGACATGCAACAAATACTGCAAGAGATGCGACAAGGGTTTGCCACAGTGGTTGATAAAGTCGATCTCATGTCCTCCAGAATGGACGCGCTGGTACATAAGGTAGACCAACATGAGTAGCGTATAAAAGCAACTGAGCAATGCATATCGGACAATGACGATACTACCGCCTCTCATACGACCCAGCTAGCTCGAATGGATAACCTGCTACGCCTCATAGCGGCAAAAAATGAGGATTTGGAAGCCCGTAGCCGACGCAATAACATCCGCGTTACGGGCATTCCGGAGTTCACAGACACAGGCAGGATGGAGATCTATATCGAGAAAATGCTCCAGACGTCCATCAGGCGGAAGTCTTTTCGGCACAGTTTATAGTGGAACGGGCACACCGATCATTGGGACCTGCACCCAAGCCTGGTACTCCACCACGGCCCATCATAGCATGCTTGTTGAATTACCGCAACCGTGACGTGGCTCTGAGGGCAGCCCGCACCAAACAGACTCTGACATATAATGGTGTATGTATCATTCTCAATTTACCCGGATTTCACCCCGCTTGTGCAGGAGGAGAGGCGAAAGTTTCTGGAGGTTAAGAAGAAGTTATGTGCTGCTCAAATAGACTACGCACTGTTGTACCCAGCGAGACTTCGGGTGACGCACCAGGGGAAACAGCTATTTTTAACAAATCCACAGTACGTGGAGGATTATCTAAAATCTGTGAGAAGAGCGCAACAGGGGGGGGGGGTCGGACGAGAGCCTGCACGAGGAGAGGATCCACAGGAGGCCGATGCAGACTCTTGAGCAGCTACACGGACGGCATAATTAGCAATTTGCTGGAGCGCAAGACCGATGAACTCTGAGGGGGATTACGAACTGAGGACATAAGTCATTTCTTGGCTGAGACCAGTTTGCCATCCCAGTGGTAATGTATTCCAGGGACCGTTATCCCTCCCCTGCCGAATCCAAGGGCGGTACAGGAACCAAGGCTAGGGGGGGGGGAGAAGTGGCTGCGTGCTCCCTTTCTGACTTCCCATATGGGCATACCCCCACGATGGACCACTCTTCTGAGGTACTGTTGGATTTGTTAAGGGAGTGCTGGAGGGAGGGGGGTGGGCAGATCTCTCTGGCAAGATTGGGTTGCTTCAGTGGGAGGGGGTAGGAGATGTGGGAACAGTTGCCGTTGGGCTACTGTTCTGCTGATAAGCAGTGTGAGTTGGGGTAGGGGTGGGTTGGGTGGGGTTGGGTTGCTTGACAGAGTCGGGGAATGTCAGTGGGAGGAGGGCGGGCGGGGGAAGTCAGCGACTACAGAGTACTGAGCATAGCACAGGTCCAGATACACAGCCAATCACAGATCTGTCATAGCATGGGGGAGACGAAGTCCATAGCGGAGATGTCTATAGACACTGAAATCGGACATGGCTGAAGACAGGAGAATATCTCATTTGCAAGTGCTCTCATGGAATGTACGGGGCCTTAATGATGCTAGGAAGGGCAGAAAGGTCATGGCTTACTTGGAAAGTCAGCAAATTCACGTAGCATTGTTGCAGGAGACTCATTTAGCACCGCGTCTGACTCACACATGTGCAAGTAGATGGGCTGCGGTTAGAGTGTTTTCTTCTTACTCATCGTATGCCAGGGGCACTGCCATACTGATTAAAAAGTCACTCCCCTTTTCGTTACTTGGGAATATTAGCGACACAGAAGGTTGATATGCCATAGTATGGGGAAGACTTGGCACTGACACGGTCACTGTTGTCAATTGTTATGCGCCAAACATAGACACGCTGGAGTTCTTCTCAGTGTTGTGGGGGAAAATTGTCAACATCGGGTCAATACACATCATTTGGGGCGGAGATTTCAATGTAGCCATGTCACCTACATTGGATAGAGCGGATGGATGTACACAGTACCATAAAAAATCTAGAGATGTCTTGCAAGGTATTATTGAAGAGGGTGGTCTAGTAGATAGTTGGCGATTCTTGCACCCTACGTGCAGAGAGGAAACACATTTCACATCTTATACTAACACTTGGGCTCGTCTCAATTACTGTCTTCTGTCTAGGGGACTATGCACAGATATAGGTAACGCATTACACTTGGCCAGAACATGCTCAGATCATTGCCCTTTGTTGGTGCAATTACGAATACCAGGTCTGGCTGGAGTCCAGCCCTCATGGCGGCTGCAGCCCACAGCATTATCAGATGAAGTGTTCAGGACAGAACTGGGTGAAGAAATAGCTGCATTCTTCCCACGCAACAAGGGCTCTGTGAAGAGTATGGAGGTCATATGGTAAGCGGTCAAAGTCATGATTAGAGGCTATTGCATTTCCAAGAGTTTTGGAGTACTTCGCGCCATACGAGGCTCCATACGTAAATTAGAGCAAGAACTGAAGCAGTTGGAAGCGTTCATGATTGGATGCAGAGATGGGAGGGCACATAAGGACTTCAGGGCCACGTTATTGAAGTTTGAAGAAGAGGCGGCAAGGGAGGCTAAATTCAGGGGGAAGCACTGGGTGGCTCGGAGGTACTGTGAAGGGGAGAGACCAGGGTGAGCATTAGCGGAACTTACTAGGAACCCTCGCTTTAGAACTAATGTGTTGGAGGTACACATGAGGAATGGAAGGGTCTATCAGGACACTGAGGGGATCCTGTCTGCATTCCGGAAGCATTATGGTGTGCTATACACAACACAGGGGCAGATAGCGGAAAGATACGGGATGTTCTTAGATGACGTAGCATTGTGTTTGCTAAGCGATGTGCACAGGACATTTCTTTGGGCTCCCTTTGAGATCAAGGAAGCAATAATGTCCCTGAAAAATGGCAAGGCGTCCGGAAGCGATGGGCTACCTGCAGAGTTCTATAAGCAGTATATTGATATAATGGCCCCAGTCCTCAAAGAAGTCTTTGAGGAATCGCTAGAGATAGGAGTATTGCCCGGCTCGATGCGGGAAGTGGTTATTACCTCACTCCTAAAGCCGGGGATAGATCCCACAGACTGTGATTCCTATCGTCCACTGTCCCTCATTAACAGCAATGCCAAAATATTGGCTAAGGTGCTAGCCACGCGGCTTTCACTGCTTATGACCAGGATAGTACTCCCCGGCCAGGCTGGGTTTGTTCCTGAAAGAGCCACAAATCACAATCTGCGTACCCTCTTCTCGCTGATTCAGACTATAGCGGCAGATTTCCCAGTGGCAGCGGTCTTCCTGGATGCTACTAAAGCATTCGACTCGGTCGAATGGCCTTATTTATTCTCTGTTTTGAGCAGAATGGGGTTTCCCAAAATATTTATATCATGGATTCAGCTGCTTTACACTCAGCCCACCGCCAGGGTCCTCATTAATGGGCGGGTGTCACCACAGATATCGATAATGAGAGGCACCCGGCAGGGGTGTCCACTTTTCCCCCTGCTATTTGCTATTGCGATTGAACCATTGGCTTGCCGCATAAAACAACTCCATAAGGAAAGTGCGTTCAAGTGCTTTCACCGACAAATAGGGGTGTCACTATATGCAGACAACTTGACGCTTTATGTAGCGGATCCCCAAACGAATCTTAACCCATTGCTGCGCGAATTCTTGGTGTTTGGCAGGATATCAGGAATACGGATAAATTAGAGCAAGTCGCAATTTTTCCCACTCACTACTGCAGTAAAAGAGTTCCAACTGGATTACCCTTTAGAATGGTGCAGCTCGGACCTCCGATACTTGGGGATACAGGTTTCTAAGGACAGGGAGGAGACGCTTAGGCTAAACTATGGCACAGCTATTACCAAATTGGCAGATGATGTGACGCTCTGGATATCATTGCCAATCTCCATGGCAGGCAGAGCGTCACTAATTAAGATGATGGTGCTGCCCCGTTTCTTGTACCTGTTCCTCAATATACCCTACTTTCCAGGTGCCTTTTTTTTTAAAAACGCTGCGATCGGAGCTGGTGCGCTTGTTTTGGGGCGGCAAACAGCCCCGCCTGAAGTGGTCTGTCATAACCCATCCATATGACAATGGATGCGTTTGATGTGCCAGATTTCGAAATATATTATATGAGCGCACAGGCGCATTACGCTTATCACTGGATGGCACCGACGCCGTATTTGCCACAGTTGGCAGTGGAGGATTGGATAGCTCGCCCGCTTCCTCTGGCTGGCCTGGTACACGGCCCTGTGGAGGTCATAGAAACGCCGCTTACCACGGTGTCGTGCACGATAGATGCCTGGAAGCGAATGATGAAAACATTGCACTTAAAGCTCCTGTACTCACCACGAATAC
This sequence comes from Lissotriton vulgaris, assembly GCF_964263255.1. Lineage (NCBI taxonomy): Eukaryota > Metazoa > Chordata > Amphibia > Caudata > Salamandridae > Lissotriton > Lissotriton vulgaris. Next base: position 70,526,522 of record NC_141699.1, read on the forward strand.
CACTGAAATACCATCTTAGGATGCCTTTGCTGCAGGAGCCAGGATTCCAGGCTCTGTGCAGGAGACTTAAAATAGTCCGGTGGGGGGACCTGTTTGCAGACGGGCAACTCCGCAGCAAAGAGCAACTATTTCGGGAGATCCAACCTACCCCTCTAGATATCTTTTACTATTTACGCTTGATGCAAGGGCTGAAGGGGGTACTACCGGATTACCCGACTGAACCCGACCTCACACTCCCATTACATGGGATGCTGTGCTCGACGACTTGTAGGCATATAGTATCGGGCATTTATGGGGGGGTAAGGGCACAGAGGCAGGGGACCGATAGTAATGCTTGCAAACAATGGAGTGAGGACATGGGATGCGAAATATCGGAGGCGCAATGGAACTACTATTGTGGCATGACAGCTAACATTTCAGCAAGCTGCCGACTTAGGATGATCCATTATACATTTTTACAGAGACTTTACTATACGCCAGCAATGAAACTTCGATTTCACTTGTCGGACGACGACAGGTGTGCACGGTGTAAAGCGGAGGGAGCGGGATTCATGCACTTAGTGTGGGAATGTCCCGGAGTGTGGGAATACTGGACATATGTACACACGGCCTTGCAAGCAATGATAAACCACACATTTGATAGGGATCCGCTTGTTATGCTACTGGGATACACCAGACAGATACCAAAACCACACCGGAAGCTCCTGGACATTACACTGCTGCTAGCCGAGCATAGAGTAGCCTGCCGCTGGGGGCAGTGCAGGGCACCGAAATTCAAAGATTGGCTTTCAGATGTTATATATTGCCAGGAGCAACATATGGTACATACAGAACTACTGCCAACGGCGTGCAGACCTAGCGATATCTGGGGTCCCCTACAGACTTACCTCTTGGAGCGAGCTGAGACACAGGCCATTGCAGATGTAGATGGGAATGCGGAAGCTAATGTTCCTTGAATATGCTGACAACCAGAGGCACTGCTGGCAGTGGAGGGTGGGACCATGTCTGACGTGTTCTATATTACTGGAATGCAATGGCTACTTGACCATTATGACTAGTGTCACCCACTGTAAAATAAAGTGCAGGGATTACGCCTCCTCTTGACTGACCCTGATGGTATAGATGTACTGTATTATGGATTATGATCTCGGGATGTGGTGATGGACTATGTGTTGGTACAAATTCCTCCCTGTTGTGAGACTTCAGCTACTATGACATGACTCTTGTGCTAATTATGGTATGTTTAGGTACTAATAGGAGGAAGTCACCCTATGCACTTGTTTAATTGGGTCTGTGCTTATGTAAATGCTCTTCTGGCTCTGATGTCATATGCTTTTCTATGTCTATGTCTCTTTGGTTTTTTTTTGTACTAAAAAAGCTTAAATAAAGTTTACAAAAAAAAATAATAATTGTCAGCAGCCCTCTTCTGGGGATGGTATTGCTTGGGTAGCTCATAGTAAAGAATCTGCGGCTGGATGCCACAATCAGATGAACAAGTTACTTACCTCCGTTAATACATTATCTGGTAGAGACAATATCTAGCCTCCGATTACTTACCGACCCATCCATACTCCTTGAACTGTGGACAGATTTCTAAGGTCGGGCTGATCCCTTTCAGGGCCCTGGTTTTCACACACACCAATTTCAGTAGAATGTATGGCTCTGCGCTTCTGGCGTGGGAAGTCGGGAAAAGTGACTGACATCAGCGCATGAAGTAGCACCTATATAGATGACGCATATATCACTTCCACACGGTGTCACGCGGAGCCGACCAACACCAACACCGAGAGCATAGCCGGACTGCTCTGAGAAAAATCTTCCATATCCAGTCTGACGCCTGGGGAATTTAAATGTAAGGAATCTGCGGCTAGACATTGTCCCAATAAGGTAGGGCATTACCAAAGGTAAGTAACTTGTTCTTCTGGACCTAATAAATCCCTGATTTCCCAGTAGCAGCAGGCGCGGCTGGCACAGGTAAGAGTGGTGGGGCGGGAGTTGGTCATGGTGGGGGAGAAGTCGACAGACGACGGTATAGGTAGAATTATATATATTTTTTTAAATAAAACTACTTACCTTGAAGCGGCGAGGCAGCAAGCGCAAGGTCAGTGGTTTTATTAATTTTAATATTCAATTTATCCTATCCCGTCGTCCGTCGACTTCCCCCCACCCTACTCTGCCCCTTCCCCCCAAGCCCCCACCATCACCCCACCACTCTTACCTATGCCGGCTGTGCCTGCGTGGCAGCATTAGTGTTTGCATCACCAAAGGATGTGTTTGGGCCAAGCTAAGCTCACTTGTGTCTCTGTTTTTTGTGTGAGATATCTCTGAGTGGGCTGTTCTGATTGTCCTCCTAGACATTAGGAACAATTTCATGAGCTTAAAGTAATGTTTATAGCAAAAAGGAGGAAAGAATAATTTTTAATCAAACAAAGAAATTTTATCGTATTTTCAGAGTGGCTGATATCAAGGAATTGATAACAGGTTCACTAGTCTGAAGAAGCCAGATTTGCTGCGTTCTAATATGGATTGAAGGAGAAATGTATAAAAAATATTATAGCTGGTGTAATGCTGCTTCTTGTTAGTGTAGATACTGTATGTCTTAAATAACATTTATTGGATCATGCATTGTTAGACGTTAATGGCTCTGTAACAGATGTAACCTGTTGAAGGCTAGAAAAGATTGAAACAAATACAAATTGGATGACTTATTGGTCCAGTATCGTCTAGAGGGTTTACATGGTGAGATATGTCAAATATTACTGGGGTGTATCAAACTGTAGGGTAAGCCATGGTCACAGTTTGTGGGCGAACCATTTAAGTGGAGTCTGAAGTGGGAACAAGAAAGTCAACCTTGACTGTGCATATGGATAAATGACCACTGGTGGGAGCTTGAGCATGAAGGAATTTTATCTATGAACTTTCCCTCGTCAATTGAGACCTAGCTATTTTGACTAAAGCCCGATGGAGCTACCTTGTTTAGCTAAAGAGGAGACGGGCCGTGGATTCCTCCTTGGACGTGACGTCACCTACCCAGTCGGTCTTTAGACAGACTTCCTTTCATCTCTCCTGTTGTCTCTGCCCTCATCCTCCCTCTTCACACTTCTCCTTTCCCCCTTCACTACTTATGTCTCTCCTCTCTCAATGTATTGCTTATTTTTTACATAATGTGTAATTGTTATCATTTTCTGTTACATTGTGGAACCTAATGTAAAGCGCTCTGATACCTTCGGGTCTAGCCAGCGCTATATAAACTCTTAAATAAATTAGGAAATGGGTGGGTATTGCCACATGGTTTAGGGCAGTAGGCAAGTTTCAATATAAACTTTCTTTTCTCTACATGTGTAGATTACCCCTATGCACTATGAAAAATTATAACTACCCGATGCATACAAATCCCAGACATACAACTGTGTGTTGTTGCCTAGAAGTGTCAGAAGGTGTGTACATAACAGTATAATTTTCACACATATTTTTGGCATAGGCTTTTCTCTAATCCGCGTTGCACAGAGATCCGCATGTGTCCAGTTAGTTAAAAGTCTGTTCATGGAAAGCATATTTGATGAAACATTTGCTTGCGTACACAGTCGAGAATGGAGAATATTGGTGTACTTTGCTGCAGTTTCGACAGTGATTAATTACACTTGGTTTGTTCTTATGTTGAGTGCAGATTAGCGTCCAAAAGAAATTGCTAATATTTGTGAATAACCAAAAAACTGAGAAGGTGTGAGTGTTCAAATCATTGTATTGGATTTTCCCGTGACAATCACACACCTGTGCACACCTAGATGTCGCATACAAAGAAGAATATATATCTACACGCACATGCATCTGACACTCCCATACTCAAAATATATACATCATTGACTATGCATTTTACTAGAGTTTTGTACAAAGGAGATACAACTTTATCGAGGTACAGGGCATATTTATAATCCAAAGAACTATGGAAACCAAGCATAATTGTTCTGAGGACCATGAATCCATGGAAAAGCATCCATGATAGGATCAATGCCTTCACATCTGTTAATTCTTAAAAAAGTGATTGCTAATTTAAAAAAAAAATTATAGAGAAAGAAAAAAGAACCAAGGTAGAGTTGCAGTGTTTAAATATTATTGCTCTAGTTTCCTCCAACTGTGGGTAAATACATTCACCAAACAACAAGTTTTAAAAATAATGTGTTCATCACATGTTAAAAATAATTAATTTGAAACGACATCACTAGACATTAAGTTTAATAAGTTGTAATCAATAAAGTAATTTAAATGCCGTCAACATATTTTAATGATATCTGTCCATTAATGTAAAAAGGAAGGCAGTTGGTTCTAATCATGGAATGTCTTGAGGCTGTTCTCTGATATAATTTATTGGCTCCTGGGTTGGTGAAGAATTTCGTCTGAATGTGTTGATGGCATCAACCTTCTTCAGGACTGGAACTAGCTGGTACCATTTAGAGGCTTAGAAAAGATTCTGCATTGAGGCAGGAGAGATGAACACCTAATTTAAAGTACAAAACAAATATTCATCATTCATCTAGGTGAACACACCACAATCTATTACAAGTTTACAAATTCTTCGTAAACAAGGTTAATAAGAGAGGAAAACTAGTAACGATTCTCTTGGAGCACACTCTAAGCGTCCTAAAGTAAAGGCTGACAAAATATGAAAAATGGGAACTAACACTCAAGTGGCTCTCTAAATTGATCATGAGAACAACAACACTGCGATTAAAGTACCAAATAAAGATGCATTTACTCTCCAAAGGGAATTGCCCTGGTATCCAATATAAAAGGCAATGAGCCTTGGCAAAAGACCTAAACTGCAGCAATCTCAAAAGTCACTAGTCTACTAATAAAGATAATACTGTGGTTTAAATCACTGTTCATACTTACTAAGCATTCCTAGTCTGTATGTCTAGTTGCTTCGATACACCAGAAGATCCTTCATAGGAACTAAATCCAAGCAAATACCAAAAATAGTACCAATAAGAGGAATATAGTTACAATTGAATGTGGCAAATCAAAAGTCCAAAGGGAGGCATAGTGTGTGGAGTAGTCTAAATGACACAGACGATTCAAGCGCATCATGGGCATGGTCAAAAGGTTTCAGTGACAGCAGACTGATGCTCAACATAATTGAAAATAAATAAAAATAAGGAAGCAAATACTATTTTACTTCTATGTGGAGAAGTGTGGCTCAATGGTTAGAGCGGCAGACCCTGATGCAGAGGTCTAACCCGGGACCAGGGTTCAATTCCCCGCCTCAGCGGGTCTTCGGCTCAAAAATTCCACGGACCTGATAATTCTCACCTCGGTGCCTAGTCTAATCATAGAGTTCCACTCTGCAACTCTGGGCAATGGCTTGCTTAATCTCCACAATGGCTCCCACAACGCTAAGGATACCTGGGGGTGCCCAAGAGTGGATGCCTCACAGGGAAAGCCAGGACGGGTTCCACAGTGGTATTCGTACAAGCTTCTTGAGACCCTTGCGGGTGAGTAGTGCGCTATACAAGTATCAATTTACATTTACATATGGAATGAATATGTGCATTTTCTTGTATATTCAAATTTTGTTTAGATTTAGATACAATATTACTTCAATCAACATATGTGCATTTGGCTATCAGTTAGGTCTTAAAGCACAGTGAATATATCTCTCTTCAGAGTTAATTTTTATTTTTGACCATGTAGATGAATTGGGTGGCTCTCCCCGAGTAGTTTGTGTCACAATTCAAGACAAATGGTGAGTTTAAAGGACATTAGGCTATTACCACTTGTCAAAACCTTAATAGCAAATTGTATTAATTAATACCTGGTTTTCTGTATGCCTATTCAGGAACTAATTTCACATTATGCCAAATTAGCACAATCCTGCCAGCACCTATAAAGACCAATTAGCACATGCCCTCTTTCTATTATGCCCAGGTATTACACCCTATGGCCAGTTCTCCTATTTCCCCATTAGTACATCCCAGGTCTCTTTCCTACCTCTCTTCCCCTCTTACAGAGATTACCTTCTTCTGCTGTGTATGTGGAGGAGGGGCAGCTGGCTAATCTGGTGTGGAGCTTGGGTTGAAGCCCCACACAGGACAGACATCTGTCCAGATTGCACGGCTCTCATTCTGACAAAGACACACTGACGACAGGGCTGGGTGGGAAGAGAGTGGGACAGTTCTGATCTACTACTAAACAAAGCAGAAGGGACTCAGCTATGTCCGAGTGCTATTAAGTGAATTCATTTCAGTAAAATGTGCTGTATATTTCTTTATCAGCTGCAAACTTTGGTGTTAACCAAATATTTCTTCTGCACATACACAAAGTATTCTAAAATCCTTTCTGGGGATGACACAATTTTGTAATCTGAAAAATGGAGATGTTGCTCAGATTTTATGTCATAAATTTAAGTTAGGAGAAGAATTACTCAGTTGAAAAACTTTAGATGTCAGCACTATTCTGTTTGATGATATTTTTTTGACTAAGGGCGTAATTTATAGTTTGGCAGGTGACCCACCCGTCAGTGGCGTAATGAAATTTGAGGGGGGCCCCCCTGCAAAGTACATGGAGGAGGCCCCAGTGTTCTGGACCCAGTCAGTAGCTCTGAGGCCAGGGCCTGACTGGGAACTAGGCCTGGGCGTCAAATTCTGTTCCGCTTGCGGAATTTGCAGAATTTAGGTCATTTTGCATTCCGCGGAGAACGCAAAATTGCCCAAAAATTCTGCGTTCCGCGACTCCGCAACATTTTTGCTTGTTCGCATTCTGAAAATGCATGTTTGCAAGATATTTCCTCCCGAGCACGCAAACAGCGATTGCAAAGAGGAAAAAAGCATCGCGAACAAGCAGCTCCAAGTGTTTGTGGAATTTCTGCGTGTTTGCGGAGATTTTTACCGGTTCGCAGAGATTTACGTAATCGCAAAAACCTACCCCGTGGGAACCCAAAGCAGCATAGGCATATTTTGTCAGACCAGTCTCTCTATGGTACGTAGCGAGCTAGCCTGACTTTTGCAAGTGGGCTTGGGAAGTGAAGGGTAGTTCTCCCCGAATTTTTTACAACATATTTTTCATTGTATATTCAAATGTATTACAGTGCATTGGGATACCCAGTCATACCCACATTCTTACAGAGAACATAGAATATAGACCAGAGAAGCACCACTAAATATGTATGACTTTCTTTTGCACGTTTTCCATCAAGGTCACTGCTTTGTCTGTAATGTTTGGCACCTGAGGGCAGGCCGTGGGTGGTAGACAGAAGCCACATGGAATTCTGGCTCATTTTCGTGTCGAGGATCCCACCAAGAAGAGCTTAGCCAGAGCAATCATCTGCACAAGGGTCGGATCTAGCTGCTGTGCCGGGGCTGGTCAAGGCCCATCAGCCGACTGGAAGCAGGATATCAGGAGAGAGGAAACAGGTCAGGCGGAGCCTACCTCCCCCCAAGCCTCATTTGGAAAGCAGCCTGCGCACCTGGGGGCTACCAGACACTGCAAACATCCCAATAGAAGCAACGCTTTCCCACCACCTCTCCCTGAGAAGAGAAATACAGAACCCCTAAAGAGGAAGAATGCAAAGAGGTTCTGAATTCACTTCCTGCTAAGGTGGAAATATTCCTCAGAGGAGCTGGTACTGCCCACAAATACTGAGGCAATGAAGCAGGAAAACTTCTGGATGGTGCCCTTCACCCACGCAAGGGAGCTGACTGTATAAACCTTCTTGTGCTCACCCCCTTCCCTTGTGTGTCATAGTGCACTTAAGTAGACACCTATCTGCCTGCAACACTCTTTAAATCAGCAATGGTACACCGTATCACAGCCCAGTAACATAACACAATATAAAAGCATAACAATATAACACATAGAAAAACGTCCTAGGAAGCTTGAATCCGGGCCAGGGAAGACATGGCTTGGCAGTTCAGGCTGGACTGTTCCCATGAGGCACGGGGTCAGACTGATTTGCATATGGCCATGTCTGAACTGAGGTGGCAGAGTGGGCTAAAGAACGGTGATGGATTAAACCCAGATCTGTTGACTGGGTGTGAGTGTTTGATTGGTTCTGATGCTCCATCCATCACCACCACCCCTTCTGTACCACATAGAAAAACGTGGCACACCATAATATTTAATTCCATAAAATAACATGCACTGTCATTGTACCATAAGCCAACATACATGACATAGCAGCTCTTATAAGGTGGTCCGATTCTTACAATGTTGCTCACATAGTTTTATGTTTAATATAACCTTTCATTTAAACAGCAGAATCACATATTTTTAACGTTTTCAAAATCATCTTTAGAGTTACACTTTCATCAAACAATCTACTACACTCTGTCTCGTGTTAAAACAACAATGGTGCAACCTTAAACAGGGGTAATCTGAGGGATGCACTTAAATATTGAGTCCTGTCCCTTATGGGGTCATCCAAGAAATCAGGCATACGAAAGCCCTGCCAAGCTAACTAACACATAAGTCAGCCTCACCCATGCAACCCAGGGCATTACAGTCAGGATTTTAAAAAAACAGCTTTTCTGAAAAATGGTCACGTTTTGTATTTTTTTAATTCAAATATGATGTCAATAAAATTCATCTTACTGATATTCTTCTTACTATTATGACCACATTAGCAATACTTTCAGCCCCTGTGAATCTATATCATAAATATGCCCACCCACATGTCCTGTCAATGGCATGGGCTGCACTGGCAATTTGGTGCCAAGAGCACACAAATGCCAGAGAAAGTATCTCTTTCTAATAAATATTAAAGTCAATGGTGGCTGAGTTATTTGAACTGACATATTACTAACTTAGTAGCAAACCATAGCATCCTTAGTCAGTTGTTCTTAAAATAGCTATATTGTGTATTTTTTAATCCTTTGCACCGTAGCAATGACAAGCACCACTTCAAGACTGCGTTATGACGGAAAAGCAGACAATGTGCTGTAGAAAATACAGGGGCATCCAAGGTAGGTCCAGGAGGGCAAGACCCTTGCCAAATATTTGGGATATCCAAATAGAAGACATCCACATAAAATGACTCTAAATTGCATTTGTTTACATAGCGCATGGATAGCTGAATATCTTGCATGGATCCGGTTCTCCTAGACCTATGTTTGTCACCCCTGCATTTCTTTCCGAGGATGCACAGAAAGAAAAAGTAGCAAGAGAAGCTTTGTATTTCAAGTGGCTGTTGAATTTTAACACGTCTAACTTTTAGAGCTGGTAGTTCTAAAAGCAAATCGGCTACAGTGCCAAATGACCACCATGGACAGACTCACAGAAAACCCAGGCTAAAAAGAAGATGCATGGACATTTGAAAAACCAGTCTCCACCAGGAGACTGCAGCCCAAGTCGATAAAAAAGTAATTAGTGGAAGTGACAGCCTATACAAAAGTTAGTGGAAAGTGCTGGAGGCGCTTTTCTGCCCGCAGATACACTCTTTTTGTGTAATCTAAGTCTATTTGTTCATTTCAGAGTCAAAGAGGGGAGTGGGGATCTATCTTGAAAGACGTGACTACATATTTTTATTTTTTTATTTCATCATAACCCATTTTTGTTAAAAAAAGAATTGTTCCTGTACTGATATGACGACCTTGAGTTGTCTCAAGTTGAGAGGAAATGGTCACCTGCATTGTAAAGACTGGTTTAAATTGCTTTTTTAATTTTTTTATTTGAAGTGTGCACTACAGGGCAGTCTGACGAAGGCAGATAACAATTAGCAAAGGTGCTGAGGGCGTGTGGTGGGGACAGGCAGGAGAACAGTGTTGCAGAGACTTGTCATGGACAGGTAGACTGGCTCACAGGAGTCGGCTCCTTAACACCGAGCAGTCAACACTGGGATGGCACTTGGTTATAGTGCGGCTGGGTCTCGGATGAAGGCTCATGGTCTCATACTGTACAGAAGAGCAGCGGAAGTGCAGAAGCAGGGGCCTCTACACTAGGTTCATCCTCCACCTTAGCTATAGAAAATGCAGTTAGATGATCCAGCCAGTGCCAGATCAGTGAAAGGATGTAGCAGACAGGCTCTCACCACTACAGACACACATCAATGGCTGAAAGAGCAAATACATCCAACTCATACAGTGCACGTTGCACTCATTGAATAGTGGTTTCATCTGAATCTGTATTCAGCTAAACGTTATGGCCTATGACACAGTAATCTTACTCAAAAATTAAAACATACTAATACGACTTTCTTCAAACTGCCGCCCTTTGCAGCAAGTCTCTTTTATTGTCCTGAAAGGCATGAAGTCTTTCTGGAAGACGCGCGCATGCCAACTGCTGCGACAACATAAGACTCCGGATGACTTTGCGTGGCCTCGGACAAACAATGATGTACATATTAGCATGTTTAATTTAAATTTCAAGGAGGAAAGTACAGTTGATTAGGCTGCATCTGAGTTCTCTCCTGGCCTTAAAAATGTGCTTGTAATTTTTACCCGGTCTAACTCGGTGCGGGTGCGTGCTAAACTCCTGGGACTGCTGACCTTTTGCTGTTATGATGACACAGGGCCCGGCCGTCCTGGTGCTCACCCTTGCCTTGCAGTGCATGCCCATTCACTAAGCTAGACTCAAGAACTTTTACTGAGGCAGCCTACTAAATAACTTTCATCCTGCAAATCCAACAAGCGCAATGACCTTTTTCAGGCTGTGCCATCTGCTGTCTTGTGAGTGAGCGCAGAGCGACGTTGTCTTTCTTTTATTTCCGTGATGACTGACTTGGAAATAAAAGAGGAACAACAGCTTTTAGTTTAACCCCAGTGCTGCTACTTCTAAAGCTGACATTTAGGCCGCGCCAAACACCTTGGATGGGTCAGGTGGCTTGATGTAATATAGAACCCCAATAAGAAAATGGCCCCGTAACAAAACCTGCCCCAGGAAACCCCAGGTACTACCAGTCCGGGCCTATCTCAGAGCAGGGGCCCACTGCATGTGCACAGTTGCAGAGTGGGGCCCCTGGAGCTCAGGGCCTCCTGCGCTGTAGGGGCTGCATGGGCTATTCTTATGCCCCTGCCATTAAGCACAGTGACAGTTAACTGGCACACTCAGTTATTCCGCAACGCTCCAAACACCAAGGAACTTATACATGGGAATAGAGTGGAGGGGGAAACAAAAATTAACAATCAAGGTAACATAATTAAAGATGTATTGCCGAGCATGAGTGAGAATCATAGTTAGACCAAACACTTTCATAAAGAGGAGGCTGCTGTATGAGGTGGAGACTGTCAGGAGAGAGTGACCTTCATTGACGAGAAACAATACAGGAGGAAAGAAGCAGCAAGAAAATAAGAGTGGTCAAATAGAGGGAGACAGCAGGCCATAATGGATGTATAAGAGGAAAGAGAGACTGAAAGACGATGCAAGATGATACAGTCAAGGAAAGAGAATGAAAAGGAGATCGAGAAGGACAGTCATTACAAAAAGTGGGTATAGACAGTTAGTGAGTAATGAAGGAGCACTCTTAAATAATGTGTACGAGAGAGAGTAAGAGAAAGAGTTAGGGATAAAGAGAGGGAAAGACTACTTAGAAAGTCGGGACAGTTGGCAAAGAGATAAAGGAAAGAGTGAGAGAAATATGGACATTTATGGGAAAGAGAAGAAAACAAGAAAGGGAAAAACAGAGAAAGAAACAAAAGAGCTAGAAAGAGAATGAGGGTATCGAGAGTCAAGAGTGACCACCTCTGAGCAGATGCTGTCTAGAGAGTAAGATTACCTGAAATGAGGATAACTCACATTGCATGAAGGGGACTATATGGAAGAATCACAAAAGAACAGTACATCATAGTAGCAGCTAGAGAGAGGGGAGGAAAGAAAGCAGGATGAAAACTACACGTTAGGAGATAACAGAGATCAAGTAACCCACTGAATAAAAAGTGAGGCAACCAACAGGGAAAAAGAGGGAAAAAGAGGGATGTTGTGTTGGGGATAGAGATTTGAAAGGTGATGGGAAGACACAAGGAATAAGTACATTGAATGCAGTGTGACTGTTTGCTTTATTTCGAGTAGCAGAGCTCTGGGAGCTTTTACACAAGTTTTCAGTGCTTTCCTACAACACAAAAAACAGAGGGGCATATTATCAAGATGGGGCGATAAAACTATCGCCGCTTTATCGGCAGGAAACTGCCGCTAAAGTGGCAATAGGGGCTTGATAATATGCCCTAGAGAATTCCCATAGAAGCCCCGGTTAGAGGTCTAACCTGGGTTTCTGGTCGAATTCTATAGAGCATATTATCAAGCCCCTTATCGCCACTTTAGCGGCAGTTTCCTGCCGATAAAGCTGCGATAATTGTATCGCCCTGTCTTGATAATATGGGTCATACATTTTAAGGAAGTGAAGTGCACTCATTTTAGTATTTGTACGAAAAAGCAGCAGCGGACCTTAAGATGCCGCACCTAAACTCCAGTGCCAATAGGTTTGTGTTCAAGTCAGTTTGATATTGTGCTGCCAACCCCGACACCAGCTGCTGTTTGGCGTCGCTGTGCTCTCCAGATCAGTTAAACAGTTTAGATACTCAAGGGGGCGCATCAAAATGAGAGTCCAAATAAAATAAGTAGAGAAATGTTCTTTATTTATCTTTGTTCAGCAACAAAAGGCATATCAATAAAATAAGTAGTGAGATCAGCCAACGCGTTTCACTCCCTACCAAGGAGTTTCTTCAGGGCTGAAAAAACAAATAAAAGACAAAATATTCCCATCAATTTCCTGCATAGCCAAGCGTGTACATATTAACCCATTTTGCTTTACCTCAATGGGCATTCTTTATAGAGTACATCTTTCCCTGGAGACCAGGGAAAGCAAAGGACGGACACAGTAGCCTATTGCAAAGGAAGGACTGATCAACGAATATTTGTTAACTTTAAAAACTTCGTTTTAAAAACATCCTTTTCTAAACAGTTACCACCACGGAAGGGGGAGGTTTACGTGGAAGAACAGCAAGAAAGGTTCAGAACATCCTTAATACAATGTATGTCTCACAGTTGAAATTCTACTTTAATGTTAAGCATTCCCTGTGAGTAGAGGTGAGTATATCACTATTGATAGAAGAGAACATATATCCTGCTTTGTCTTAACACATTTATATCTATCATCACCATTTCACAGTCAAGAGTAAGTAACACATACATAATTTTATCCTAGGTTGGAGAGATCACACCAAAAAATACACAAATACAGTCTGCACATTTTAGTCTTGTTGTAACATGTACTATGATAACTTAGTAGTATGTGTATATATTTATGACACATATCAACATCATATTCACTCTCTTTTCGATATTTACATCGCCGAAAGAGCCTACCCGTATTCAAGATAGACCGTCCTCCTTTCCATCTATTAGGTTATGTTTCATTATCAGATTGAAATATGTTTCATTATCAACGGGGCATGGAGAGGAGAAGGTAATGATAGAATTAGACACAAGTTATTTGGCAGTGAGGAGTGTACTAACAAGGCTATGGTTCTTACCGCTGCGAGTATATCCGGTAAGTTGTCTTTTGTAAGATCCCTCTGTAGTCACACTGGTATTTTTCGGGTCATTTCTTTATTCCAGCCTATTTCTAATCAGTAAAAGAGACATTGTTTTATATCCAATCTATATTATTATGTTACGCCTGCGGTGTCTTATATATCTTCTTATTATGCATACCTTTAAAAGCCTTTGGAGTATCTCTCTTCCCTTATCTTTTCTTTATATCTTGGACTTTGTAGGTCTTGTCCGAAAACGTTCTTGTATTTCAAAAAGCTACCCGTCCCTGGTTGTATTTGTTACAGGTGGGTACAGTGCTGGATGGGAGGCAAAAACAAAGTATAGCTATTCAGAATTTGACGCCAAATCCCTCTTGTATTTCTACTTCAACAAGCTGCTATATATTTATATTTTATGTTGCAAGGTCTCCCCTACCCAATATTCCAGTGTCTATGTAGTACAACTTCACAAGAGGAGAAACTAGTTTGTGCAGTAAATTCAGAAGTGGGTTATATCTACATGCTTCTCAAGCCCCTAGTGCTATATCCTGTTCTCATTGCAGACTATTAGCCCAACCTGATATCACAAATGGTCACTGCCAAGGGACACTTTGCCCAATAACAGAATACCCCAGAACAGTAATACCTCTCAAACCATGCTCCTGAACAGAATCCCTGTTGTACAGGCTAAAGACCCGTTATTATTCTAAACAGCCTAACAACTTTCTCCATGGGTTTTTAAAACAATAGCCTTTTAATTGGACAAAAAATAGTTAAACACTCTGAGATAGCCTTCTGTGTGGTCAGTTAAGATAGTTAGATACTCTCAAAATAAAGAGAGGAAAACATAGAGTTTACACAGAAAGTAGTAAAAACTTACTTAATTGTGTGCCAAAAGTATATTAATTATGTGCCACAAATATTAGTACTACCATTTCTATCATATCCCTAGGATATTGGCTATTAAAAAACCAGTATCTATGTTTGCTAAGCTCCTAGCCCTGTCTCTCACCTGTGGTTACCGTTGTCAGTTTCGGCGTCTCGGCATGGCTGGTTCCACGCTGAATTCGCCATTAATTGGAACCGCCTTATATACAGATAGTAGTTAGCCCATTGGCCAATTTAAAACTGTGTGAAGAACTGTGTGAAGTTCTGAGTCAATACTGTAGCAAAACTATACAATTCATATATAATTCATATATCCTTGAAAAACTATTCTTGTCTGTCATGAGGAGTACCAACAAGGTAACGAGAGTATGTCAATGATGTGACCAGATATGAATTCAACATAGACACATCCTCCTTTTTTATACTCTCCCATATAGAACATTATTAAGTTCTATTATTATATAAAAAATATACTTGCTCCCCTAACACCACCTTCCCACTTACCCCCTAAATCAGGATAATACAAAAATGTAAATGCAAAACCAACATTGCGAAGCTCAACACCCAGTTTGCCTAAACTTAGAACGTACCCCTAGGTCTTAGGAGACAGCCCCATGTGCAATGGTTTACCCATCCGTCATGCCTAATATCGAACTAAGGACATAGATTGATGAAACTCTTGATAGAGAACCAACTCAATCATAATTGATCGATACAACTTCGAGATAAAACAACCCCAATCTGATATAAAGGGTTCTACTATAGGGCAGCTATCCGTTCCAAGATGGCGCCCGCAAAACACGCGAGTTGCAACCTAATACAAAAGCGATCTGTATATGATTATATATAAGAAAGGTCTTGATATTCAGGACTATGATAGCATTGAGGGACCTTCTTATACACAGCTTGACACATAAATGGGAATATGACGCCAGACTAATTGGGAAGACATCGCGATCGAAAACAGAAATATCTTCCCATTAATAGCGATATAATACACAGAAAGGAGTGTACATTTCTCATAGAAGTAGGATTACATGTAGGATCCGCCGAAATGTACCCCTAACGCACTATATTACCAGCGCTATGCAAAACTGACTAGTCTAATATGGCGTCCGGGAAACAATAAGATCTAATGCAACTGCGAGTTGCTACTAGTTTTAAAACTGGACCAAATAACGAACTAAATGTAAGAAAGGACTTAGTACTCGGCACTACGATAATACTGAGGGGCCAATTCGGCATCAACTCGGCACTACAACACCAGACATACTGATTTAACATCGCGATCGGTACCTTGAGGTTTTTGTGCACAGCGAGTGCTAAAATACATAGAAACGATGTCACGTTTCCTATAGAAACCAAACTGTAGGAAAGACTTAATAAAATATACAATTCACGCGCCATACTAGCAATACTATGCAGAATTTGACTAGTCCAAGATGGCGCCCGAAAAAACTTAGTCTATGCAACCAACCACAGGAGCATAAATAAATCGGCCAATGGGCTAACTACTATCTGTATATAAGGCGGTTCCAATTAATGGCGAATTCAGCCTGGAACCAGCCATGCCGAGACGCCGAAACTGACAACGGTAACCACAGGTGAGAGACAGGGCTAGGAGCTTAGCAAACATAGATACTGGTTTTTTAATAGCCAATATCCTAGGGATATGATAGAAATGGTAGTACTAATATTTGTGGCACATAATTAATATACTTTTGGCACACAATTAAGTAAGTTTTTACTACTTTCTGTGTAAACTCTATGTTTTCCTCTCTTTATTTTGAGAGTATCTAACTATCTTAACTGACCACACAGAAGGCTATCTCAGAGTGTTTAACTATTTTTTGTCCAATTAAAAGGCTATTGTTTTAAAAACCCATGGAGAAAGTTGTTAGGCTGTTTAGAATAATAACGGGTCTTTAGCCTGTACAACAGGGATTCTGTTCAGGAGCATGGTTTGAGAGGTATTACTGTTCTGGGGTATTCTGTTATTGGGCAAAGTGTCCCTTGGCAGTGACCATTTGTGATATCAGGTTGGGCTAATAGTCTGCAATGAGAACAGGATATAGCACTAGGGGCTTGAGAAGCATGTAGATATAACCCACTTCTGAATTTACTGCACAAACTTGTTTCTCCTCTTGTGAAGTTGTACTACATAGACACTGGAATATTGGGTAGGGGAGACCTTGCAACATAAAATATAAATATATAGCAGCTTGTTGAAGTAGAAATACAAGAGGGATTTGGCGTCAAATTCTGAATAGCTATACTTTGTTTTTGCCTCCCATCCAGCACTGTACCCACCTGTAACAAATACAACCAGGGACGGGTAGCTTTTTGAAATACAAGAACGTTTTCGGACAAGACCTACAAAGTCCAAGATATAAAGAAAAGATAAGGGAAGAGAGATACTCCAAAGGCTTTTAAAGGTATGCATAATAAGAAGATATATAAGACACCGCAGGCGTAACATAATAATATAGATTGGATATAAAACAATGTCTCTTTTACTGATTAGAAATAGGCTGGAATAAAGAAATGACCCGAAAAATACCAGTGTGACTACAGAGGGATCTTACAAAAGACAACTTACCGGATATACTCGCAGCGGTAAGAACCATAGCCTTGTTAGTACACTCCTCACTGCCAAATAACTTGTGTCTAATTCTATCATTACCTTCTCCTCTCCATGCCCCGTTGATAATGAAACATATTTCAATCTGATAATGAAACATAACCTAATAGATGGAAAGGAGGACGGTCTATCTTGAATACGGGTAGGCTCTTTCGGCGATGTAAATATCGAAAAGAGAGTGAATATGATGTTGATATGTGTCATAAATATATACACATACTACTAAGTTATCATAGTACATGTTACAACAAGACTAAAATGTGCAGACTGTATTTGTGTATTTTTTGGTGTGATCTCTCCAACCTAGGATAAAATTATGTATGTGTTACTTACTCTTGACTGTGAAATGGTGATGATAGATATAAATGTGTTAAGACAAAGCGAGATATATGTTCTCTTCTATCAATAGTGATATACTCACCTCTACTTACAGGGAATGCTTAACATTAAAGTAGAATTTCAACTGTGAGACATACATTGTATTAAGGATGTTCTGAACCTTTCTTGCTGTTCTTCCACGTAAACCTCCCCCTTCCGTGGTGGTAACTGTTTAGAAAAGGATGTTTTTAAAACGAAGTTTTTAAAGTTAACAAATATTCGTTGATCAGTCTTTCCTTTGCAATAGGCTACTGTGTCCGTCCTTTGCTTTCCCTGGTCTCCAGGGAAAGATGTACTCTATAAAGAATGCCCATTGAGGTAAAGCAAAATGGGTTAATATGTACACGCTTGGCTATGCAGGAAATTGATGGGAATATTTTGTCTTTTATTTGTTTTTTCAGCCCTGAAGAAACTCCTTGGTAGGGAGTGAAACGCGTTGGCTGATCTCACTACTTATTTTATTGATATGCCTTTTGTTGCTGAACAAAGATAAATAAAGAACATTTCTCTACTTATTTTATTTGGACTCTCATTTTGGTGCGCCCCCTTGAGTATCTAAACTGCACTCATTTTAGTGCAGTTTGAAAAACAGAAAAGCTGTCCTATCTTTCTCACCCAGCTTTCAATAATTATGGAGGAAAAACATACATGTAAAAGGAGCAATGTCCACTATTCAGAGGATCATTGGGATAGAGCTGCAGGCCAGGGCTCTGAGCCATAGGGCCACCCTGCTACAATACCTAGACACTGACAGTCTAAGCCGACAGCACCACTGCCAGAGTCACCGGATCCGAACATGGCTTGGCTCTCGTCTCCTTCCCAGAGCAACATGTGCAATCCACATCTGCAGTAAATGTAATTCTGCTTGAGGTTGTAAATCCTAAAGCAAGTGCATTTACTTGGTCAGATCTCACTTTTTTGGGGGGGGGGGGGAGGGCAGCAGAACCTACCTCTGAAAAGCAAGACCGAGCAATGGAAGGAGTCACTCATACCCAGATTCTATCCGCTGTCAGGCATTGTTAAAACAGTTGCCTTTGTTCAGTACTTGCAGGGGCCCCAGTGGGGGCTTCTGGGGTTTTGTTAAGTATGGTGTGACCAGGTGGTGAGGCATAATGAATGCTATGGTATCGGCCCAGTACCCCCAGGGCCTGTCAGTTACTCCATGCCTCCAAAGAAAAGGGCTGTTGGTGGACTCACCTGTTTGGGTGACACCAGTTAGTCCAGCGCTAGCCTCACTACTTCTTTAATCCCCAGGAATGACAGCCCTTCAGCAGCTGAAGGATGCCAGCATGGCCGGGAGAAGGCTGATGCAGGACGCATGAGACCCTGTTGCTCTTTGCTGCTTGCCACCTCTGTAGTCTGACTCTGATACTGGACTCTTACTGAGGGTGCAGGCTGGATGTGGGAGGGTCTACAGACAATCACTGAATCCTGCTTTAGTCATCCATCCAGGCCTTCTGCAAGAGCCCATCAGCCACTCCTGCAATTAACATAACCCTGGCCTGGCTTCCTGTAGAATCAGTGGCTTCCTAAAATGTAACAATAAAGTGTTACTTATATTTCTTCAGAGCAGTGTCAACCTATTGCACTTTTTCTGCACAAAGAACAGAGCAAGTTGCTAAATATCAGGACAAGCAAGGTGCATGGCTGAGGGGTCCCGGGGGGCCTCCTGCACCATGGGGGGGGGGGGGTGGGGGGGGGGGGGGGTTGTTAAGCACCTTTGCGTGCAAGCACATTCACACACAGAGTTCTATCATCTGTCTCTCCCTCACTGCATTTCTTCTTCCTTTGAACTTCCTTTTGACTTTTTCCTTGTTACTGCTCTGTAGACTGTTTCTTTCTGCACTCCAGGACTCTGATTCACAGATAAATCCTGGGGTGCCCTTCCTTCCAAGTTCCAGGCCTCTGTACACAAGCAAGAAACAAAAGCTATTAATTGCAACTGTTTATTTTTTGTGTGCAAGATCTTCAGAACTCTGCTACCTTCCCAAAGAAAGCCTGCAGCTTAATAGAACTGGTGTGCCTTGCTCAGGCCTGTGCTTCAGCATTCTCTTCAGTGCGGGGCAGAGGGAACCCCAGGCCCCTTCAAGTGTAGGGAAGCCCGGGGCCCCCATGCACCGCTTACACCCCTGCTTCCAATGCCTCCCAGCCAAGGACATCTTAAGCATTTTGGGGTCCTGGGACAAACATATTTGGGGGCCCCTGTGCTGTACAGATTTTAATTTATTTTCCAGTTTCAGCTCTTGCTTGCCCTCTTTGGCCAGGTCACTGACAGTGCACAGGCGCACGCCCAAATTCTCAACATTGCAATATAGCATCACTTAGTAATTTACTGCAAAAATTATCTGGCACCCTTCTGTTTATTGCATAAGAGATGCTGTTATGATATAAAAGAAACCTTTTTATGAGTGTTGCATGAAACATAAACACAACATTTATCTGTGAAATGCCTGTAATATACTCTCACTCATCACTCACATTAAAAATAAATTTAAGAAAAATGAAATTTAAAACAATCAGTTTAAGAATTAGTCAAGGTCATCAGGTCAGGATTCTCTACAGAACAGAGCTTGCTCCATCAGGCCCCCCCCCAGAAAGGCTGGGGCCCTAGGCCAGAGCCCACTTTACCCATGCCTTAAAACGCCTCTGCTCCCAGCAGATCCTGTTTCTGGAGCTGCAAACTTTCAAGTCAGCTCTGTGCTGCCTCAGAGGAGCAGCGGTGAATGTTGTCTCTGGGGACCCCACCCCCACCCTTGTTCCAGGCCTGGCTCTGACTGAAGAGAAACAATGTAAGTTGATACTTTGTTTCTCTTCATTCAGCGTCAGGGGCTCAGAGCAGGCTGCAGACAGCCTGCACCTGCTTCAGAGGGAGAGAGGTTTGCTTTAGCGCAAGTCTCTCTCTCACAGCTCTCACTGAAGAGCTGAGGGGGCCCCCTTTATTAGGTCTCGCACCTGGCGACGCAGTTCGAAGCGCTGTCGCCAGCGAGACTTATTGTCAGTGACTTGCCTCTCAAGTGGTACAGACCGGGGCACGCGCATGGCTTTTACCGATTGGGGTCTGTGGACGTGCTTGTGAAGATGCACGCTTGCTTCTAAAGTGTGTACAGCTAGTTGGAGGCATGGCGCGGCGCGTTAATTAGGCTCGAGGTTATTTTTAATTTTTGAATGTGCATGCGCTCTGCAAGCGCAGCACGCTCGGTCGTGTTTCCTTCAGTCGGGGCCTCAGCGGGTAAAGTCTGCGCTATATAAAAACGCATCAAATAAAGAACTAAATAAATCTCTCGACCTGTCCCCTGGTAGTTAGTGAAACCAGGAATGCTTTTGCGTACATTTCCTCAGCGGCCGCGTTTTTGCCACTGTGTTTCCCGTCTTCTGGAGAGCCCAGGCGGCACCACCCCAGGAGGTGACCTGGCTGCAGTCTGTCTGGGTAGGTTCATGTGAGGTCTGGTGCACCTGTACACGGTGTCCAGCCCAGCCAGGGCAGTGCACCTTGGCACGCCCTCTGCCGGCCGCCGCACTCTTCGCCGCCCTGCCTGCCCCACCCCTGCGTGTTTATCAAACAAACTTCTAACCAGCATTGCCCGCTCCAATTTGTTACCTTCTAACAGCAGATCACACACCTCAGAGTCACGAGCACCGTTTGCCATTAAAGCAACAATTGGCAATGGGGTGGGAGTGAAAACTCACAGCGGAGGACTTCAGCTCCATCCTGCAGCAAAGCCGGAAAAGAGGCAAAGGGAGGGAGTGAGTGCATGTGAGGTCAGCTCCACGCCCCTGCTGCCACACTGCAGAATGCACGCCCTATTGAGGCTCCTTGAAAGCCCTTGATGGCACGTTTAACCCCCGCGCCACCTCTCCCGGGCGGTGCTGCTTACAGGATGCATCGAACCATGTGCACGGTCTGCAAAAACCTGGAAATCAGGGAGCCAAACGGCAATTGAAGCCACTCTTACTGCTTCAGCGCACAGTGCTGCCCCTGTATGCCCCTTGGAGGCATACATGGCTTTCAGGCCACTAAAAGGATACCATTTCAAAGTAATTCATTTTTCCAGGAGTCCTGTGCAAAGTTCTGCTTAGGCCAGGTTCCACATCTGCCCAGTTTGGAACCATTCCTTCAGCATGGGTGCAGCCACTAGAGCAACACAGCAAGGTATGTGCACGGAACAAAGCCTTGAAGTGGGCAGACGGGGACCTATGCGTACAAAACATATGTGCGGAATGGCAAGAGGCGAGTAAAAATGACACCCACACAAATGTAGTCTTTAGTTTGACAAGCTAAATGGGCGTCAATAAGATGTCTGGTTTATTGACCATTCATAGGTGACAAGATTGTACAAGTGGGTCATAGGAGGACACGGATGGATGTTTTTTTCAATAATTGACACCAAACTGGAATGGTATGGCACATCCAGCATGAATTGAAGATAACTAAGCGACAAACCTGACAACACTGTTATAGACTAAAGCGAGCAACGATACTAGACAGAGGACAGCCAATGACCGAGATGGAATGACAAAAGTAGGAAGGCTCTTTGCTGCAGCAAACGTTCTGTCTTGAATGCGAAAGGGGCAGTCATGAAGAGGCGAAACCCCTCTTCAGCGGTGCAGAAAAGACAAAAGAACGCTGCAGAGTAAACACCCTCTGGACACGTAAACATTTTCTATGAGGTAATAGTGAAGAGACAAACACAACTATTTGGGGGACGACAGTTAAATGGTCTTCCCAAAGGCCTGCAGAGTTAGGGCAGCCCCCCACCAAGCTTACCTGCTCCCTCTACAGAATCATGAAAAGTTCAGGAAACTTTTGAAAACGTGGTGCTTCAGTCTTCTTTAATCCCCTCCAGATTCTCGTCCTCCTCATTTTGGCTCATTGAATCTTTTCTTAGCCGTGAGGTGCCAATGGGTATTTGTTGCACTTTATATATACTGTTTATTCAGATGCAGAGGAACTCACATGGGACCTGTAGCCCTAGCCTTACTCCAAAAAGACTGTGAATCAGTAGCATGCCTGGCACCATGCATTGTAGAGTTAAGTTATTGTGACAAATGCCAAACCGATCAAGTGCGCATACAGACGAAAAGTCTATACAGTTCTGTTCATTGGGGTTTAGCCTTTACTTTCACACGTGCTTCTTTTCTTAAGGCATGCGTTGTGTCCTGGACTCTGCCTCCCAACAAATAGACTCCTAGCCTCACTATCTCTCTCTTCTCCGTCTCCTCTTGCCCTGGTGGAGTCTTAATCAAATCTAGCACATCTTTGAATAGTTGAGTACAGAAGGCTGTCACCTTTATCGCATCGCTGGGCCTCCTGACCTGAACCCAAGCTAACCCGGAACGGTCACCGCCCCAGGCACAGAGTAGCTTCAGCAGAGCTGAAATGGACTGCAAGGCTTTCCCCCTCCACTCACGATGAACGTGCCTATTTACTGCCTCCGCCGCGTAGCTGGGTTTTTCATAAACTAACCGCGCCAGTGTCTGGCACACACACCACCAGCTGCCAGTACATGCTTTCACCAGGCACACACACCACCAGCCGGCAGTGCACGCTTCCACCAGGCACACACACCACCAGCCTGCAGTGCACACTTCCACCAGGCACACACACCACCATCCATCAGTGCACAATTTCTACAGGAACACACACCACCAGCCATCAGTGCACACATCAATTGTTAACGCATCCACAATTGACTATTGTAGCAATCCAAGTATGGCGCACTTTACTTTTAAACATATTCATCTAAAGCGCAGCATGCCACCATTGCTACAAAAATAAACACACATTTCTTTGGCCTACAATTTATAGACTTTTGTTGCAATTGTTGTTGCAATATTTAGCAATGCCAACAGCTCAAACTTAATTAATGCGAGACCTATTGCATTGCAAATGCCGGAGGCTTGTTTGTGCATATCTGCCAGAGCTGCAGCAGGTGGTTGCTTTCTGTCTGCAAGCTGTTTGTACCCATGTCATGGAGGAAAAAAGTTAACGTTCTTTCGGCTGGGTCTGCTTTCTGTCTCTTTAAAACTTCCGTGATGTCTGTTCGCCAACCCCTGACAGCGATTGGCCACAGTCCTTCTTATACAAATAAACAAGTGCGAGGGCACAATGTATTGATCAGGAGGTCACTGCAGGTTGCACTCCCAACTTGAACTACAATCACTGCCACATGTCAGTATAAACGCTCTCTACTAAACATCGCACTTTTAAACAGTTTTACAATTCCAGGCTACACAAAGTAGTACAAATGGCTTGGATGCGCTAGAATTATGTTTTAAATGTGCGTTTAAATATGTGAAAGTAAACGCTGGTGTCGAGCATCAATAAACACTGGCACAAATTAAGCGTCGAAATTTGGTGTATTTGGCTTTTCCTTCTATTGACAGCTTAGAGTCCCCATTTTAGCTTACTTACAAAGAATCTCCAAATTAAACAAGCCTTGGCATAGCCAATAGGTCTTGCTTTTGGGACCTTATAAGTATTTAGTTATGAAGCACAATATCCTTGGTGCAACAACATTAACTGTTGCATGGCTAAACACTTTTAAGGTTCCAAAGGCGAGACCAATTGGCTATGCCACTGCTTGTTTATTCTTTCACTGCATGCTGCATTCCATAGCAGGCTTAGATAGAGGAAAATGCCTGTAGTGATTGTTTTTATGCAGGAAGGTGCACCTTCCTGCACAAAAACAATCTCCCCATGATGCAGGCTTCCTTGAACCATGGTGCAAGGTTGCCTGCGCCGGCTCATGTCAGCTGTTTGTGCGCCAGCGCAGGGGAGAGCACAGAAATGCAACATATCATTGTAAATATGTCACATTCCTGTGCTCTGAAAGTGCTGCAGCGTAGCGCAGCCAAAGGGTTTAAGGTGCCACAATGTGGCACTTTCTCATAAATCTGCCACTCAGTGAGGTCCCCTGATGAACTGCCCCTCTGCTTCAGTCGTGTCACGGGCAGATAAACTGCAAAGTGCCGCCTTATTTGATTTGACAGCATTTCTTGCCACTGAGTAGCTCTTCTTGAGTGGTGGAGAGGAGGCAACGCCGGTAGAAGTTGTCCACACTGATAGTATGAACAAAGAAGTGAATGCTGTGTAAAATGTACATGAGCTCAAATTTACAAAGGTTACCGCGGGAGCATGTACCTTATGCTCTATAAAGTTTTATTGACGTTGCTGCAGAGATATATTGCGTGCCACTGCCAGATTTGTCAGGAGTAGTCACTGCTAGCCCCGCTAATGCATGCAACATCCGCCGAGCCCCCGCGCTCCATTAACTGAACATCTCAAAAGTCCATGCAGGAAAACATGGCTGAACTTTGGTCATGAAATTCACCTACAAAGGAATTACAGCATGCCAAAGTGATTGTGCCAGAAAACACAGAATGTTACTCGCGGGTAGGTAGTGTTGCTAGAAACATATAGAACTGAAGCTCTTTAGCATACTGGTTGTGAGTGGTTCAAAGACGCACATATAAGGTTATGTAGATGCAAGTGTTTGGACCACTGATGTTTGCAGATGCATCGGGTCCCTCCTAGTGCTGAGCCTCAAAGCACCCATAATAGAGACATTATTACTTGAAGATTCAGTAAATCGTTGAAAGGGGATTGACCGCCAAAATGATTCACAAATACAATCTGTTGTGCTTTTAAAGGAAAATTGAAAAAAATATCAACTACCAAAAAATTGAATTGCCGCACCTCACACCAGTTTCGATAAGTAATTCAAGCAGTCGTGCAAACTACCCCTACGCCAGCTGTTGAGTAGCGTAACTGTGCTCCAGATCAGAAGGTAGTTGAACATTGATGGGGGTGCACAACTTTACAAAGTCCAGTAGACCAAGGATATATGAAAAAGTCACTTCTTTATTAGATCACAATATTTCAGAATGTTAAAACCAGTTGAAACAGAAGTATGGAGGGCTTAGATTTTCGTTCCTTGCTACCTCCTTCTGGAACGTGCTCCCTCTAGAGTTCAGCATTACTACTTCTTACGCCCATTTCAGATCTCTTCTGAAAACCTATCTGTTCCGCATGGCACGTCATTAGGTATTCTCTTCCCCCTTCTCCTCTCTTCTCTCCTGTTGCCTGCTCTTCTCTCTGTACCTCTCATTTTGCCACGAGCGCCATGAAACCATTGGGTGTAAGTGCGCTCTACAAGAATTTTTAACATAACATAACATAACATGATTTGAATGGCGCAGCAGGTGCAGTGGCACAGGGGTCAAAAGCTCTTGGAACCCCACTGAACACCGATTATTGCTATATCTTACTACTAAACAAGCAGTAACAAGTGAAGTTACCTTGCAGGCACCAGGATCATTATTTGAATGGTGCTGCAGGTGCAGTGGCACAGGAACCAAAAGCTATAGGAAACTCATTGAATACCGATTTTATTATATTTTACTACTAAACAAGCAGTAACAAGTGAAGTTACCTTGCAGGCACTAGAGTTATGATTTGAATAGTGCAGCATGTGCAGTGACACAGGGCTCAATAGGTCTAGAAAACCCGCTGAACACCGATTAGTTCTATATTTTACTACTAAACAAGCAGTAACAAGTGCAGTTATTTTGCAGGCACTAGGGCTGTGATTTGAATGGTGCAGCAGATGCAGTGGCACAAGGTCCAAAAGGTCGAGGAAACCCACTGAGCACCAATTATTGCTATATTTTACTACTAAGCAAACAGTCACAAGTGCAATTACCTTGCAAGCACCAGAGTCATGATTTGAATGGTGCAGCGGGTTCAGTGCTACAGGGCCCAAATGGTATAGGAAACTCACTGATCGCCAATTATTGCTATTGTTTTACTTCTATCTCCAACTCGGAACCGGCCATGGCCGATATCTCCCCGCTCCCTAGCGACTGTCTGCAGTCCCAGTTCTCCCTGTGGTGCCATGCGAGAGCCGCCGCCTCCTCCGCCGTGCTTCCTGACCCTTCCTCTCTACCCTCACTGGCGTCCTCCCTCGCGGTTGCCCTTGCTGGATTCCTCTTCCCCTCACCTAGGATTCTGGCATACCTTAAAAGTATATGGAACACCTTTTTTAACAGTACAGGCAGCTTTTATAAAAATCACGTACAAATTCTATAAAGTATTTCAGCGCTTTAAAAGAGCACCAGCTATATTGCACAAAGACCCTTTTTTTAATGCACTAGGGAGATTGCATGATTTGGCGGACCCCGAGACTCGAACCCGGTTGCCCAAGTCGGCAGCTCTTTCTGTTACTTAAAATCCGTATTATAGTCATCTGCAACATCTACAAAGAACAGTTAACAAACAAACTAGATTTCGCATATGTGAAACCTATTGACTTTGCCAATGCTTGTTATTTTGTACTACATTTAATGCGGTCTTAAAATACATACCTTCAGGATGTGTACTATACGAAAACTTCTTCAACATTTGATTTTACAAAAATGTTCATGTTGATTAGCAACTGAGGCCATCCAAACGGTGCACGTAACGGACTTGCCTCTTAGTTCACTATTGGCATTATCAGGATGGCTGGAAGCATGAACGTTTCAAAATTAATGTTTAAAACTACTCCTTAAAAAATACTTGCACTGATTTAGTCTGTTGTACTACTATTACTAAGATAAAACAGTTCTGCGTGTGAATAAAATAAAATATTTAAATTTTTGAAGAGACTTTTTTATTTTTTACACATTTGTTGCAAATGTCTTTAAAAATTGAGGTGGCCCAAAAGTTAGCTTAGGACCTCCTAGTTACTTGCTTTCTTTCACATCGATTAACTTATAAATAAATGCTTGCCTGTTTTGAACAGGGGGCCACATGCAAAGGTCAGGAGTGCACTTGGGGTACCCAGGCTATAGATCTACAGGGATGTTATAATATACATTATACTACAGCAACATTTTCATTGCAGCATAGCTAAAAGTAAAAAATAAAAAGACTGCTATTACACAGTCAACGCTGATTTTAATGAAGCTTTTATCTTTACTGGCAGCCATTTGCAACACGGCTAAAAAATATTAGCAAAGCCAATAAATCTCGCGTGTACAAAACCTGTTGACTTTGCCAATGCTTGTGGATGACGTTATCCTGAATAAAGAAAACATGCTTTTGTTGACTTAGGCCCAGTGCAAGTGTGATAAATTTTGAGAGATTGCTGGTCAAGTCCAAACTATCCATAAAACAAATGTAGTCATTAACCCCTTGCATGCGGGGCTCATTCCCCCGCTGTGCTGGGGGGAGGGAGGGCGCGCACAGGGCCCCGTTGCTCATGACGAGCTCAGCACGTTATGAGCCACGGTGCTCGTGTGCTCATGACGAGCTCAGCTCGTCATGACCACACCCGTTTGTGTAGAACATTCGCACAGCAGGGGAATTAGCCCAGCGTGCGAGCGTTCCAACGGTCATCATGAGCACACGAGCACTGTAACTCATGACGAGCTGAGCTCGTCATAAGCATTCAAGGGGTTAATCAGTCCATTCAGGCTATGCATTGTCCTGGCCATGAGCACAGTGCCCTTTGCATACAATAAAACTGGCACTGATTTGCACCTTACCCTTGGAGCATCTTGGTTGTTTAAATTAATTCCAACCTTTAGTATAAAGTACAAGCAACTGAGGAGCCGAAACACATCCTTGTCTAACCCATCCAGTGAGATTAAAACAGTTGGATGGCACACAGTACACTCTGTCAAATTAATATGCATGCTCTTATGTAAATAAATATGTGGGTACTCCATTCCCATGGATTCCAGAATGACGCACAATTTGATACAATTGACACAGTTGAATAGCAATGTGAGATATAAATGCCAGCTGGAATGAGCCATCATTGGCGTTCACATATTTACAACTTAACAAATGAAGGTTCAAACACTGGTCAACAAGACTCAGAACTTGGCGCAATCTATACTGACCATCAATAATGTCATTATCAATGACTCTGGTGTATAATCAGTTCTTTAATATGGCCACCAGAATTTTCACATTGGAGTCAGTCAAAGATATTGGTCTATAACATTTTACATCACATGTGTTCCCATTTTTAAAAACTGGATCTGTGACCGATGTATTTGAAGAAGTAGAAACATGATCTGAAACTCCCACAGAGTTGAGACAAATTGAAACATTTCTGAGCAGAGGCTTTAAAAGTTCATGATTAAATTTAACAAGAGTGAGAGGTACATTCTAAAACCTAGAAGCTTTGTTATTAGGGCTTTCATTTATAGATGCAAGAATTCGCTCAAACTAAGACTACATTTAAATCCGTCATCATGTAGGTTACTCTGATTCAAAAATAAGGAGGGAGGAAACGTGCAGTAAAGACTACAGGTACTGCAACACCCTAACCATAGAAAACAATGGAGGTAGAGACTTCCTAGAAAAGAGTAAGTTACTACAAAAGTGTAAGTTATTACAAATGTGCAATTTGTGAATACCGAAAAGTAGTAAACTTACTCAAAAGTGTAAGCTACTACAAAAGGGATGTTTGCAAATAACACTTTGTAGTACGTTTTATAGTACTACTCTAGTACTGTAAAACATACTACACAATGTAGTTTGTGAACCTGGCCCTGGGTGAACCATAACTATTTAAAATTAAGCACAGCAAGGTAGACAACACTTCCAGCAACTAGCGCAAAATAAATCTAGACAGATGCCCTATGGGCCTATTCCAGCATGTACCTTAAAGATCACAACCAGAGGGATCTGGGTGGAGACCCCAGCTCCAAGCTTTCTGTGAATAAACAGAAACAATCTTGGGGCATATTAACAACACATAGCAAAAAATATCGCTGAGCACGCTTAGTGTTATTTTTAGTAACGCCGGGTATCGCCGGATTGAAACGCTGAGATAACACTGTATTATCAACGTTTATCTCCACAGTGTTAAACAATCCAGCGATTGCGGCAGAATAAGAGGACATCGCTGGAAATCCAGCGATACAAATGTGGCGATCAGGAAATCCTTATAAATAGGAAGATGAGGATTCAGGCTTAGAATCCACCCCCCCCCCCCTTTATACATATAGTTAAGTCTGACAATTTGCAGACGTTAGATAATGGCGATAACCACGGTTAGCGTGGCTTTTTTTTATCGCTATGGGTTTCCTTTGCCATCTTGTTAATAGGGAGAAGCGCTGTCAGCGATATTTTCCCTGTTGTTTTTCGAAGAAACGCCTACTTTGCATCTCATTAGAGATGCAAAGTGAAGCGTCGTTACAAAGGCTGCTAACATGCGCAAATGCATGTTAGAACTGCCTTGTAAATAGGGCAAAACCATTACCTCCGCTTTTTTGGCTTTTAAAGCCAAAAAAGCAGAGATAAGGCCCTTGATGATATGCCCCGATGTCTTCAGAAAAAAAGTATTTTCTGCTAGAGGGGCAATAAATCCTCGCCGAGAGTTCGTCAACGACGCACACCTGGGCTTGAGCAAGAAAACGCAGGTAATATGCAACGAATGCAAAACTCCACTGCACGAGCTCTACTCTGCCTAAACTGAAAAAAACGAATTTCCAGACATAACGAGCCCTACACTGGCTTTCCTGCATTCCCCAAGTAAAATCCCATTGATTTTCCCTCATTCACACAATGCCATGACTGCTTCATTGACACTTAACAATCCCTCCCAAAGGGAAGCATAACGAGGACCGGGAAGCGCTAGAAACATGTGTTATGGGGCTCGAAACTAGAAGTGGACCAACACTCAGCAGACTTGACTGAAAGGAGAGCTGGGGAGTTGAGGTGAAGTGAAAGATGGAAAACTCTATTAGGACCAGTCTTCACAGCAGGAAGAGCAACGGCGGCCGGCACGGATCAGAGTTAGGGGCATGGGGGGGGAGGACGCGGGGGAAGCGTGTATAAAAAAATAAAATAAAAACGTACCTTTTTGCTGCTTCCTCGCTTTGTCTCTCCTTCGTAGTACTCCCTCTCCCGGCCACAGGAAGCACACCCAGGCTCCCAGTCACTGTCAGCCAATCACATAGCTGCCTTAGCAGCGTTGTGATTGCGCTCAGACACTGATTGGAGTATTGGGCATGTTCTCCATGTAAGTTGTGATGCAGACTGCATGGAGAACAGTCGAAGTGCGCAAAACTGTTTTGGGCGGCTCGAGAGGGCCGGTCAAGCAGTCATTGCGTACTTAGGAGGGTGCTGCTTACCGCCCCTTCCCTGCCCCCGCACGCAAAGCTGCGTAAGTAGGAGAACATAACATGATAATAACATAATTTATTATCATTTTCTTTTTCCTGTGTTTCACTGCAAAAAAGCAGTGGGGCGACACTCCTCCGCCTTAGAGGAGGGGCCACAACTGAGGGAGAGAACCAAGGGGTGTGAGAAAGGCCCACCACGATTTCTGTAGAGAACCATTGAAGATCACCGAGGAATACAGAGTGGTGGCCTACCCTTAGTGGAGAAGAAAACTTCTCCAGAGTGAAAGAAGGCCTGAGAAACCTTAGCCACATCGATCCAAGGGCCTGAGGTCAATGTACAGTGAGAAGGATTCAACACTGACTGGCTGGAGCAGGGCGCTGAGTTCCCTTAAGGTGTGACCCGAAGGCAATGGTCGCAAGTTAAGGCAAGTATTACTCACAGAGGCAGCACCAAGGTCCAGGAGAGTGTCTAAAAGACACTAAGGATGGAAATAGCGAGGAGGGAAAGAATGACAAACCGGCACTAAAGAGAGAAAGCTGAGAAATGGGCTCCATGGCAGAAAGAGAGATAAGCATGCACGAAGATGAGATGAAAGCTATAAAAGGCTCCAAGAATGAGATCAAACATCTAAAAGATTGACCTGGGCTACTATATATCTAAATAAAAACAAGACACTAAACCTATACTTGTTACACTCTGCTAGGTATACCCAGCCTGCTTTCATAAATCCTAAAAAAATCTTCCTTCCCTTTTGATACTGACTACTTTCCTATGAGCGAAGATCTTTGGTATCAATACAGACGCTCTGATCCCAGATCACACACATGGACCGCACCTTAAAGAAGCAAGAACAACAATCACACCAGTAGAGTTATCTCCATCCTGAAGGAAACAGGATCCTTTAAAGACAATATCTCAGCTACCACAGTCTCACCATAAATACACCTCTGCGCCGTATTGAACTGTCCTTCGATGAGGTCCACTGTGCCCTATCTTCGGAGGATGGGTAGTGGGGTGAGGGCCATCTTCAGAGCCTGATGCAGAATTACTTGTTTGGGTTTCGCATCACTTTTGTGGCAGGCATTTTTTAAAGTTATGTGACCAGCGCTGGATTTAAAGGTGCACTGGGCCATTAGCTATGCTCTCATGTTAATATATTTTACTGATGGGTAAGGGGGTAAAGCGGTTTACCCCACAATGGGGCACCACAATGAAAGGCAAAAGCTGCATTTTAATACATTTTGGACTGACAGGATTCGGAATTTTGGGTGATATTTTTGGGAACACACGCACCAAATATTTTATTTGAAAACACACTAAGCCAGTTTCAGGGTCTTGAGCCAGTGGGACTCAAAAAAACAACTTTCACAAGAAATGTGGGCATCCTCCCCCAAAGGAGGTTTTGGAAAACTGGGAACAAACAGTGCATTGTAGGCACACATCTTTAGTTATTGTTCTTTTAATACCGGATTTTTCAGCAGATAATACATTTACGTGATTTGCGAGGGTGTTAATACCAGAGATTCCTTGTTTGATGTCAAGAAACATAATACCTCATGTTCAGGGTCCATACCAGCTAGAATGGTGAAGCGCTACTACATGGTAACTCAAAACCTCGGCTACTGTAAAATATTCTTTGTTTTTGATATTCTTGTAAATGTATACATTGTGATGCAACTTACATTTGGAAAGAGGCTCCTAATAATAGCATAAAGCACAGAAATTGAGACCAGAACCATGAATGTCAATTCACCCAAATTCCAGGTGTTGGGGAAGTGACCTCGTACAATCTTTAATTCTACACTTGATGACATCACAGAATGCGACATGATCCCTGTGATAATGTGGGAAGTGACATATTGCAAGCCTGACACATTTACCTCATGAAAGGTGACTGTATAGGGAGTAGACATATACATTCTAAATATGGTGTATAATGCGTTCAATAATCTCACTTCAGCAAACATGATCTTGTTGGGAAGTAATGGCTATAACCCAACAAAAATTGGAGTAATTTAGTCAATTTATTAAATGACGAGAATGGCTACTACATGTCAGCTAAAACATTCAGTGCAATGATGCCCCTGCCAACACCGCACATCCGTTGTGTACATACATCTGTGCTTGCTCCACGTCCTTGTAGACATTTGGCAGTCTTTTCTATTTTAATATTATAGACATTAAGTTGTAAAGACTCTGTAAACAATGCTTCAAGACCCATATCACTCTTTTTGTGTGATTACCATCTCTCTCTCATGCCCCTGCCCCTGCCTCTTTTCTGTCTTCGTCACCCTGATCCCTACGACTATCCTCAGCATTGGGTAAAGGTCTGATGTTGTATGCTGCCTCAATGAGCCTGTGGTACCTCACAGCCTCCAAATAGCTTACAGTGCAAGCATATCAGGCAAGATCACAAAATGGGATGATAGAAAGGACAAAATATATGTTTTTTGGAAGACGCTGCAGTTTCCATAATTGCATCCGCTCCTACGGCATTTGTAGGGTACAGGCGGGCAACACCATTTATGTCATCAACTTTGGACTTACTTATGCCTTTTATACTTTATCATATTTTGCTCACACAAATATAGCCATGGAGGCCCTTACTCTAGGTCTGCTGTTAGAAATCTTAACTGCAAAGAATATCAGTTTTCCCACTAAAAAGCCGCCATAATGCACTAATGTCAACTGGTTCAATATCTCATTATTTTTATATTCATTAAAGCATCAGCACTTAATAGGGTCCTCGAGATGCAAGCCCCAGAGCATATTCTTTGAATGTATGAGATGATAGTGAAATGATGTGTAGGTAAGAATGCCTGGATAATTTGTAAGGCCTCCATGGAAAGCAGGTCTGCCCTTCATGTTATTGTTAGGGCCTCAAGAGCTTTCTCTTCGGATAACCCCAGCACTCAACGGAGCGCCTCCCCCTCCCACCCGCCAGCGCCTTGAGACCTGCACGGGTGAGTATGTGCGGTCCGGTTTCAGAGCCAACGACAGCACAACTCATCGCAGCCACTGACGACATCCGAGCCCTGCTCGACAACGGGGAAACAGCGGCAACTCATCCTCCTGGACCTCTCCGCAGCGTTCGACCCTGTCTGCCACCGCACCCTAGTGCAGCGCCTCATTGACATCGGAATCCAGGAGAAGGCACTGGAGTGGATCATCTTCTTCCTCGCCGGAAGAACACAGAGAGTCCGCCTCCCCCCGTTCAGATCCGAGGCCACCGAAGTCATCTGCGGCGTACGACAAGGATCATCGCTCAGCCCCACCCTCTTCAACATCTACATGAGCCCCCTCGCGGCCATCGCACGCCAACACAACCTCAACATCATCTCCTATGCCGACGACACTCAGCTGATCCTCTCCCTCACCAACGACACCGCCAGAACCAACCAACAGGAAGGAATGAAAGACGTAGCTGAGTGGATGACGAACAGCCGCCTGAAACTGAACTCAGATAAGACGGAGGTCCTCATCCTGGGATCATCACTCTCCACCTGGGACGACTCCTGGTGGCCCCCTGCCCTGGGCAGCGCACCCAAACCGACGGACCACGCACGCAACCTGGGCTTCATCCTAGACTCCTCACTCTCGATGACCAGACAAGTCAATGCCGTCTCCTCGTCATGCTTCAACATCCTACGCATGCTACGCAAGATCTTCCTGTGGCTCCCCACAGATACCAGGAAGATGGTCACCCAGGCACTAGTCACCAGCCATCTGGACTACAGAAACACCCTCTACGCCGGAACCACAGCCAAACTTCAGAAAAGGCTCCAGCGCATTCAGAACGTCTCAGCACGACTCATCCTGGACATCCCCCGACACAGCCACATCTCCAGACACCTGAGAGACCTGCACTGGCTCCCCGTCAACAAGAGAATCATGTTCCGACTCCTCACCCACGCACACAACGGTCTCCACAACCAAGGCCCCAGATACCTCAACGACCGCCTGACCTTCTACACTGCCACCCGCCAGCTACGCTCTACCAGCCACGTTCCCCGCATCCGAAGAGCCACCATGGGAGGAAGATCCTTCTCCAACCTGGCTGCCAAGACGTGGAACTCCCTCCCCATCCACCTCCGCCTGACCCAAGACCACCTCTCCTTCAGGAAGCAACTCAAGACCTGGCTGTTCGAGCAGTAACATACCCACCCTCCCCCAAGCGCCTTGAGACCCTCCGGGTGAGTAGCTCGCTGTACAAATGCTTTGATTGATTGATTGATTGATTGATTGATTGCGCTTTACCAACCCTGATTGATTGTTATTGCAACAGGTGATTTCCGATTCTACTCTTGCTTGCATCTGGTACACCTTAAGCTAAGATGACCCTAGATCTGGTATTAGAATTAATGTCAAGTTTCATGGGCTGATTTACAACGCAGAAGTATACACTGTTATACACCAGTAAATAGGAGTATACTGTATTTATATAAGCTCATGAGCTGGTGTAAGCCAGTGAAATAAGAGGCAAAACTTGTGTTTTATGTACACACTATTTTGGTTGTCTCTTAAATTTCACTTCAGAGCGTCCTTGTATTGTGTCAAACAAGCGCTCAGTGAAATCCCTGTAAACGTAGCGAACACCCACTTAGGTGCCTCTTATAGCTATTTAAGAACATTTGTAAGTGCACTTCACACACGTATGTGCATACTTGAGTTACAACTCAAAGGTCCCTATGTGATTACTTATGAAAGCATTTAATGGAGCACCAGTTACTCCAGTCTGTACAGAGGGAGGGTAGAGAAAGACAAGGTCTATCAGAGAAGTATAGTTTTACTTGAAAGAAGAAAGAATTTATAAATATAGTCTAAAATGTGTCAAATTTCCAAATCCTAAACTGCCATATTATGCCCAATGCTTGATATGGGGAAACTCAAGGTTTGAATATCTCAGAGATGGCTCATTAAGACAATTATAATTGTTGCTAGGTTGGGAAGAGAAGCTTAGTAGATACTTCAATGAAGACACAAGGCGGGTCCTGACATAGCTGTAGCTTACAACTTCTTGGGCCTGCTTTAGTAAATCAGGCCTGTAGCTCCTAAGGTGAAATGTGCACATTTGCATCAACCAAGGAAAGAGATGCCAGTGAAATGATAACTCTGTTACTCACAGATAGCTCCTGGTGCAAAGTTTACGGAGCGACTCAAGCAGCACTGATCTCAGACGGCTGCAGCAAACGATGTACCAGACTGGGGTGAGGGCGGCGTTCATACGAGGCAGGGCGGAGAATGGGTCTGTTGCCTCATTGACAGAGGGAGAGCATCGTAGGGGAGTCATATTGCACAGGAAAAGACGTAGGAAGACTGGAGACCAGAGGAGAAGGAAGCTTCCTGCCACAACTATGATCAGGTAAAGGGAGCTGCGCTTGGCTTCTCTCTCTGGGCTCGGAGGGTCTCTCCCCAGCTGGTATCTCGCAATGACGTACAAGCGGATATTGAGAACTATCATGATGCCCACAGTGATCAAGTTGGCAACAAGGGTCCCATAGGATATTATCTGGACTGCAACACCTGTGGGTGCCAGATTCCCTGCAGTCGCAATAGCGGTGGTGTATAACCAAAGGCACCCGATGACCAGCACAGTCTTCTTCAGGGTCATTCTCTGGGAGTACCTGATGGGTGAGATAACAGCATGGTACCTGTCAGCCTGGGCCGCCAGGATGGCCAGGTAGGAGAGACCTGCGAAAGATGGGGCAGCAAAGCGTGTGCTGTTCCTTCCCGGAAAATAATCTTTAACGTCAAAGAGCCCCAAGTAGTACCAAGCAGACCCTGTCAAGAAGTCGCTAACGCAGGTGCTCATCATATAGATGAACCTGTTTTCCTTCCGGAAGGACTCTCTTAGAACCATGCAGAAGAAGACAGAAAGGTTGATAGCCACGATGAAGGTGGCCAGGCAGCCTTGGAACACCAAGAGCACAATGTTGCCTGCGGTGGTGGGGGTGACGGCGAGAGGGACCATCTCACTCCCACCCCTTCCCGTGTGAGGTTGCTTCATCTCAGTGATTTATAAGAGTTCCACTTACAGGTAGCCAGGGAAGGGAAATGTTGGCACCAGTGAGCTAGTGTCAGGAGGCCAGTGTACCATGCTGGCACAATCCTCTTCTAGTTGGTAAACACTCACTCGCCATGACAGCCCTGAAAAACATGTTTTGTTTTATTTCTCAAAGGATATTCAAGACTACTGGGAAATGTTCAATGTGAGGACAACCTTGCATCATAAATACATGCTAAAATATACTTGTTCACGAATTGTAAAGGTAAAAGAGGATTCACCTAGTAGGTCCTCTCCTTCTTTGTTATAAGTTTTATTTGTTATTGCTTCCACAAAGCACACATAATTGCCAGACAACCAACTTTGACAGAGGGCCCCCCTCATCTTGGTGTCAGTGGCTGCTAAACAGAAAACATGATTAGATGTGCAACGAGGTACAGCCTCCCTATCCTGTTCGCTTTAAGTGTGATTATTGCTTTTTTGGAGAAGTCATCTTACTAAAAGGCTGCTTCTGTTTCCATGTTATTGTGAAGAAAGGAATCGCCCTAATAAAGGCTACAGCTGTTTTCAATTAAATTGTCCTAGTTGGGCCCTTGCCCACTCCTGAGCTCTCCTTAGTTTACTCTTAATTCTTTGATTCAGTATTTTTGTCTACCTCCCAGTACCACCTCCCTTCTTCTCTTACCTCTATCCACCTGCTACCCTTTCTCTTGCAGCCTCTCCTTGACGGTCTCCACTGTCAGGGAGAGCTTGAAAGCTTTAAGCAGCTCTGCATGGAAGTCTTCAAGCAACCCACCGCACTGACTCCGTGAGCGTGTAGAGGTGCTGGGTAAGGGACCAGTGGTTGTGTATATGGAAAGCATCAGCTCAACAGGTGCCTTGCATCTGTAGCTTTCAAAACACATGTTTTAGAAATGCTAAAAAGAATGAATGTGAGCATCTGCAATGAAGCTGCACTAAGTCATCAACTCAGTCGCAATCTAGAGCATTAGCAAGATGTAAGTGGTGGTCACTCAACCCAGAGAGGGCTTCGATAGACTGCCTGCTGTGCCAGTGACTGAAGCTGGCAATGCCCACTTGTATCTCAAGTCTAGGGAGGTGTGCATGTCAATTGATCACATTGGCTGGCTTGCTTTGGACACCCGTCACATTAAAGTGCGGTTCAAAGTCTTATGAATGCCTCAAAGGACCATATGGCAGTTCTTTACAGCACACGGACAGTTTTGGGTTTGGAAAGACCCCAGTCCAATAAAAGCCGATGTACTCTGAGGGCTCAACGGTATCGCCAAGAGAGGTTTAGAGGGGAGGTCTTCTCAGTGTTTGTTCCCTTCCTTTGGAACAGTCCCTCATTTGAAGGTTTGCTCAAGTTCATCTTCCTAGATCAACACAATCACCATGCATCTATTGTCGTACCTTTTGACCTACCCGATGCATTTGATGCGATCGATCACACTACTCTAGTTTCCTCTCTCAAGTTTCCTCTCTCAACGCTGTTTCATCATGGACTCAACATTATAATAGTTCTTCTCGCGCCTCTCTGAAAGCTCATTTATCCGGTCCTTCGAGGCTCAATCCTAGGAATAACCCCATTCTTTGTATGCCCGCCTCCTTTGGAGACATCACCTCCTCATTTGAATTTCCCTTCCATATTTTATGCTAAGAGTGCACAAATCGTCTCTTTTCCTACGCTCTCTCCCACCTGCAGTCACATATATTTGACTGTCTTACTACCATTCAACACTGGATAGCTGTCCATTCTCTTATACTAAACTCTTTCAAAATTGAAGTTCTTTATTTACCCTCGTCACTCTTGTCCATCCCAAAACCTAGATCAATTTACTACTACTAGGGTCGTGGACCAGGGTCAGCGGACTTGATAATTCTCGCCTCAGTGCCTACTCTAACCAGGGATCACACTCGGCAACTCTGGGCATTAAGCTTGCCTCATCTCTACTACGGACCCCCACATTCGTCGGGGATGCCTGGTTTCACCTTGGAGATACCCAGTAGGACCATCTCACAGGGATAGCCAGGACGGGTTCCCCAGCGGTCTACAGCGCCACGACGCCTCAGGTCAGCAGTGCGCTTTACAAGACCACATACATTACACATACATTACTACTGACGACCTAAATTTCTCCATCTCAGCTATAAAATCCTGGAGTTCTATTCAGTCCCTCAATGCAATTATAATTATTTATTATTAGTATAATTATGTAATATTGCCACAGTGGCTGGTAATGTACAGTAATGGGCCCTCTAGTCCCTTTTCACACCTATCAATTACCTTGTGCACAGAAAATTGGGTTCCCGCAACAACCTCCTTCCTCTACATCGATGATCCTGTCTTTTCTACCACAACCTTATGTATCCTCCCCTGGCACGCTCCAGTCGCATCCTCTCGACACAATGCCGGGTGGCTCTCAGCAAAACACAGCGGGCCTGATTTACTATTTGGCGGACTGGCACCATGTCACAGATGTGACAGATATCCGTCTGCCTTATTACAGGGGCCATAGGATAAAATGAACTTGTGATAAAGTGGAATGCATGTCTATCACGCTTGTGTCGAATAGCATGTCTTCCTAATTAAATCAGACCCAGTATATTTTACAAGTTTGAGACATTAGTATTCAAGTAGTCGATGGCAAAGTCCTTGTACACCTTGGTGACATTTTTACTCAGTTCTGGTCACGGACAAACTGCGCATTCTCTGTAGTTTCTTTGCCCTCTATAGTAATATGCTTCTCCTCACTCAGTGAGTTGAAAACTGCTTTCAAGGACTGTCTCTTGCGATCTAAAATAGGCAAGTAATTGACTGTTCTCCTGGTACCAATTTGCATGTATGTTTTATGATCGTATTCCATCAACTACCTTGTCTACTGTTTGTTGTCACTGTTCTTGTGACACAATACAGCCCAAACGATCCCTACCTCAGTTGCTCACTTTCGTTAGATTAACCTTTCAATTTGCCTATTATGGAATGTTCTGCCATTGTCCAATTGTGAAAAATGTATGTTAGAAATGTTAATGGTGCTTTCAGTTAATCAAATATATTTTAAATGTCTCCCACTGCAAAACCAGCTAATGACAGAGCAGAGCCAAGGCCTGGCTGGCTGGACTGGGCATTGGACATTTCCTTGGAGGCTGAAAGGGTGGGGGCTCACTTTTGTCAGAGGGTACCGATTTTGCAGCAGTGCTGCGACATCGGCCCTCAATAACATCATCAGCATGCCAGTATAATCCACTCTCTAGGGCGATGTGATCGGCGCCACCTCACCGTGCCAAGAGCGGATCTCTGGGAAGGGGTGGTGGGCACTGTGTTTGAAATTTGTTATGGTTTTAAAAGCACCCACTACACAGTTCCTTGTATATCCAGCAGTTTTCAGGCAGCAATAAAAGTGTCAACATATCTGAGGAGATTAATCTCGCTGCTGGAGAGAGATCAGAGTTTTGTTTATTGGAAGGTTTGACTCATCTGAAGTAGTGCAGAGGTTTAATATGCCTGCTGCAAAGAACATGTGCCACGCAGGTCACAGAACTGTATTTTATATGCATAGCTCAGTGGGTTACTGCTTTTGTCACAGAGATATGTTTGTTACTTTTAGTTCATAAGTTACAATTGTAATATAGCACAATGAGCTATGAACTGCCATCAAAGAGCTGCATGCAAACTGCATGGCACAGGTTAGAAGTTACGTTTTTTTCCCCAGTCTTTCATTTTTCTAATGTTGATAAAAAGGATGTTTGTGTAGATTTAAATTCTTTTTTGCAACGCCAACCCTAACCACTATGTTATGTTTTGAATCCCGAGTTTGTGCTTCTCAAAACCAAGCACCCTTACAAAATGCCTAACAGTATAAATATTTACAACAAGGGGTGGTGAGGGACAGAGTCTCTGAATTAAGCAGAAAGCTCTCACCCAGTCAAGAGATCAGGGCTAGATCCAACACCGTTTTTTAGCTCACTGCACCATCCCAGTTTCAGAACCTGGCTGTATGCAAATTAGTCTGTTCCTGTCCCAGTGCATGATGGGAACAGGGCAAACCAAACTACAAAAGCCAATTCTTACACTGGGAAGGAAACAAGCTCCCGGGGACCGGTGTCTGGCATTACAGCCGTCTTCGGCCCGGTTTGCTTGAATCCTGATGGTGCAATGAGCAAGGGTCTCACATCTGAGAATACCCTTCCACGCTTAGGGTGGACAAAAATATTTACAACAAGGGGTGGTGAGGGACAGAGTCTCTGAATTAAGCAGAAAGCTCTCACCCAGTCAAGAGATCAGGGCTAGATCCAACACCGTTTTTTAGCTCACTGCACCATCCCAGTTTCAGAACCTGGCTGTATGCAAATTAGTCTGTTCCTGTCCCAGTGCATGATGGGAACAGGGCAAACCAAACTACAAAAGCCAATTCTTACACTGGGAAGGAAACAAGCTCCCGGGGACCGGTTTCTGGCATTACAGCCGTCTTCGGCCCGGTTTGCTTGAATCCTGATGGTGCAATGAGCAAGGGTCTCACATCTGAGAATACCCTTCCACGCTTAGGGTGGACAAAAATATTTACAACAAGGGGTGGTGAGGGACAGAGTCTCTGAATTAAGCAGAAAGCTCTCACCCAGTCAAGAGATCAGGGCTAGATCCAACACCGTTTTTTAGCTCACTGCACCATCCCAGTTTCAGAACCTGGCTGTATGCAAATTAGTCTGTTCCTGTCCCAGTGCATGATGGGAACAGGGCAAACCAAACTACAAAAGCCAATTCTT
Organism: Lissotriton vulgaris; assembly: GCF_964263255.1. Taxonomy (NCBI): domain Eukaryota; kingdom Metazoa; phylum Chordata; class Amphibia; order Caudata; family Salamandridae; genus Lissotriton; species Lissotriton vulgaris. The sequence goes on from NC_141699.1 coordinate 70,567,774, forward strand.
ACACTGGGAAGGAAACAAGCTCCCGGGGACCGGTTTCTGGCATTACAGCCGTCTTCGGCCCGGTTTGCTTGAATCCTGATGGTGCAATGAGCAAGGGTCTCACATCTGAGAATACCCTTCCACGCTTAGGGTGGACAAAAATATTTACAACAAGGGGTGGTGAGGGACAGAGTCTCTGAATTAAGCAGAAAGCTCTCACCCAGTCAAGAGATCAGGGCTAGATCCAACACCGTTTTTTAGCTCACTGCACCATCCCAGTTTCAGAACCTGGCTGTATGCAAATTAGTCTGTTCCTGTCCCAGTGCATGATGGGAACAGGGCAAACCAAACTACAAAAGCCAATTCTTACACTGGGAAGGAAACAAGCTCCCGGGGACCGGTTTCTGGCATTACAGCCGTCTTCGGCCCGGTTTGCTTGAATCCTGATGGTGCAATGAGCAAGGGTCTCACATCTGAGAATACCCTTCCACGCTTAGGGTGGACAAAAATATTTACAACAAGGGGTGGTGAGGGACAGAGTCTCTGAATTAAGCAGAAAGCTCTCACCCAGTCAAGAGATCAGGGCTAGATCCAACACCGTTTTTTAGCTCACTGCACCATCCCAGTTTCAGAACCTGGCTGTATGCAAATTAGTCTGTTCCTGTCCCAGTGCATGATGGGAACAGGGCAAACCAAACTACAAAAGCCAATTCTTACACTGGGAAGGAAACAAGCTCCCGGGGACCGGTTTCTGGCATTACAGCCGTCTTCGGCCCGGTTTGCTTGAATCCTGATGGTGCAATGAGCAAGGGTCTCACATCTGAGAATACCCTTCCACGCTTAGGGTGGACAAAAATATTTACAACAAGGGGTGGTGAGGGACAGAGTCTCTGAATTAAGCAGAAAGCTCTCACCCAGTCAAGAGATCAGGGCTAGATCCAACACCGTTTTTTAGCTCACTGCACCATCCCAGTTTCAGAACCTGGCTGTATGCAAATTAGTCTGTTCCTGTCCCAGTGCATGATGGGAACAGGGCAAACCAAACTACAAAAGCCAATTCTTACACTGGGAAGGAAACAAGCTCCCGGGGACCGGTTTCTGGCATTACAGCCGTCTTCGGCCCGGTTTGCTTGAATCCTGATGGTGCAATGAGCAAGGGTCTCACATCTGAGAATACCCTTCCACGCTTAGGGTGGACAAAAATATTTACAACAAGGGGTGGTGAGGGACAGAGTCTCTGAATTAAGCAGAAAGCTCTCACCCAGTCAAGAGATCAGGGCTAGATCCAACACCGTTTTTTAGCTCACTGCACCATCCCAGTTTCAGAACCTGGCTGTATGCAAATTAGTCTGTTCCTGTCCCAGTGCATGATGGGAACAGGGCAAACCAAACTACAAAAGCCAATTCTTACACTGGGAAGGAAACAAGCTCCCGGGGACCGGTTTCTGGCATTACAGCCGTCTTCGGCCCGGTTTGCTTGAATCCTGATGGTGCAATGAGCAAGGGTCTCACATCTGAGAATACCCTTCCACGCTTAGGGTGGACAAAAATATTTACAACAAGGGGTGGTGAGGGACAGAGTCTCTGAATTAAGCAGAAAGCTCTCACCCAGTCAAGAGATCAGGGCTAGATCCAACACCGTTTTTTAGCTCACTGCACCATCCCAGTTTCAGAACCTGGCTGTATGCAAATTAGTCTGTTCCTGTCCCAGTGCATGATGGGAACAGGGCAAACCAAACTACAAAAGCCAATTCTTACACTGGGAAGGAAACAAGCTCCCGGGGACCGGTTTCTGGCATTACAGCCGTCTTCGGCCCGGTTTGCTTGAATCCTGATGGTGCAATGAGCAAGGGTCCCTTTCTCACTGCTCCATCAGGATTCAAGCAAGCCGGGCCGAAGAGGCTGAAATGCCAGAAACCGGTCCCCGGTAGCTTGTCTCCTTTCTGGTAAAGAATTGGCTTGGTAGTTTAGTCTGCCCTGTTCCCATGATGCACTGGGCCAGGGACAGACTGATTTGCATATAGCCATGTTCTGAGCTGGGATGGGGCAGTGAGATAAATAACGGTGATGGATCAAGCCCTGATCTTTGGACTGGGTAAGAGTGGTCTGCTCAATTCAGACACTCTGTTCATCACCACCCCCTTTTGTAAATCGATTTTAACAGTATAAATGGCATGTCAATCCTACACCTTGTAGTCCCTTTTGTGATATGTAATATTTTCCATACACTGATTTACACATGCGTAATTCATTCTCTGTATGTGTGTGCGATATAAAGTACCCCATAACGCTACACTGGTCTGAGAGGAGCTTAAACAAAAGACATAGGTGTGAGAGAGGGGCTGTGGAGAGACAAGTGTCCCTTTCGGCACTTGATAGTCAGGGAATCATTGAAGGGCCCTGTGAGAAGTTTGCCTGGTATATGATGTTCACTATTCTAGTGAGCAACCTGTATCAGTCCAAACAACCCTTATGGTGATGGTTGTAAAGTCAACCTTATAGACCAGCTATCCTAGTGGTAGCATGAACAAAGCAGTCTTAGGCTAAACTGAAGAGGGCATGTGAAGCCAGCTGTTTTACCATATGCAATCCTTTTAATACCAAATGAAATGTATTTATTTGTAAACAAACCCCCTGAACTCTTTATGAGCGCAGAAGCACAAGCGCATAACAAGTAACTTAATATACCACACAAACGTTGCACAAATATGGATAGGCCCGAGTGGCCCGCTAAACCATATACTAAAATAGTGGTATAAGAACCACGTCACGAACAATGGTAAGGCCTAGGGCCTGGGGAATTGCTGGGGCTACACTGGGCTAACAATAGTTAAGGTGCAGGAGGCCCACGAGATGCGGGTGCAGTGTCTAAATGCACACGCGGGCACACATAGAAGTCAATGGGTGCGTGAAGTTAGAAAGTTAAAGGTTTAGGAGTCTTCCGACTGGACTAGAAGCTAACCACTTGAAACTAGGACACTAGGAGAGTTACTCTTCACAGGAGCACCGCAGTACTCGCGTTACCTCACCCACAGGAAGCGGGAGCATAGGTCCCAAAGTGTGTCGGGTTTCTTCGTGGAGTTCTATGGAGCCTTGGAGAAAAGATGCTGTAGGCGGCCGGGAGAGAAGTGTCCGGGTGGATCCAAGGGTGGATCGAAGATGAAGAGGACCTGAAAGCAGAGGGGACAGAGTCTGGGTCACTAGCCAGTGACCAGGAAGGAACCAGGAAGGAACCAGACGATGTCGTGAAGCAATCAGGTGCTGATGGGAAGCTTGTCTCTGCAGCCACATGTACCAGGAGGCATCGACGACAACCAGGAGTCAGGCACGGACTGTTCCATGAAGGCTCTCCCTGTTGGCGGTGTCGGCTTCAGGATTGGAGTCAACAAGCCTTAGCAAAGGCAACCCACACAGGATTCAAAGTAGGCTTTTTACTCAGACCAGCAAGGTCTGAAGGGCTGCTTCTTTTGAGAGAAGCAAGGGCCAGTCTGGGGCAACCAGACCAGTGGTGTAAATTCAAAGGATCGTCACCAAGATGGCCACTAGCCAACGGGCAAGTGACCGTGCAGACGCGTCAAGCAGGAAAATGCAAAAGGGCCCCACGCAGAACTCGTGGAGGGTGCAGGGCTGATCTTTGGTGCAGATGCTGTTCGGGGATGGGGATTCTCAATCCCCAATGCACAGCTTCGAGGAGATCTCGGGGGCTGCACAGTTAGCAGGTCGCAGACTTTTTAAGATGGCCAGTCCAACGTCTCTCGTCGCCTCCACAGGTCTCAGCTTTGCTGGGACTGTGGATCGGGCTGTTGGATGTCTGGAAGTCCGGTTCTTGTCAGGCTCTGTGCTCGGGCTACGGCGGGAGGCAGCCTCAAAGCAAGCCGTTGATCGCTGGATGGTGCCTGCTTGTGCAGGGTGGTCACTCCTTGACCACAAGGGAGAATCTTCAGTCGTCTTCTTCAAGTAGATCGTCGAAGGTCCAGAGTTTTGTTTCAGAGTTTCAGTCAGGATTAATCTAAAGTCTTGGGACTCAGCTCCTACCTATATACCAAATTTAGGGGCTGGACTACCTGCTAGGTCCCTCCTATGGGTGGAACTAGGGAAGGGGGTGGTTACATCCCTTTCCCTTTGTCCAGTTTCGCGCCAGAGCTGGGGCTGGAGTGCCCCAGCAACTGGTTTGAACTGGACTATGCATGGGACACCTTGTGTGCCCCAGGCAGTGTCTCATTCCTTTCAGCCCTCCCTGTCCCAATAGACAAAATCCTGTCTGGGGTGGTGCTAGCACCTCCCAAGGCAGGAAACCTATTGTCCAAGCCTCCCTCGCTGAAAGGACTCCCAGCAGCAGGAGGTCAGACTTGTGTCTGTGGCAGCAGCATCCATTTTGTGATGCTGAGGCTCTGGTTAACTTTAACCGGGAATAGTAGGAACAACATGTCTTCCCCCTCTAGAAGGGTGGAATGCTACCCCCGTCGCCAGAACTGGCGAGGGGGTAGTATTCCAAATCGTACGACACCTTACTCGAAATGTTTTGATAAAGCCAAACCATAGTTAGCATTTAACCGTGAGGTTCATAATGCACTTAAGAGTATATGGTATGGCAATATCCTAGAACAGCTATAAGGACATGGTTCTGAAAGCTGAAGACAGGCACAGCTCATGCTAGATCACCATCTTAAATAAACCAAGCACTCTGCCTCCAGGATTGTTAAGGCCTGCCATAGGAGTGACTTATAGGTGTATATGTGTCCAGATCTAAGGCTAGATATAGGTATACTATATCTAAGCTAGGGGTGAATACACGACCTTGCCCCAGCTGAGTGATCAGCCAGTTGTGTCAATGTGAATGGCCAGCCAGGGGTGGCATAATACATGCTGCAGCCCCTGGTAGGTCTTGGATGCACCTATGCCTTGGGTACCTATAGTACACTGTAGAGGGACTCATAAGGTGACCCAGTATCCAATTGGTAATGCACCTAAAGTACACTGTAGTGAATTTATAGAGAGAGCAGCTGGGCTGTGGGTCTGATTAGTAGGCCCACAGCAACATTAAGTCGAAAACCAGTGAAGCAAAAAGCAAAAAGTGGGGGTGACCATAGGAAAGCAGACCCTACTCTCCTACAGGCCCCAACAAAGACTGTCAGACTGGGAGCTCCCCCCTGACCTTCCCTCAACGATAAGCCCCCTGACCCCAAATTGTTGTGAGGTGACCTGGTCTTCAGATCAAATCTCAGAAGCTCTGGGGATCATAAATGGGCAGTATGATGGACTACATTTCCTGTATTAATCATCTAATGATTCAGTAACAGAGAAAAATATTGGTATGGTAAATCACAGCAATAAAAATTGTGGTGTGATTAGAGGAAGGCATGATTAACAAAGCCTGTCTTCCTTGTTAATAAATCAATACAGAAATAGCTTTTTGACATGCCTACGGCGTCTTTTTTTGCACAGTGATAGCGTGACTCATTGAAAGGGAGACTTAACTGCACTTTGACGTTTTTTATATGCAGACTTTCTAATTGTACCTGTAAACCACACGTGTTTTTTTCTTAATTATAATTCTTTAAGTGGCTAGGTATCCTGGTACACTATAGGGTCACCATATACCATGCTTTAAAGGTGAATACAATTGACTATATAATGGAAAATGTTCTGTAGAAGGACCATTTATTTCCAATTTTTCTTGGGCGTGGGGGGCGCCCACCAACACCCCCTTGTAGTGGTCAGGCTATGGACCATACGGGGGCTGGTTTAATAACATTTGCTAGGGCTAGTTTGAAATCCCCGACTGGCCCTGAGCAGGACATACCGACACTACTCTTAGACTGTAGTTTGTAACTGTATACGAACCTTAGGTATGAAATGTCAGGGGTGAAAGCACTGCTATGCCCATATTTCCTGCTGAAGAGGATGCTGTGTATCTTCACAATGACAGTGATGTACCCCAAATAGACCCAGCGAGCGAGTGTGGGGTGCAATCCAGACGCTGTCTATGGCGATTTCTTCCACATGATCATTCTCACAAGACTTAAGCTGCATAGCACATACCAGAGCCTTCCACGAGGACCAGCGGCGCTGATTCATCACAGCAGCAAGTCGTCTGCTTGTACAGATGTTGTTACTATCTAAGAGACGCCTCAGACTCGACCATCCGTCCCTCAGCCTATGAATAGGAAACTGGAAAGGTGTGCGAGGTTCGGTGTCACAAATGGCATCATTCTCCTTATCTGTTGTCACAAAACAGGATTTTGTCTCTAATACACAGCCACACACAGGCCACTGATGTTCGTAAAATATACCTTTTCCAGGTGGAGACTAAAAAACGAAATGCTTCCAGTTGGAAACTTACATTTTTAAAACATGAAATTCCTCTGCAAATAACGTCTTATTCTCTGTGAAACAAGCAGTCCGATTCATCAAAATGTATGGATACCCTTCTTCATCTCCAAAATTGTCCATAAATGTCGATTTAAAATCCAGGAAGCATAAGGAATACAGTAGACGGGTTGTGTGAAGATAGAGCTCTGTATGTGTAGACATATATGCAGCAATCTTTGGTGATACACATTTACCAAAGCATCTGTTGAGAATGCCAGACGGTTTGCCTTCGGGGGTGTTCTCTAAACACAGCTGGAAAGAACCTTTACACAACATTCCCTGCTTAAAGGCCACTGCTTCGATCTCAGGAAAAATATGGCACACTTTTCAATTCGGGAAACATCATTTTCAACGAAGGCTTTTCCACGCGTGACGTTTACTACGAGGCACTTACCTCGCAAACGTCTTTTCCACGCGTATGCCTTCAACGACAGTCTTTACAACGAATATACGTTCTGGCTAGGGGGTTGGCGGGGGTTGGCTGGGAAGGGGATGGGGGGGCCTGGGGGGGTCTCCCCCCCAAAAATAAACAAAGGAGCGGGTTAATTACATTTTTAAAAAAAACGCACTTCAGTAGCACTGAGGTAAAAGGAAAGTGCCTCCCCCAAAGACGTGCCGTTATGGCAGTCCTTTTTTAATTTTGGCAGACGTGTTTTCACGCTTGTTTCGATGGTGGGTGGAAGGTACGGGCTGGTGAAAGACAGGAAGGTGTCAGGTAAGAAAATAATCTTTAGCATTTGTGTTTGTGTTTAGGACGTAAAAATGCGTGGTATGATCCTTCGTTGCAAATTCCAACGTGGTAAAGCCACTTGCGAACTAAAATTCGCGTGGTATTGCCATGCGTGGAACTTGTATTCGAGGTAAAATCATATATTCTTTCAATTCAACTTAATTGGTTGCATTCTTCAGTCATGCTCTTGCTAAGAGTACTAGCAACACTAAAAGACATGGATATAAGATATGGATGGAAATCAGGGGCTGTCAAATATTCAGGCATAGTTACTAGAGGGCAAGACGTACAAAAGGTTTATCATGGTGATCAGCAAGTCATGCCCTCCCAATCTGGCAGAAAAGGAACTCAGTGCAGAGGGAAATGGACTATGGGCAATGTTGAGATACGAAGTACAAATTGTGTGCTTGGGATCCAGGAAATAAATAGTGAATTGCTAAATGTTTTGGGACTGATGGGGCAAAGACAGAAGCAAGATTATCAGGCAACTCATGGCCCCAGTGAGACAACTTTAGAATCACGCACTGTGTCAGTAAGGTGGTCAGGTTGAAGAATAGATTATATATTAATATAATGAAGAGTGGCAATGAGGATATAGAAAGGTTCGAGAAAAAGTAAGGAAAATAGATAGATTAATGGCCTTCACCAATTGTTTATTAATATGTATATGTCATGAACTATATGTTGGACTCCCAACTACGGGCATACTCTCCATGTTATTATTATACAATCTATTCTTCAACCTGACCACCTTACTGTATCATTTCATATGTGATTTATATATGTTATCTGTCTTTTGTACTCAACCACACAATCTTTATTGTGCATTTTTTGTTGCTGACTACATGTTCCTATGTTGCGTCCTTTGTTTAACTTATGTATGTTATATATGTACAGCCCTGAGGAAGCCCCAGGTCGGATGGCCATGTATAGGGGGCAAAACACGAGTTGGCTGTCTCTCTTGTACTGACTCTATGAGTCAAAAGAGTCAGATAATATACAATTCGAGTACAAACCGTGTACTGGAATTTTTTCCTCATGAACTACAATCTTTACTTGTCCAGACGTCTTCTCGGAACAGTAAAAACGCAGGACTGTTGTATTTCGCAGCATTCACATGTGTATCTAATTTGTCCCAATGAAGCACACTGTATGTTAAAATAAGAAACCTACACAATTAAAAGAGATGTGCCTGGTGGTGGAAAACTGTTGGCTTTGCAGTTGTAGAGATTTCCTGTGCCTGGTATTAGAAGAATTTCAAGTCCTGTTTGTACATTTGCATTCTGGTTCTTTTAATTTTGCTCTCCCCATTTTAAATGCAGATGTGCAAGTACCATGATGCAGAGACCAAACTGACACTGAATGAGCTGTTCCTGTACATCATGTGACAACTTGACAGCTCTACAATACTTCCCTATATTTGTTATACTTGCTATTATGCATTCGTTAACAGTCCAAAGACAACATTTATGGCAGGAAATATCACCCCATCACACTTCTGGGAAATAAGATTATGATTTAGTCCAAATAATGTAGAATATTTACCAAAGGCAGAATGTACCCATATAAACCATAATAATAGAAATGGCCCATAGCTTTCATTTGGACAGTCCATGCAACTGCCTAAGACCAAAGGATATCACATGTAGCAAAATAAGAAATAACTTAACCAGTGTCCAGCCTATAGAAAACCTGAGTATGACCCATATGGGGCCTATAACATAATAGTTGTCCTTTCCAGGTACTTTCTTGGACTAGTGACAGCAGCTTCCTTACTCAGTGCTATTTGGGCAGCTGTGTAAACATTATAATTTCAGTGAGTTGAGATGGGGTTTGGGAACCTCCCAGTGACGAAGAGGAATGCTTGGTCCCCCATTATGTGCACTAGCTAGCATGTACAAGGCACCCAGTAGCCGGGCGGCAGAGGGTCACAGCAGGTGAGAATAGCACAGGCACTCCAGGCCCCTCAGAGAGAGAGATGGAGGAAAAAAAGTGTTTTCCCAAGGACGGGAGGGGATGGTGCACCCCCCCCCCACAGTATCGCAAGGAAATAACTAAAAGTTTGGACAGCAGGGTATAGTGTCTCTTGCGTTAGAGATGACAGGAGCGTTTTGGTTTCTGACAGACTCCATAGAACAGTGACGGAAGTGTTTGGGTGTGGGTATTGAATTAATCATTTAGAATTTTGAGTTAGCAGGTACACGCTGCGAAATAAAGATGTTTAATACCAAGCTCTGTGTGTGGTGTAATCATTTACATGGGGGAAGAGGTGTAATCACTTACACTGGGGAGGAGGCTACAACTAGCGACGAGATAGGGGCTATGTAACCCAAGAATCAACAGTGCTCTCCCAGAGAGTGTGCTGTCGGCCAGCGAACTGCTGGTGCATGCCACACGATCCTCACTCGAAGTGAAGATCAAAGTCTGGCATGTGTGGAGTCACAGTGCCACTCCAGCCAGTGCCAATATTTCAAAGTGAATGAAGGCCTCTCAAAGAAGTTTACTTATCGTTGGCCAGAAACCTGCTGGTAAGGCTATGAAGAAGGTATTGCGCAACAATGCAACACTAAGCTATAAGTCATACGGAAGGATAACGCTAAAGACAGCGGCAACCAGGTATGGAAAGTGCAACAAGCGGTGACAGCTGGGTGCAAGAGAACTCTGTGATTAGAAGCAGATAAAGGCAGAGAAGAATTAGAGGTGGTGATAAACGGATCCAGAGACTACTAGTATGCTTACTAGAACCGGAGCTAAGGGAGCCTTCTGACCTCAGCACCAGGTGCTGCAATAAAAAGCAGAAGTATGGGGATTTTGACTATGAGGCTGGTGAATCCTGTTAGGCCACTGAAGGTCCATGGGTGGTGATCGAAATAGTGAAACTTTTCAATGGCTTTTGAAAGGAACTGTATATATTCTGACTCCTTCCTGAAACCATCACTTCCATTCGATACCGCCGGGAAGCAGAATATTGGTGCCAGATGGACTGCCTGGATAGAAACATTTGATGATGGCATTGATGCACTGGAAGAAGCAGATAATACAAAGATTATCAAATATCTTAAGAATCTAGCAGGTGAAGAAGTAAAGGAAGTAATAAAGAAAATACCACATGCTGACAAAGTCTCACACTGTCAACTCAGAGAAGCGCTAAATATTAAGTTTAATCCAGTGCCAAATGTTCATTACAAAAGATATATCTCAGTAAGGAAACACAGAAAGCTGGTGACACATTTGTTGAAAGACTTGATACGCTCATCAAACATTGTAACCTCAATTAATTCAATGATGAAGAAGCCATGCGTCTCAGAGTTATAGATGGTTGTTTGTTCGATTCATTCAGAAGACAAATGCTAAGAGAAACACTCAGTCTGGAGCGAGTACTCATGGCTGCCAGAGGGGGTGCTCAAAGTGAATAAGTCATGAACATAAAAAGTAAGCAGAAACACAAGGCTGAAGGGCACAAAGTGATCTCCCCAAAGAAAAAGAAACTGTGCTTCAGATGCAAATTTTTATTTTCACATGAAAGTAAATGTCCCTCCACTGAACAAGTATGCAAGAGCTGTGAGAAAGAGATCCATTTTGTAACGGTTTTCAAAGTGAAGGAAAAACTAAGTATGTCATGCTGAGAAAACAAAATGGACACACAAAAGTTCCAGATGCAACGTTCTACTGACACCCACAAGACCAAGTGGCAACATCAGCTGAGGCAAATTGACATCAAAAGATATGATTGTTGTTTAACTCTTCGCCTAAAAGTTCTTCACCGTCATTATCATTTGAAAGTGAAGAAGATGAATGTGTGATGTTGATGTTTACCGCAGAGAAACGTGCAGATGTCGGATTGGCTGCATGCAGGGAAGAATATGAGTCAAAGAAAAGTTGTCAAGTAAAATCACAAAAGTCATTCAGGCATTGTCCTTAAATCAGACTAAAGGTGAATGGCTGCTCCATACCTTTCATCATAAACAGTGGTGTATAGATAAACATCATGACTGAAGGGAAGTGCAATGAACTGTCTCCAATGCCCCATCTCACACCGTTGAAGACTAAAGTGTATACATGGGCTACTTCCAGGGCCGGACTGTCCATAGCGGGCAAAGGGCGTGTTCCCTGGAGGCTGGAAGAGTGAGGGTTGGTTTTCTGTGGTCAGGACAGTTTTTGTTTCTGAGGGGGGGGGGCAGTTTTGCAGTGATGCTGCTGTATCGGCCCCCAAAAGCAGCAGGGGGGGTTGGTCTGTCAACATTGCCAGGGCTGCTGTGGGTTCCCAGCGTGGCTACATCAATACCATTAAAAAGTTAAGGTTCATTCGCAGCAACCATGAGGCACAAAAAGACAAAAGTACAAGCACCCATTCACGTACTTCAAGGTACTGCGTCAAGTGTCTGTTTACTCAGTTTCAGTACTGCTGCTGAGATGGGACAGATATTTGTAAACTACAACATGAAGGCTCATCACAAACTACTAAGTCAGTTTCCATCATTTTTTCATGGATTATGAAAAATGAAAAGAATGATAGTACAACTGCATATTAATGAAGACCTTCGGCCTGTTGCTCAGATACATCATCGAATTGCTTTTCATTTACAGGAAGCTGTTGAAAAAGAACTTGAGACCTTACTTAAGCATGATATCATTGAGCGATCTACTGGTCCGATACCAATTGTTTCACCCATAGAAGTAGTGACCAAAAAGGACAGTGAAGGAGCTATATGTATCTGTTTTGATATGCTTCAAGCTAACAAGGCAGCTGAAAGAGAGTGACATCCAGGTCCATACATTGCCGACATGTTCACACAGTTGAATGGTGCCAAAGTCCTCTCTTACCTTGATCTGCACAAAGGGTATCATCAATTGGAACTTGAAGAAAATTGCAGGTACATTATCACCTTTGCTACCCATATTGGTTTGTTCAGATATAAAAGAGTATGTTTTGGCGTGTCATCAGCTGCAGAACGTTTTCAAGATGTAATTCACTGCCTAATACAGCCTGTCATGAATGCTTCCAATTACAATAATGATATGTTGCTCTTTGGGGCTACACGAAAAATGATAGAGCTCTTACACAAGTGTGACATTTCCTTGCTGATGCAGGTGTCACTTTGAATGCAGAAAAGTGTGAGTTTCTCAAAACAAAACTCAAATTCTTTGGCCATATTTTCTCTGATGTGGTAATGACTTCAGATCCAGCTAAATGATTTGTTAGCCACAAGTCCCCCATAAGATGTTACCATGTTACACTCTTTCTTGGTAAGGCTAGTTGCTGTTCTAGAGATACATACATAATTTTTCCACAGTAAGTGCTCCTTTAAGAGACTAAACGAAACACAATGGTTTCAGTGGTCACATGAATGTGAACAAAGATTCAAGAACACCAAACATGCAATTGAGAAAACCACTGAAATGGCCTACTTTGATCCAAATTTGCATACAGAAGTCGTTGTTGACGGAAGCCCGTTAGGGTTGAGCACAATACTTGCCCAACACATTGGACACCCAAATGCTCAAAGGCATATTGTGGCTTATGGTAGCAGACGTTTGTCACAAACTGAACGTGCCTATTCACAGCCTGAAAAAGAAAATATTGCTGTGGTGTGGGCTTATGAGCATTTCCACATGTGTTTATACAGTAAGCATTTCACTCTTGTCACAGATCATCAAGCATTGCTCATCATCTTTGGCCTTGCTAAAGACCAGATGCCTCCTCGTATTGAACATTAAGGTTTGTGCCTACCCGAAGATGACTACACTATTGTGCACTGACCAGGGAAAGATCAAAACCTTGCTGGCTATTTTTCACTTTGTCATGGTACCACTTCCAAAGTGGCTGAAGCTTACATTAACGTTTTGTAAAAGTCCAGTACACCTACCGCAATATTACTGGAACAAATCGTTACTGCCACGAGCACAGACAGCAATATGCTAACACTCAAAGACATTGCACATCAATCCTGGTAACAGTGTACTCGACCTCTTACAAATGACTGTGACTATCAGAAATTCAAAAATGTAAAAGATCAACTTTCTGTTACTCAAGCAGGTATAATTTTAGGAAGTTCGAGGACTGTCATACCAGATAGTCTGAGACAGCATGTCATTGAAGTGGCACATGAAGGACTTTGCAGAATTGTCACCACTGAGCGAACTCTCCGAGACCGAGTCTTGCTTCCTCATCTTGATGAAAGAGTTGAAAGGGAATTTAAGGCCTGGCATTTCTGCAACTGCTTATCTACCAAAACAGCCCAGCATCCATTGAACATGTCCGATCTTCTAAAGCATGTTTGGGAAAGAATCGCTGTTGACTTCTTTGGACCCCTTGATAATGGACATGATCTAATGGTAGTCATTGATGAGTATTCTCACTTTTCCTCGGTAGAAGACCTCTCATCAATCATCCAGGAAAAAGTAATTGAGAGGATAGATGGTATTTTTGCAAAATACAGTGTTGCTTTGATTGTGAAGACTGACAGCCGCTACTTTTCAACAGTCAATAATTTGTAGACTTTCTTACTCATTTAAATGTCAAGCATCAGAAAAGTACACCTCTTTGGCCACAAGCAAATGGTGTTGTCAAGCGTTTTATGCGAACCCTCAAGAAGACCTTTCAATGCACTGTAATAAAAAAAGCTTGAACTCAAAGCAGCTCTTCATTCTGCTCTTCTTGCATATCTGTCAACTCCCCATTCAAATACAGGGGAAAGTCCTGGAACCCTGATGTCTTGGAGAGCCATGACGACCAAGTTCCACAGTGGACCAATAAAAGATCTAATGATGGAGAACTTCGTCAAACAGGTTTATGTCATCAGCGCAAGATGAAAATCTACGCAGACAAGCGCAAATGTGCTAAGAACGCTGTATTTACAGAAGGAGATCGAGTCCTTGTAAGACAGAAGATAAAACACAAGTCTGATGCTCCATTTGATGCTAACCCATTCTCAGTTGTGGCTAGTAAAGGACAAACGGTGACTGCTCACCATCCCGGAAAGTCCATTACACAAGATTCTTGGCATTTCAAGCATCTGCCTCATCATTCGCTAATTCCAGATGTCATAGATGAGACTGTTTCAATTGAGACTTCTGAGAGACCAATAATTGCACCTGTCTCTGTATCACCAGTTCCGGTCATGGACACTTCTCCTGTATCTTCCCAGCCTCAGAAGACAAGATCTGGGTGATTAATTTGAGCTTCACATTTACTTATTGGAGAGTTGTGGTGTATATATGTAATATTTGTACTTTGTAGTAGTAGTAGAAAAGCTTTATTCGAGTTATACACTCATAAAAGCACAACATACATATATATAAAAACATCACACTTAGTCAAGGCATTTCATCCAATACATTAAAACGGTTGCGCAAGCTTAGTCGTTATAAAACAAAAAGATATACAAGTTAAAACATAGTCAAGAAACATTAAGAGAAAGAGCTCTCCGCCTGATGGACCAAGCCCGCCCCAGGTACTTTGGTATTCCCATGACAATAGGCTCCTCAGAAGTAGTACAAATAATTCTCTGCGCCTCAGCTGCACTAGATGTCCCAAGGTTCTTACAGGTAGGAGTTAACCAAACCCTTCTTGGGGAGGCATAAGCCTTACAAGCAAATAGGAAGTGTCCCACACTTTCGTTACTTGCGCCGCACGCTGGGCAGCACTGGGTATTCAAACTCTTCCATCTGCCTGTTAAGTGTCTCAATGGGAGGGAACCAGATCTTAATTGGAAGAACAACTTTCTGTCCATAGGAGCAGTTATACTGTCCCAGTAAATTTCTAGTACAGGACACATTTTACTTTCCAGAAAACGACCTCCCATTGAGTCCAATTTGACCCCTCTCCAAAGCCTCACGTCTATCCATTCCCAATATAATGCTTTAAGTGTATTTTTACTTGGGAATACTTCCCCCGATGGATCGTCCCAAAGGTTCGAAAGACCTAGTTCACCTAGCAATACCCTTAAGTTTTTCAGCCATGATATTTTATGGAAGGTATCAATTTTGATTATTGCCAGGAAACCTTCTGCATAATGCCTAATTTCAGGGGTGGACCAAAGTCGTCTCCAAAATAGGATGGGACGCAGTCTGGCTCGGTCGGTTACCGATCTTCTTCCCAGGTCGAGGCTAAGAGGGATTAATGGGGTACTCTGGGGCAGTCCCGTGATTCCCCTAAGAAACCTGTTCTCAGCTATCTGTAGGGAAGTTAATTTGTCAAAACCAAACAGCTCCGCCCCATATAAGGCCGATCCTATTGCCTTAGCATCATATACAGCGAGGACAGGTTTTATGGGTTTTGTTTTAGATCTATTGTGCTCCACCCGTAAGGCCCCCGATATTTGCTGATGTTTCGAGACCGCCTTTTCTATGTGGTGGGACCAACCATAATTACTTGCGATTTGTACTTTGTTATTTAACAAAGGGTGAGATGTAATGTCTTGTGAGTTAGAGACGTCGGGACCGTTTTGGTTCCTGACAGACTCCGTAGAACAGTGACAAAAGGTTTCAGGTGTGGGGATAGAATTCATGAATTACAATGTTGAGTTAGCAGTTACAATGTAAGAAATAAAGATGTGTAATACCAAGCTCTGTGTGTAGTGTAATCATTTCCATGTCCTGAGGCTGGGGAAGACGCTACAAGGGGTAAGAAGGGATCCTGATTTTAGGGAGTTCAGCGATGAGCATTGTGTAGGCCATGGTGAATGTACACCACAAAGGAAGTCTGAGGAAAAGGGAAGCCCAGGGGTTGCCTCAGGGCAGAGAAGCATGGGTCATGGGGAAGAGATATGTAAGGACTAAGGAGTAGTCTCTGAAAGAGTTGTCCAAGTCTACATCAAGGTGCTTGGTCCAACAACATAAGATGACAATGGAGAGGGTGACTACTGAAGGGTTCACCAATAGGGTGACACCTGTGTGGCAAATACGGAGCAGGGGGTGGAATATGGAGCTGGAACGGCCCACGGGCACCAGGGGGGTGAAAGTGAAAGACGAATGGCAAACCTCAGCTCTAGAAATGGAGAATGGGGGACAGGAAAGAGAAGAGGCAACTGTGGCTAGAAAAGAGCAGAAGAAACAGTGTAGAAGGTGATAAGCAGCTAAAGAAGGCACTGCCTTCATGAGCAAAAGCACAAGATTCAGACAGTGAGTATGGGGATGACTTGTGATATATGGAGGGGAGAAGATGAAAGAATGGGTTATGCTGACAAGAATAGGGATAAGGCACGAAAAGACAGGTGGAGGGAGGGTGTTAGAAATTGGGTTATTAGTTGAGGGGGAGACACTCACCTCATTTAATAATCAGAGTCCTTGTCAGGTTGAATGACAGAAGTTACTAAATAATCATGAACACAACTACTTGGTAGCTATGGCACTGAGCAGACAGTCTTAACTTAGAGGCAATGTATAAAGTATTTATGCTGTACCAATCCAGAAATAAAGTTGAAGTGCAAAACAATGAAAATCCCAAAATGATTTAAAAAAATAGGGTAAAATGTAGTTAACAAACGGACACCAAATTGACAAAAATCCCATAAGGGGAACCGGAGATGTGAATTTTTAAAGTAATAAGTAAAAAGAGCGCCAAGAAACACAAAGTGCCAATAATAGTGAATGGTCATGGTAGAACAAGACCTAAGTGCAATTTAAGGCTCACTGCGATGGAGCGCGGGTGAGGTACTCTAACTAGGTTTGTCCTGGTCATAGATTTTACCTTCTGATTTTAGCACTTTACTGCCCAATACACAACAAGAGAATACTTCTAAAGCCTCCTCCACCCAACCAGGACCTATGGGGAGGCACTTGGTGACTCACAAGGTGATCACAGGAGGGCCCAATCCAGGGCCAGTTGTCACATGTTAGCTTGGGAGTTCCATGAAAAGGCATCTCTTAGCTTATGTTCCTGTAACTTTAACAGGAGGTCAGCCTTATAACCCTTAGATTCCACGTCTTTGTCCTGGGTAAAAAAGGGAGAGGAGGTCCAGTCTTTTAGTGCTCTTCTTGTGTGCCAACCAACAAGTTCAGTCCTCTTCTGCTCTTCTGCAGATCCAGGAGCGCTCTGAGGTGGGTGTCTGAAAATGGCACATTTGTGCTTGGCACGAGCTAGTGCATGGAAATTACCCCTGGGCATACCCAAACCATGGGGGTATAGGTGCCATGGACTGAACTTTCCCACTTTGGGCATTTTCAAGATGGGTGTGGTCTTTAGACATACTAATCGGGGGCTCTGAGGATAGGGGATATATGTGGGGAGTGTATTATAGTAATCCTGAAATCTTCCAACATCTAACACAAAAGAAAGTTTGAGGCAGTCCCTGTAACCCCAAGAAATCAAGAGACAGAAGTCTGGTAGATCAAAGTTTTTATCAGCAAACAGACAGTGGATACACAGGAATTGTTGGGGCATCAGTCCCTTGCCCTTCGAAATGCTCCCCAAGTGTGATATGTAAAACCCTAGCAGACCTATCAAGCAGATCTTGACACTCCATCAGGATTTGACACTGTCATGTCAACAAGAGGCCTACTGTGATTGGGTCCAGACTGGCTGGAGGGACAAAATTAGTGTGCAGGCCTGGGTGCTGGCCATATCTGCTTGTGACAGGGTAGACCTCTCTGAAGTTAATCAAGTTCCTGGGTCCAGCTTACAGAACATCCTGTCAAGGGCACAACAAACCCTCCCTACATCTAAGGCGTTCTGTCCCTGATTGGGAGTGCTTCATTCACACATATTGAGATGCTGATTACTGCCCAGCAGAATTGGGAGACCAAAATGCAGATTAGCTTCCTGTAATTTCAGGCAGGGAAAAGGTAACTTTCTAAAAAAAAAACCCTTCCCTTAATAATTGCACAAAATAAAATTTTACCTTTACATTCGATTTAGAGAAACTATTAAAAAGAGCCCTTGCATTATATTTCTAGTTGCTTCCAAAACAAAATTAATATTATTAGGTGTAATAATGTAACCCAACATTTTCCTACTGAGCAGCTAGCCTTGCTATAGTAAAAGTAGCTTTGAGGTCTTTTTCACAGTATGGACACGTGGACCAGTAAACCTTTACATGCCCTACTTTTAAATATAATTGGTCTTTCCTTACATGGGGATAAAGCCTGCCTAGGGATGATTTCATAACATATAAAAAGAACGTTTCAACCTGTCAAATAGGGTTTATTTTGACAGGTCCAAAAGGGAGTTTAAAAGTGCATAGCTGGCTGTAATGGTTGTCCCGGAGACAGGTTTTATGGATCACTCCAGTCAGTGTCATTAGGTGTACTGCAGCTCACTAGTGACATTAAACTTACAGACCCTGGGTATGTTCTTCACCTTTAACTAAGAACTTATAGGTCAGTTAAACATGCCATTAGGTGCATACCGATTTCAACGTGCTAAAACCGGAAAGCACAGCACTTTACTACTGGTTATCAGGAGTAAAGTGAGTTTTATGCCCAACAAAAAGAGGTTTCATCAAATTGACCAAAACCCCAGGGTGTCCCTGCTGAAAGGGAAAACTGTTAACCGTGAGCACGTGATGATTTTTTGAGAGGTTGAAAGATGTAGGACATTTTGGGTGAGATTTGTGGAAAGGAAAGGGGAGAAGGCAGCAAAAGAGGGCACACAGGAAGGGGAGACGGACATACATGCAAAGAACACGGTGGGGCAAACAATTGCGGTGGTGGGTCGCGTGAATGAAAGTGAAAATGTGAGTGAGGGTTTGTTGGCCGGGCAGACGATGGGGCAGAACAATGGGAGGAGAAAGAAGCCTCAGAACGCTGCAAACTTTCCCACAACTCAAATCAAAGTAGGGAAAGACATTCTGCAGAATTTGTTTCCTTTTCAGACAGCGACTTCTCTCGGGCGCCATTTTTGTTAGCGCTCTAGTTGCGCAAAAATGTGGTACAGTGTGACTACCATACACCTTCGGGTATTTGTCGCGCTATAAAAGTTGCGTAAATAAATAAATAAATAAATAAATAATAAATACATGGCATAGCAGCCCTGTTGGGTAGTCACTTACTGTGAACTACCAAGAAAAAGACATGGGCAAGCAAATATGGTGACTTGTTTAAACTATTACACAGAGAAACACGAAGTAATGAAGCATCTAAGGTTTAGAAGAGAGAGTTGGCCAAAAAGATCCAGGGTCCCCACAAATATGCGGACATCACTGTTCATTATTTACAGCAGCATATGCTGTGGAATCATCCTGAACATAGTGTAGTGTTGGCTGCATTGCTTGACTATGCCATGGCGAAGAGTCCAGAGCGAAGATGGGCCTTAATCCATCAACGTCATTGAGGGAGATGGACGGTGACCTTAGGCTCCAGTACATGACGCCAACCTTGCCAATACTTGCTCTGCATATGGCAGGCGGCCTACCACTCCCATTCTCATTGCCCAGTCTGGTGAGACCTACCCAGTAGGGGTGGGAGCACAGAGCAACTTGGATGGAGGGGGTGCATGTTGGAACTACAATAAAGGGACCTGCTACAGGGCGTTATGTAGTTTCTGAAACAAATGTTCCTTTTCAGAAGATGGAACCCTTTGGTGCATTGTTTTCCCAGAACACAGAAAGCCACACTTTATAAATAAATAAATAAATAAAATACTATTCCCAAAGCTTGATGAGCTACAGAAGTCCCCTCCTTACGGGATTTCTCACCCGAAAGGGCTTTTCTTCAGCGCTGTGATATCCATAAGGATGAATGCCGCGTTTCATAAATAAATAAGTACAGGATGATATATATCACTTGTCGTAGAAGAAGGGGAGATTCAGTAAATGACTGGCCATACCCTCCAAGTTGCCTGTTTTATTTCAGCAAGATGGGGGTCTCCTATGTATTTTGGGTATAGAAAGTACCGAATGAAGGTAATAAAGCTCCTTGAAGAATTAAAAGGGGCCCAGATTGGGGGGCATGGGGCAGTGTCTTAGCAAGGGGGTCGGCCTTGCAGGAATTTCCAGCACCCCCTCTCATTCCTATGTGGCCACCAAGGGGCGGCACACACAGGGGCCACCACTGGCGGCAAAAGGTCTAGCTACGCCACCGGGGTAAAAACCCATTTTATTATCATTTTATTTTTCTAATGCAGGGTTTTGGGGCTGGGCCAAGGTCCTGATAGCCTGGAGGGAGAGTGGTTGGCACTGCCTTCACTCCGCATGTGGGTTTGGCCGACCCTCTAAGGCAGTCCAAACCCACATGCGCAGTGAAGCTCTCTCCAACCCCAGCTGCATTGCAGGGGTTGGAGAGAGCAGGCACTGACTTCCAGTATTTCCTGGAGCGCATATCATCGGCGCTCAGGCCAATCCTGATACTGCTCTCATTCATGAAAGCAGCTTCAGGATTGGCCGCAGGGCAGGTTGGGAGCCACTGCCTGCAGCAGAGAGAAGAGGAGCAGAAGAGTGCCACACGATGCTGGAGGGCTGCAGGTGAGTTCTTTTTAGTTTTTTTCTATTTGTCTCTGTCGCCCCTCCTTCCCCCCCTCCCCGACCCCCGCCCGCCTCTTTTCCCCAACAAAAGCCGCTCCTGAGTGCCTCTCCAGTAGTATAGGCTCCATACTCAGCTGCTGTTTTAGATTATGTTCTGCACTACTGCTGAGGGGAACTACAGAGTGAGAGACAACGAGATCTCAGTTAATTGGATAATTTTTCAAAGCTGTTTTATGCACAAGATTGTTGTCTACAGACCATTATATACATTCATAAATGCTTTTTTAGGAGCTGACGGTTTTGAGTCATGCTGCTTCTTTAGAGGGTTTTGAAACTCTTCTTGTCCATTTTTACACAAGGTAAATAAGGAAATGCCAGCAGGGGAGTTCATTCTCCAGAGAGAAAACCAATGTTCAAAAGCTGTTCAGAGCGTCAACAGAAAGGGACTCCTAATGACTGCCACGTCCACTGCAGGGTTTCTCAGTTCCCTCGGCGTGGCACTTCGAAGTGCGAAGTGCGTGCATAACTTGGTATGGCAGCTTCAAAGCACTTGCTGTTCCTCTGATTCTCCTATTATTCATCTCTGAGAATGAGCATGAGAATAACTTAATTGTCCAGTTAATTAAAACTCACAATGTTAAAACTTTCGTCATTTAAAAATCATTTTAACCTTGTTTTATACATATGTTTTTTTGAATAAAAAGGATAAAAAGTGTTTTACACTCTACAAGGTTGTATCAGTCTCAATTGCGTTTTCTGTGGGCACCCTACCCGAGGTGCTAGAACAGAAACTGCTTATCAGAGCAGTCAAACAAAGACTCTTGCCTCACCACACCTTGTGGTCTCCAGATTGGGCTGAAACATGCTTCTTTCGCACTCATTGATTCCTTTTTAAGTGGTGTTACCCCATCTCTTTTGACCCTTTTATAGTTGCTTTGTCTCTTCTTTCCACAGCCACGTCATCTTGGACTCCACAGTTCAGATTCAGTTCATTTGCATCATGCCACAAGCAGTTTGCGTAGCGCCTAGAGCTCCTTTGTATGACACTGGATCACTTCACTGCCAGATATATATGTGTAAACCTGCAACATGGATATAGACTCGGAACTCTGTAAACTTTCCCGCAACTCAAATCAAAGTAGCGAAAGACATTCTGCCGAATTTGTTTCATCCAAGAAGCCCATCCACACGTTTTCTGAGTTGAACACGGTTTGGTTGTTATTTTTCCTGGAAGAAATATTCCAATTATGCATTCGAAGTGTTTGAAGGTTTATTTGCACTCTGTTCACCGGAGTGAGTGAGAAGAAAAAACAGCCAACACGTGTTTCGCCCCTTACATGCCCATCTGGCCCGGGGCTTCCTCAGGGCTGTGGGTACATTGTTTTACATTAGGCAGAGATTAGGGTTAGTGTTGGACATATAGTGGTGGTAGTTGGAGAAAAGGGTTGGGGTGGGGAACGGTTAAGGAAGGGGATAGACAAAGAGAAAAAAATAGAGAGAGAGAGGACCAAGGTAGAGAAAGGGGTGTGGGTGAATAGAGTACAACAACAGTGGTGTGTTAGTGTGTGGTTTTACAATGCGTGGTAAGATTCAGATGGGTGAGATAGGTAAGAGTAAGACAAGTTTAAGTAGAAGAAGAGAGGTGGCAGCGCCATTATTAGGAGGTCGAAGGGGAGAGTAGGAGAACAGGGGGAGGAGAGTTGACATAGTGGAAGCAATGGTCATAAGTTGTTTATACATATTTACAAGTATGTTTTAAAAGCATTTCACATTATATTTCAGGAGGTCAAAGAACAGTTAAATGTTGTAGTGCAGGATTAGTATTATTGGTGGCGGGCGATTGGTAATATATATGTAGTCATTTCATTTGCAAGTACAGAGGCATTTTCACAGAGCCCAGAGCATTGAGCGGACAGAGGTTATGAGGGGAGCAAAATAGGAAAAGGAAGAGAAATTTCATTTAGAAAGGATGAAGTATTTCGTCCGGTTAATATGCGAATATGCAGAACAAAGTGTCAGGCGGCAAGCATTGGGTATAACCGTGGTGAAGTACAGGTTAAAGCGTATACCATAGTTCACATAATAACAGTCATAAACCATAAGCGGGTAGGCGTTTGGGCAAAGCATGTATGCCGGGTAATACATTAACGAGATGGCATATTATAGATAAAATTTACATGTAAAACATTACACAAGTGGACAATGGTATAAAAGGAAAATTATAGTTACAGTCGGATGGGTACCCGGATCAGCAAGGTTCCGGGATGATTTGGAGGGAAAAATGTGGAGAGAGGTAAACCGACAGTGAATATCGGCATACGAGCTTTTTAAATCATCATCTCATCCATGCGGTGGTAGTGAGATTGTGAACTATAATTCGCAGGCCCAAATGCAGTTACCAGGTGGAGTGACACAGCGTGTGGGTTTAAAAATTGTGGTTAAAGAAACTGTGGTTAAAAAGATGATGTTCCGTAAGCCAGGTCCGGGAACCGCGTTGCGGGTAATTTGTGTAGTGAAGCGGGCACCTAGTAACGTGAAGAGGTATATAGACGGGTGGTTGAAAGAAAGTCGATGTAGGTGCTTGCTATCGGTGTTGCATATCTAAGATATAGTTCACAATCTCACTACCACCGCATGGATTAGATGATGATTTAAAAAGCTCGTAGGCGGTACCAAGTTGAGGCAGTTATGTTAATCTAGATCCACTGCAGTGACACCCTAAGTAGGGTGTATTTTACGAGTGATATATGGTGGATTGAGGTCCACACATATAGTCAGAGCAGACCTGATTACATTGTGCCAAAAGTACTAGTATCTAAAACTTCCTTGCTTTTGGGGGAATTCAGTTTTCACGGTGAAAACACCACAAAAACTAAGGTGGCCTAACTTTTGTCAGACATGGAACGCTAGGCCTCCAAAAGATAGCGACAGATCCCACTCATAAGGCAGGCCACACCTTAGACCCCTTATTTTTACAAACTCCGCAGCAGTAAGGAGTGATTCTCCATTACCTCTCACTTGGTCTGACCACTACCTCATCAAGTTGCAGATCCCAAAATATAATAAGCCCGTTAAGCCTAGTAGAGTGGCTGGCAGAATAAAGAGGCCATGGAAATTGGTCTCACTGGATTCCTTTTCCAACATTTTTGTACCCATAGAGACCACGCAGAGCAATGATATAAATATGTCTCTGACTGACTATCATGGCTCCCTCACACAGACGTTTGATAAGATTGCCACACTTGAGCAATTACCAACTATTTCCATCAGAGGCCAGGCCACCTGGTAGTCAGCTGAATTAAGAATTGAAAAGGCTAGGTGCAAACGGCTTGAATGGACATGGCGCCAGGCCAAATCCTATTCAGATAGAGAATTCTATAAATCAGTGCTCAACAGCTACCATAAAAATATTAAATTGGGCCATAAAAACCATATAACTGATAAAATTAACCAAATTGGCAATTCTGGGAAAGAACTTTTTAAATCTCTTAATGAATTTACTAAACCTCAAGCTTGTAATCGGGCTATCCCTGCATCACAATACCTATGCAATTTGTCGGCTGATTACTTTGAAGAGAAAATCAATACAATCTATAAGAACTTGGCTACTAATCATGGGCAGCTGGAGGAGGCAGTTGAATTCAACTTGCCGCCTCCAAAGCCACCTTCTTCTTAGAGAGGTTCGAACCATGCATCATGGATCAAATACAGGGGCTGGTGGCTCACGCCAAATCCGGCTCTCTGTTAGATGTATACTCTCCTATTATCAGTGGCTGCTTATCTAATTCTATTGCAACTTCCATAATGGTCCTTTTTAACCTCTCCTTGGACTAAGCTATAATTCTGCCAGTCTGGAAATCCATCCAGATTCCTCCCATTCTAAAGAAGCTAAACGCTGACTTGGAAAATCTGTCCAACTGCCTACCGACCCATCTCGCTGCTTCCTTCCTTGAATGCCTTATAAATAAAATGTTGGCCGCTTTTCTTGAAGAGCATGAGATTCAGAATCCCTCGCAATTGGGATTCAGAGGACTGCACAGCACTGAGACCATGCTGGTTGCAGTCACGGGCACCATCAGACTGTCGTTGGATACCGGTATCCTGATTATGCTAGTACTGTTGGACTTTTCATTGGCTTTTGACACCGTCTCTAGTGCTATACTACTTTGCAGGTTGCATGATGTGGGCATTTACGGCAAGGTGCTATACAGGCTCTTAGAGTTTCTAAGAAACCGCACTCATACAATTTCTTTGGACTCCTTTAAGTCGTGTACAAGGCCTGTTAATAAAGGGGTCCAGTAGGGCTCCTCTTTGAGCCCCACATTATTAAATATCTATGTGCAAATTGTCAAATCATGCAGGTTCGAGATTATATCCTAGGCTGATGACACCCTAATTTGTCATCTCCTTTGGACATGACCCTGATAAGGTCAAATCTAGATTCTCTGGCTGCATGAGAATAAATGTGGTCTGGATGACAAGCAATTGCCTTCAATTAAATGGCAAGATTGAGTTACTGTTTTTTTGCAAGTCTCTTTAGATCTGGACCACTGACTGGTGGCTCGTTGAGCTAGGTTTGGCCTAGTCTCTAAGGCAGGTAGTTAAAAACCATGGTATAAAGTTGAACCAGACACTATCAGTAAAGGATCAGGTTATCGTTACTTGTTGCTCATGCTTTGCCACTATGTACCTGAATCAAAAGCTGATGTCCAACCTACAGGTTGTGCAGAACACAGCCACCTGATTGGTTTGCAAGCTTCCCTCAGGCACACCTTTAGCACCCATTCCGAGTGCCTTGCATTGGTTACCAGTATGAAAGAGCACTATCTTCAAGTTATGCTGTCTCACTCACAAGGTGCTTACCAGCAAAGCACCAGTTTATCTGCAAAGCCTATGCTCTGCCATTATTGCCCCAGACTGGTCGCTGTCATATCCACCTAATTTCTCAATGTTGGTTCAGTAACTGTCAGGAATTTGATACAGGTAAAGACTGTCTGTAGAAGGGCATTAGTAATGCAACAGGTCTTCAGAATCCAGAGGAACTTGGTTTTCCGTGAACAGTTCCATATAAACTGAACACCATGTGCAGGATAGAGTACCCTTTTACCTGTGGTTCATAGTCCACATGTACTCAGCTACCCATGAAGTGTATGTTATAGGGTTAATGTTTCACATAACGCAAGCTTACTTTATCTATGGGGGTTGTATGTAAGATAGCAGTAATGATGCCTAATATTAATCTCAGCTATTTTGCACTTACTTTCATAGCTCTAATGCTATATCTGTTTATAGGACAATGTGAACATAAGAAGCTTGGATGATGTCACCTGTGATGTCATTTCAGATGTCATCAGTAATGTAATAAATGATGTCATAGAACATGTCATGAGTGATGAAATATGTGAGGTCATAAACAGTGCATGGCCGGGGAGTAAGTTATAATTAGCTGTGCTAAATATAACTGGTGAATGTCTGTTGATTTTTTATTTTAAAACTTTAATGTTGTCACTGTCATATTCATTTAACTATATTGTTACTTTAGCCTTTGTTTTTTTCGGTGAATTTGTAAGTAGTATTTCAACAAAAACAGACATTTTTATCAATACTCACTATAACGTTACTTAAATGTTTGTATTTTTAAGTGAACTTCTAGAGTTTTTTTAAACCAAAAGTAACATTTTATTACCATATGTAAAACCAAACCCCTGCCGCACAACACTGGGTTGGCCAAAGGGCCTTATGTTTATTTTAAAGGGGTGGGTCATGTGGTCCCCCTCCCCAAGACTTATTAGGTCATAGGGACCCCATCACCTAGGTCTTTTTTGTAAAAGGGGAGAGAAGCTGCATGGTCCCCCTCCTCAAACCTTACTAGGCCCCAGCAGGACCCATCCCCCAGAGCCGTTTTTGTTTTCATTAAAGGGAGGTGGGCCGCATGGACCCCCTCCCTGAACCCTATTAGGCCCTGGAGACCCAATTCCCCAAGGGTTTTTTTTTAATGAAAGGGGAGTGGGCCCTGTGGCTCCCTCCCCAAGCCCTATTGGACCCTGGGACCTCAACCCCATGGCAGTTTTTTTAATTAAAGGGAAAGAGCTCCCCGCCCTATGTCTTGGCCCTGGAGACCCATCCCCAGGGCCTTTTTTTATGAAAGGGAAGGGATGCTGCATGTACCTCCTCCCCAAGCCTTGTTAGGCCCTGAGAACCCCATCCACCAGGGCCACGGCTAAAATTAAAGGGAAGATGGGCTGTGCAGACCCCCCTGTACCCCTACCCCAAGCTTTTTTTCAGCCCCGGGGCTCCCATTCCCGGGGACCCGCACTAGTAAAGGACGGTGCCCTAGCGACCACCCAGCGATACCAAAGGGGATGATGGACGGAGCGCTTGAGCAAATCAAACACTCACCCCCAGTCAACTGATCTGGGTTTAATCCATCATCATTCGTTTGCTCACTCCACCACCCCAGTTCAGACAATCAGCAAATCAGTCTGACCCTGTGCCTCATGGGAACAGCCCAGCATAAACTGCCAAGCCATGTCTTCCCTGGACCAGAAACAAGCATCCTGGGACCGGTTTCTGGGTAGCGACCACCCAGGGCATCCACCATACAATTGTTGGGGGTTGCGGCCCCAGCTAGCTAGCCACATGCTGTGGGATCCTGCTTTGCCCCCACCTGGAGGGATCAGTGACTTATGCTGCTCCCTCCGTGTGGGAGCAATATTTTGATCTGTTTCCCTGCCCTCATCACTGCGGGCAGGGAAACAGATCACAAATCTGCTCCCAGTTGGCGGGAGAATTTTCAAAGCTCCCACTCGCTGGGAGCAGACTTGGTGTTTGCTCCCGCTTGGCAGGAGATTAAAAAATGTTCATCCCAAGCAGGATCAAACACAGGTTTCCCTGCCTGTGCCGGTGTGGGCAGGGAAACTGCTATTTCCCTGGGCTGGGCTTCCAAGACATAGCTAGCATGCCGGCCCCGTGGTATGGTGTCCCTGGGGCCAATAAATGCTCAGGGAAGGGGGCCGTGCAGCCCCCTCCCCATTTTGAGTAATTTTGGCCCGAGGGTGGGCTATTTGGGGTCTTTAGAGGCTCAGTGAGGGGGGACTTCTGGCCTTCCTCCCCTTTGATTATTATATTGCCACAGGAGATGGGGTTCCTGGGGCCTAACAAGATTTGGGGGAGGGTCGCACGCCCCTCACAGAGCTTCATTAGGCCCTGGGGACCACATCGCCCAGGGCCGTATCTATTTTAAAAGGGGAGAGGAGCCTTCGTGATCCCCGGGGATCCCATCTCTTTGGACCAGAGGTGAGTGCCCCAGTGCCCACTCGGGGCACCCACATACCATATGTTGGGGCGCTACGAGAGGGAGCCCAAGGCCCCCTGTGGCCCCAGCCAGCTCACTGCATAGTGCGGGAGGAGGCATTGCTCCCATCGGAGGGAGCAACTGCTCTTTACATGCTCCCTCCGGGTGGGAGAAATATGTGTTCTGTTTCCCCGCCTGCATCAGTGCAGGCAGGGAAACAGAACACATGTCTGTTCCCAGTGGGCAGAAGCATCTTTAAATCTCTCGCTGACTGGAAGTAGACTTGAATGTTTGCTCCCATTTGGTAAGAGATTTTAAAATGCCCCCGCCAGACGGGAGCAGACATATGTTTCCCTGACCACGCTGGTTCGGGCAGGGAAACTACTGTGTCCTGGGGTGGGCTCCCTGGGATGCAGTCACTGAGCTGGCCCTGGAGGATGGGGTCCCAGGGCCATTAAAGGCTCGGGGGACACACACATCTCTCCTCCCTTTCATTGAATCCCTAGGGCCTTTTTTAAGGTTCAAAGAGGGGGGCTGCGTGGCCCTTTCCCCTTTATGTTTTTATGTGGGCTACGGGGATGGAGTCCCCGGGGTCTCCTTAGGCTCTGGAAGGGAGACGCGCGTCACCCTTCCCTTAATTCATACATTGAGATCTGGGGAATGGGGTTCCCGGGCCGGAAATAGCCCGGGAAGGGGAGAGGTGCCCCCCTCCCATTCAATTATATATGTGGCCTGGGAGAAGGGGTCCCTGAGGCCCAAAATGGGCTCTAGGAGGGGGGACCCTACTCATACCCTTTCCCCATATATTGTTTTTAAATGGCAGGTGCCATTCATTTTGCTTTTCTCGCAATCCCCACCTAGGAACGGACCCTCTGGGTACCCCCAGGGTGGTATGGTATTCCTACCCTGCCCCCTTATATTATATTTTGTTTTCAACTTCAGAACAGTGGACTGAGTTCCCAAGTCCTGTAAAGGCTGCCAGCAACATTTTTCTCTAGCCAGTTAATCAGAGCGCTCTCTCCCTCAAGAGCCTGACTCTTAGGGGAGCAAATTGGCCCAAGAGGAAAAAGGTCCCTGGGCCATTCAGAACGCTGTCTGTTTTTTAAAAATTATTTGTCCCTCGAAAGTAACCATCCAGATTTACAATTATTTTGACCATTCGTTTCTTAAAATCTATGGATTTACACCAAATCACAAAATGTGCAATCTGTGAACCAAGATCTAGTTTCCTGCCAAATTTGGTGTAATTCCATTCAGCGGTTTCTGTGGTAGAGCTTCTTAACGAATTCTATGGAAAATGAATGGTGATTTCTTGTTTTAGGCCCCCTTTTCCTTGCCCCAGCTTAACTACCCAGTGGCGACTGGCATATAAAGATATATATATATTACGTAGTAATGATTGCTACTGGGTAGTTATAGTTAGGTCAACTTTTCCATAAACAAAGCAGGTATAGTTAGGTTACCTATAGTTAGGTGAATATCTCAGCAATAAAATTAATGTTTTGAACTAAAAAAAAACACAGATATTCACGAGTTATAGTGAGCAGAGCTAACTTTAACTTGCTCCCCGCCATGCACTGCTTATGACCTTACATATTAGATCACTCGTAACATGTTCTACAACATAATTTATTACATCAATGACATCTCTCAGGCCACAACTCCCCCCAGTCCCCCTGCGCTTTGCCGAAGGTTGTGAGCAGTGTGGCATAGGGCCTGGCATGTGTCGTGACCCGACAGATAGGGCGACAGGACAGTAGGACACTAGGACCCTGTGGGTCATGAGGGTGGTGACCAGGTCACCGGACACCACATCCGGTTAGGGACAGGAAGGACGGCAGACTGACCAGGACGGCTACTGGGACGGACGTGCATGTAACCAGCTCCATGAGAAAGTCATAAAAGAAGCATTGCATGATTAACCTGTGTCCTGAGTTTGATGTATTGCCTGGCGCCCATCATAGAGACACGACAATTGGCGACAAAGGTTAGAAACGAACCCCTGCGTGGAACGTCGCGTGTCCGGGTTGCACAGCGTCGAAGAAAAACCAGGTGCCCACCCTGGACGCGCTAGGACGACGAGGGACGACGTAGGGAGTAGGGAGCGACGCGGGAGCCCACCCCGACAGACAAGACAGCGTGCAGCCGATCGCGGTAAGAGTGCGACCTTTGCAATTGAGGCACGAGCTCTTTGAATTTCATGCGCGAGCTCTCACGAGAGCTCAGAAGTCTCGGCGGCCATCTTTAAATCAGGCGGCCGGGCCAATCAAAGTGCAGCATCAGCAAGGAGGCCATTTTAGGGTCAGGAAAGGCGAGATTTCGATCGCGAAATGTCGCGAGAGCGACGGCGGACATTTTAAGTGGGACAATAAGAAAAAAAAGCATAAGGAATAGCAGGGCGGCCATCACAAGACCAGGCGAGAGAAGAAAAGGATCAAATTAACAGAAAAAGAGACAATCAAAGAAAAGAAAAAGGAACAAAAGCAAAAAGAAGTGAAAAGGAAAGAAAAAAATAAAAATAAAATAATTACAAGTGACAGAGCATAGAACAAATAAAGAGAAAAGAAGATAAAAGACAAACAGAAGCAGAAAAGAGAAAAGAGACAATAAAAGAATAAAGAAGAAAAAGACAAGGAGCAAAAGAAACATAGAACAACTCACAAAGAAGCGAAAGAACAAAAAGAGAAAAGAGCACATAAAGGCAAGAAGGCAAGAATGGCAGACCCAAAGCCCAGCGCACAATACAGGAGGCCACTGCCGTTCAACTTATCGGAGCCACAAATAGGAATCAGGTGGGAGAAGTGGATCAGACAGTTTGAAAGATATATGGAAGCGACAGATGTAACAGACGGAAAGAGATTAGGGTTACTGTTGAATTTAGCAGGGGATGACGTCGAAGAACTTCTGGTGACACTGCCTACCGAAGAAACAAAGACATATGAGAAACTAAAGAAATGCCTAACGGCCAAATTTGACCCACAACGGAATGTTGACTTCGAACGATATACATTTACTATTGCGTGTCAACAAGTGGACGAAACGCTAGATGACTTCGCGACAAGGCTGAGGAAACTGGTGACACATTGTGAGTTTGACAAATTCGATAACGAACAAGCAATAAGGCTACGGATCATTGAAGGCTGTCGTGACACAGGATTCAGGGCAAGGATCCTAAAAGAACCGACCTCATTGGAGAACATCCTGTCACTGGCAAGAGCAGAGGCGAGAGCAACGGCACATGCCAAGGAAATGGAAAGAGGGAAGAACGTCGAAATCGAAAACGCACACCCGTGACACACAACTATCGCACAGGCCGGTGGAGGAACATACTACAGGTGCGGAATGGAATTTCCACACAGAGGCCCGTGCCCAGCGTTTGGCCAGACGTGCAAAAGATGTAATGGAAGAAACCACTACGCCAGTGTGTGCCAAGGCGTACAATTCGGAGATGACAGAGGAAGAACAGGAAGACAACAAGAGTCGACGACAAGACACGTCAGATATGTCGACAAAGAAAGGAGAAGTTTATCACGAGGGTCAGGCGAAGAAGAGGAAGAAAAGAAAGAGGAAAGGCTATATCACATGTCGGAGGCCCACACAGAACTGAGTGGGGGAGACGAAAAAGGAGAAACAACGCACACAACAGACAGAAACACAAGGGAAAAGACGAGAAGGACGAAGGTTTTTGAATCAGTAAGAGGGTGCACTGCCTGTTCATACGCATATAGTTTCAAATAACAAGAATTTCCTAGGTGCTATACGGCGAGTGGACAAACCCAAACCACTCCTGTGAGTAAAGAAATACTCCTGTCAGATAAACGGTTTGCCGAAGCACTCTGTAAAGTAACGACGTTTTGTACAATGACAATATACAAGCACATTCCAGAACACCAAATTGACAGAAGTGAACAAAGTTCCACAAGATGATTAAATCTTGGAGTCTTTAATGAAGATTACAGCCAGCCGACACGTGTTTCATCGCCTTCGCGATTCCTCAGGGCTGAAACAAACAAATAAGTAGCATATAGCATATTCTTTGAACAGATACATTACCATACCAGACCAAGCTGTCTGGGCATTATAGACATACAGTAAATGCTTCCTCCAGCAGTGAACATACAGTGATTTGTTCAGGCTCGTTTTTCTAGTGCCACCACAACACATCCGTGTCGAATAGGGTGTCTATAGTCGATGTTCTATGAAGACGTGAGTGTACGTGATAGTGGTTGTGAGGGGTTTGTGTGGGAGGAAATAATTGCTCAATATATGTGTTCAACGATCCCAATGACACATAGTGACAAAATCCTGCTATGCAGCGAGAGTGTCCTGACCGTGTGCGGCTCTTACATCCTTCATGCCAAACTTGTGATATAGTGCAAAAATTGTGTCATTGAGAAGACATACCTAGATGGCCGTGTCAACATCCGAAGGTCTGTGACATTGTTGAGAGAAAAATAAAATCGGAAAGATCTCATCACTAACTGCACTTAAATGATATTTGGGCAAGATATCACCACAGTGAGACTGTCCGAAAAGTCTCTAGGCAGAACCTAACTAAACATAGTAGTTACTGATGTGAGCAATGACACAATTTTTGCACTATATCACAAGTTTGGCATGAAGGATGTAAGAGCCGCACACGGTCAGGACACTCTCGCTGCGTAGCAGGATTTTGTCACTATGTGTCATTGGGATCGTTGAACACATATATTGAGCAATTATTTCCTCCCACACAAACCCCTCACAACCACTATCACGTACACTCACGTCTTCATAGAACATCGACTATAAACACCCTATTCGACACGGATGTGTTGTGGTGGCACTAGAAAAACGAGCCTGAACAAATCACTGTATGTTCACTGCTGGAGGAAGCATTTACTGTATGTCTATAATGCCCAGACAGCTTGGTCTGGTATGGTAATGTATCTGTTCAAAGAATATGCTATAGGGGGGGCGTGGCTAGCAGCCGGCGATGGCGGCAGCCTAGAAGGAGAGCTCCGTGCTTGAGGCGGCTCCCGGATCAATCCGATCATCCATCCGTTTTTCGAAACTTCCCGGGCGGGAAGGCACAGACACCCAGAACCAAGCGGCAACGAACCGGACCAGCGGGACCTCAATCCGAGGTCGGGAAGTACGGTTCCGACAACATCCAGACGGGGCCTGTACGTGGCGTACAGACCGGGGACCACAGTGAGCGGCGGGCCCGGGAGAAAGTGGCCTGTTGTGGGCACCAAATCCGCCGGAAGTGCACGGCCGCGGAGGCCAGCGGCGACTGACAGACCGGAGCACCCAGCCGCCTTCACCGGACGTCGGGGGCCAGCGACTCCTGAAGCGGGACGCATCGGAGGTGAGGGAGACACGATTGCGGGCACCCGACGAGGGAGGAGACAGGCACACAGAGCCGGCAACCGCCATCTTGGCCGACGGCGGCCAGAGCGCTGGGGCAGTAGATCGGGACTCCACACCAGTCAGTAACTCCCCCCCCCGCTGCCGAAAGCGCAGTGAGCGGCGAAGAGCCCGCGGGCAGGATTAACGTTGAGACACCCCAGCAGGGCTGGGGCCTTGACACCTGACGGACATCTACACGGGGCACTCGCCCTTTACCCGGTGGGGTCTGGCGTCCGGGGCCCCCCACCTACATCAGAGGTCCTGAGCAGTGGGTCCGACGGCCACGAACAGAAGGTGGCACACGTGCACATTACGGAGTGCAGGGACAGTTCCCTCAGGGCGACGCCGATTGACTGCCTACCACGCAAATTAGCCCGGAACCTTACTGGCAGCCTCACACCACCGAACGTCTGAAACACTGACCAGCCTGGTACCCCTATGGGACGCAGCACCTAGCTTGGCCCTCAAAGCCCCGAGACAATCCGCGAATACCTGTCTGAGGAGGTCAGGAAGGCACGGCCCCCAGTGGAACTTGGGGCGAAGCGACCGCACGACATCAGACCGGCCCAAGGGGCGCCGAAATGGCCGGCAAGGGGCCTAAAAACGGAGCGGCCCAATCACGCCTGGACCGGTTTGCGTATGAAAAGCCCGGCTCTCCCTCGCAAGAAGCTAAATCGCAATCAAGCAAGGCGGCCGACGTGCCCAGTGGCAAGAAGGCGACAATTGACGTCGTCATGCGGGCCCTCACACAGGTGCAAGCCACGGTGGGGTCGATCTCAGCTGAGATTACACTTATAAGGGCGGACTTTCACAAAATGACGGAGAAGGTGAATAATATGGAGGTGGTGACCAAATCCTTGGTTGAAGACGTGTCGGAACTGCAAATCAGCATGGAGCGCATCTCAAAAGAAAATAAAGAACTTCGCGACAAGCTGGATGACCAGGAAGGGCGCTCGAGGCGGAACAACATCCGTATCATAGGTGTGCCAGAATCGGAGGACACGAGGGCGATGGATCTATACGTGGAAAACCTGATCAAAGAGACTCTGAAGCCCAAAGGACTCTCAGCCTTCTTCACAGTGGAAAGGGCGCACCGGGTACCGGGAGGACGCCATAAGACGGGCGCCAACCCCAGACCCATAATAGCCAGACTTTTCAATTTCAGGGATCGGGACGCCATCCTACAGGCGGCGAGGAACTCACCTCCCATTAAGATCCAAAACGCGACGCTGGCATTCTTTCCTGACTATACGGCCGAGGTTGCACGGAGGAGGAGAACCTTCTTTGAAGTTAAAAAAGAACTGAGGGCCAGGGAAATCCCGTACTCCATGCTCTTCCCGGCCAAGCTCCGGGTCGTGGCTGACAACAAGACCTGGTTTTTTGAGTCCCCGGAGGTGGCGCAAGATTGGTTGGAGGGATGGAGAACGACAGGCCTCCCCCGTCGGTCCAACAGACAGAACAAGCACCGTACTGCTGGCTCTCGACAGGGCCCACAAGCCAACGACGAAGACGCAGAAATACACTCTCCTTTGACCGATCATCATGAGGACAGCGCTGACGGAGGGCTATGAACCGCGGCTGTTGAATGGAAGAATCGATGAATAACATAGACTGACAAGGCCGCTTTGGACACTGGGTGGAAGGGCCTCCGCAGCTGAGGAAGGGGGCCGCCGACCACGGAGACACCTTCACTCCAGCGAGCAAGTACTATGTTATGGGTTGGGATCAAGCACTCTGCTGAGTTGGGGGGGCGGGCAGTGTTGAGTCCGTCGAGCAGGGAAGCAGGGAGGGGGGGAGTTGGGGGTAGGATGGGGTTATGGTTCTTAGTTTTTACACGGGGTCAGGATTGCTACATAGGGGCACATGAACACAGAATGGTAATGTCACGATACTGCATGAGGAGTCACTACACAGACCTCCGGGTCCTCCACGAGCACGACTTCTTAGTCCGCATACCCGAACACGATGGGGGAGGGCACTGATGTAGGGCGGGCGTCCCCGTTGAGCCTTATGTCCTGGAATGTGAAGGGTCTGGGCGACAAAATTAAACGAGGGCTGGTCTTGCACAGTGTAAAAAGACTGAATCCCGCCCTGGTCCTACTACAAGAAACACACCTCACAGGCACGGCCACAAAGGCCCTAGACAGGAAGGGCTATAGCATGGTGGCCCACTCTGAGTTCACAAGGGGATCCCGGGGCACCGGGATACTAATTCACCGCTCATCCAGGTTTATAGTCCAATCAGTAGCAGTGGACACACAGGGCCGCTTCGCAGCGGTGCATGGACAGTGGGAGGGACAACCACTTAACGTGGTATCAGTATACATCCCGCCGCCACTACACACCATAGCCTTCCCGGACCTAGGTAAATTCCTATTAGACCTTCCGGAGGGGGCGCTCGTAATGGGAGGGGATTTTAATGCAGTGGCTCAAGACTCCCTAGACCGATACCCAATGCGTACACAAACACCGACACACTCCAAATTGCAAAACTTCATGGAAGCGCAGGGCTTAGTGGACATATGGAGGCGGCTCCACCCAGTGGACCGGCAGTACACATACTACTCAGCGGTCCACGACAGCATGTCGCGGATTGACTATTTCCTGACATTGGCAGGGGGTCTCCTCACTTACACTGACTCTCAGATTAGACCGCGAGGGGTCTCCGACCACTCCCCACTAACGCTGACTCTCTCCAGTCAGGAACGGACCCGTAGGCGACTCTTCCCTATCTACCCGGGCTACCTTAGGGAGCCTGCCATAGCCAAGGCCTTGAAAAGAACTACACGGTCCTACCTCACCGAAAATGAGGGCTCAGTAGCGTCGCCTACGATCCTGTGGGAGGCCTATAAGACGGTACTCCGCGGACAGGCGATTTCAGTGATCACACAACACAAACACACACGGCGTCAGGAACTGATAGATCTGGAGGGACAACTCGACAAGGCAACACAGGACCACGAAGGGAACCCAACCGGGGACACACAGCACGCGCTCCGAATGGCCCAGCAACGCCATACCGATTTTCTGCGCCGCCAAGTGAGGGAACACATGTCGGCAACCACGAGTAGAGTGTACGACATAGGCGACAAAGCAGGGAAGCTCCTGGCATGGCTGGAAAAAGCAAGGGGAGGCCAGAGGGCCATAGTCCAGCTGAAAGACCCTATTGGCGAGATGCATACCAGTCCGGCAAGAATAGTGGAACTCCTGGCGGACCACTTCCACTCCGTGTACACCCCTGAGTATGAGGTCACACGGGAGATGGCAGAGAGCTCGCTCAATGGAGTGCCGACTCGCACTCTCGCCCCCGACCAACGGGATGAGCTTGACTCCGACCTGACAGCGGAAGAAATACAGTTAGCCATAGCAGCACTTCACCCGGGGAAAGCACTGGGCCCCAATGGTGTGCCGATAGAGTGGTACAAGACTATGTCCGAAACACTATCCACGCCACTGCTCGATATGTTCCAGGAGTGTCGGGAACAGGGGCGCCTGCCTCCTGATCAACGTACGGCCACAATTGTCGCGATACCCAAGCCCGGCAAACCCCCTGAGGACTGCGGATCATACCGCCCGATCTCCCTCCTTAACGCCGAGAGCAAAATCCTGGCAAAACTGTTGGCCACCAGACTCCAGCCTCACCTGACGTATTTGATACACCCGGACCAGTCGGGCTTCATGCCGCACCGGAGTACGGCGCTGAACCTGAGACGGCTGAATGGAGTGCTGGCCCGAGCCCCGCGGCTGGAGGAACCAGCGGCGGTACTGTCACTAGATGCCAAAATGGCGTTTGACATGGTGGAGTGGCGCTATCTCTTTGCGGTCCTGGAACACATGGGTATGGGCCCGAAGTTTATTTCGTGGGTCAGATTACTGTATATCGAACCCATGGCGCGGGTTACTGCAAATGGCCACATATCCAGGGAGTTCCCGCTGGCACGGGGCACGAGGCAAGGGTGCCCACTCTCGCCACTACTGTTCGCCCTGGTGTTGGAACCCCTAGCCACAATTATCAGAACCACCCAGCTGTTGAGAGGCATACAATGGGGAGGTGGCTGGGAAGATAGAGTATCCCTGTACGCCGACGACATGCTCGTCTACCTCATGGACCTCACGAACAGCATCCCGGTCCTACTGGCACTGTGCGAAACCCACGGTACAGCCTCGGGATACAAACTTAACTGGTCCAAGTCCATACTCTTCATGGTCCAGGGTGACCCCCCAGCATTGCCTGAGGATTGCCAATTACTCATAGAACACGTCTCCTTTAAGTACCTAGGGATACGGATCACGAGAGATCACTCGACCTTCCTTGACCTGAATCTTAAGCCCCAGCTAGACAGACTGAAGGCGGACGTGCGCCACTGGAAAAATCTCCCCTTAACTCTATTAGGAAGAGCAGCGCTCTTCAAGATGATGGCGCTGCCTCGCTTCCTCTATGTCTTGGAAAACACGCCGGCGATGGTCCCCGTATCATTCTTCCGCCACGTGTCGGCACAATTGTCCGGCCTTCTGTGGGGTGACAAACCGGCTAGGGTTGCCCAATCGAAGTTAACCAGAGACTGGTACAGTGGGGGGATAGCCCTCCCCAACCTCGAGCTGTATTACTGGGCCGCTCACCTCAAGGTGATCAACCAATGGGTCCACGCGGCACACGACGACCCGGCGTATGAGGCGGATAGGCACCAGCTGGGCACGTCCACCCTTCTGGCCCCACTCTACAATAAAGGAATAGTGAGAAAGTTGGAGGGACCTACCAAACACACAGTAGCCATCTGGCACAAAGCGCAAAGGCGACTGGCCTGGGAGGGAGTGATCACCAAACTCACCCCACTATGGGACGCCAAAGCCCTCGGCAACCTGCGCAGCTCCAAGGGGTTTGATCAATGGGACACCATTGGGATCTCCTCGGTGGGCGACCTATGGACAGGAGAGGGCGTGCTCTCCTTTGCGACCCTGAGGGAGCAGTATAACATGGAGGTGACCGAAACGTACAGATACATTCAAATTAGACACGCACTCTTGTCAGTGTTGGAACCAGGTGTGGCGCTTCCGGAATCGGCCCCGTTAGAGGACCGTTTGCTTACGGACTACATGGAGTCCAGTGCAACCTCCCTCACTTACCGCAAGCTGATGAACAACCTACCGGATCCCCTTGGAAAGCTGAAGGGCTACTGGGAGGACGAGATAGGAGACCTAGATGAGGCGGACTGGAACGCAGCCCTGGCATCGCCCAGGGAGGCAGGTATTTCCACCCGATTTAGGCTGATCCAACTCAAAGTACTTCATAGGGTCTACTACACCCGCACCACACTATACAAAATACACAGAGCAGAACACCCGTATTGCCTGAGAAACTGCGGGGAGGAGGGTACACTGTTCCACACTATTTGGACCTGCCCAATCATACAGGACTACTGGAGGCGTGTCACA
This sequence comes from Lissotriton vulgaris, assembly GCF_964263255.1. NCBI lineage: Eukaryota > Metazoa > Chordata > Amphibia > Caudata > Salamandridae > Lissotriton > Lissotriton vulgaris. The sequence continues at coordinate 70,606,373 of NC_141699.1, forward strand.
CGCACGATCAGTCAGGCCCTCCAGAACCCGTTCACGCCGGACCCCAGAACATGTCTACTAAATATATGGGGCCCAACAGATTTGTCATTGCATGCAAAGGGCTGGGTGACCATTGGCGTAATGATGGCAAAACGTGATATCGCAAAAAACTGGGGGGCACTAGAGGCACCGACGCTAGCGCAGTGGTGCAGGAATATGGATGTGCTCATGGTGACAGAAAGGGGAGTGTATCAACAGAGACATAATCCACGTAAATGGAACAGAATTTGGACTCCATGGAACACATACAGAGGGGACATTTGTGAGCCTTTGCCCGAAGAGGAGGATGGGGACAGCTCAGGGGACGACGAGGACCTGGAGTAATGAGAGAAGGGCGGGGGGAGGCCCAGTTGCGCAGTTTGACCCGGGACCTGGGGAACATAAATGATGGGAAGAATGTAATCACCAGAGACTGTCTTTAGGGCCGCTGAACGCCTAGATACACATCGATGTTGCATTAGAATACTACTCATGAACATGCATTGCAACCCTTGAAGTAGCAAGTTTTATGTTGGGGGGGGGAAAAATATAAAAAGTTGCTCTATTGATTGTAGACAGCTGAATGTTGACGCTGCTCTACAGAACGATTACTTGCCATTGTACACCATGTGATAGCAACAACAAAAATAAAAATTAAAAAAAAAAAAAGAATATGCTATATGCTACTTATTTGTTTGTTTCAGCCCTGAGGAATCGCGAAGGCGATGAAACACGTGTCGGCTGGCTGTAATCTTCATTAAAGACTCCAAGATTTAATCATCTTGTGGAACTTTGTTCACTTCTGTCAATTTGGTGTTCTGGAATGTGCTTGTATATTGTCATTGTACAAAACGTCGTTACTTTACAGAGTGCTTCGGCAAACCGTTTACAAGGGAAAAGACGGATTCGGCAACAATAGGACTAGGAGCACATGAAGCAGAATTTGTACTGGACAGTGGTGCGACATGTAATGTCATCTGTGCATCTGAGTACGAGAAGATGGAAGTCAAGCCAACACTGAGAGCATCCAGGGCTGAGGTTTTCACCTGGGGGCCAAAGAAACAGGTAACAACCTGGGAAAGTTCACAGGGGAACTGAGGTATAAAGACAAAAAGAACAAAGAGGACATCCATGTGCTGAAAGGCGATGTCCCAGGACCATGCCTGCTGAGCAACAGCACCGCCCAAACCATGGGTCTCATAACTATGACATATGACACGAAAAAAACGAAAGACACACTGAGCGTAAGCAAAGAGAAGACGCAGGGACCAGAGAAAGAGGAAGAGAACGAAAAAGAATCACTGAGGGAACAAACACAACGAAGGGTGGCAGTAGAAAGAGAGGAGCTTACGGAGATGGCGCCAGCCGGCCCGCACCACTGGGCACATGGCAAGGAGCTAGAAGCAGACAAAGAAAGGCTGGCAAGAGGAGAACAGAAGAAGGACAACCGACAAACAGAAGCAAAAGCTGATGGCAGAGAACAGCGACCAAGGGAGGAATGCAAGGGGACAAAGAGACTAAGTGATGAAACGTAGGAGTCAGAGACTGCGGAGACGGGTCTACCAGACCTATGGACCCTCCCTCTCTCTCTCTCTCTCTCTCTCTCTCTCTCTCTCCATAACAATCAGTAAATACCGTTAAAGGGGTGAGGGAGCGAAAATGATCAGTAGAAGTGTACCATGAACATATGTTCGCAACAAAGAGGGAGATGTCGTGACCCGACAAATAGGGCGGCAGGACAGTAGGACACTAGGACTCTGTGGGTCATGAGGGAGGTGACCAGGTCACCGGACACCGCATCCGGTTAGGGACAGGAAGGACGGCAGACTGACCAGGACGGGTACTGGGACGGACGTCAGGCGCGCAACACCCATTGGGCTCACCGGGCTTCTGCCCCCCCCCCCGTCGTGTGTGGCAGCCCGGGATGAGACAGATCTTGGGCACACACACAGCCGCACACGATCGTTTAACAGGTCTTTAAAAGACCATTTGAATGCTAATTAGGCCTTGCTGTTGTTTCACCCCTTGTTGGAGGCCCTGCAGCTCCACTCTGCCTACTGATTAAAGGTTCAGCCCCCGCCCCCCGAAATTTTTCCTTAGCCCCCCCCGAAATTCGGCTCTAGTTGCGCCTCTGACGGACGTGCATGTAACCAGCTCCAAGAGAAAGTAATAAAAGAAGCATTGCATGACTAACCTGTGTCCTGAGTTTGATGTATTGCCTGGCGCCCATCATAGAGACACGACAGCCTGTACGCCCAACCTTGCAGTGTGGGGTTGGCTGCCTGCAACCAAACCCACCCTGCGCACGTCCAAAGGCTGTGTACGGAGGTGGGTTGGAGTTACACATGGTAATTAAATATTATTTTACTAACTACTCAAACATCCGCATGTCCTAAGGTAACTATATCTCACACCCTTGTCAAGCACCGCAAATTATTGATGAGAAAACTGTGCAAGTGAGATAGATAACTATAACTGGTGAATGGTGAACTCTGTAGTTGTATATATATATATATATATATATATATATATATATAAATATTACCTACTGGCGGTCGCCAGTAGGTAGTTATAGTTAGGATTTTTTTCAATGTTAAATCTCAAAATTCTATTTGGAATAACTTTGGCGCCGGTTGACGAATCTGACTGAAAATTTCCTCAAAATGGCCTCGCGGCGTTCCAGTCCTTCCCTGAAAGTTTGGGGGGGATTCGTCAAGCGGGGGCCGAGATAAAAGGGGGGTCTCAAAATGCGTTTTCCCCAAGTTAATTTCCATAGGGCGGTCGATTTCACTTTTAGCCAGAACGGCTGAATGGATTTCCACCAAATTTGGCAAAATTGTAGGGACTGGTAGCCCGATGTGCCTTCGCTATGTCTCAAGATATGTGCTCCAGTGGATTTTGAGTAATTTAGGTTCAAAAAAATATATATATCTATGGCAGCGCCCCGGTACGCACCCCGGTGAGCGCTCCGGGCGCGACACGCGAGGTGCGCACGGAAAGCTGATTGGATCTCGGGTAAACATTCGAAACAGTCCGGAGCGGCCGCCATCTTGTGTCTCGGTAAAATCGAGACACAAGAGGTTGCTAAAACAAAGGGGGAAATGACCATAAGGCGTCAGGGATAGACCCCCTCTGACCCCCTAGGTTTGATGTGGGGGCTATAAAAGGGCCCCGCGGGGCATTTAAAATATATATATATTTTTTTCATTTTGCGCGGGGGGGAGCGCCCGGTACGCGCACCGGGGAGCGGACCGGGGAGCGTACTATGAGGAAAAAAGAATGACAGAGTTTTTAAAAAATGAAGCCTTTTTTTAGAAATTGGAGGTAGTTCTAAAAAGAACTTTTTTTTTCTTCTTTTTGTTGTTTTATATATTTTTTTGGTGTTTTTTGAACATTTTGTACTTTTTTGGCTTTTCAAAACAGTTTTATATTTTTTTAGGAGAAGAAACAAAAAAAGGGAATTGAAACTGGCTCAACTGGAGCAAAAAAACAAAAAACCCAAAAAATTACTTCTTTTTGGGGCACTTGTGATTGTCACCTGCAAGGACGATGAGCTTTACGCTCTTTTTACCATAGGCGATAAGCTTGCCACATGCAGTACAAGTGATTTTAAAATCAGCAAATCGTGGCTGAATACAAGGCATCATCTTTGATGTTTCTGGTCCCGATGAAGTGGGTTCGTTTCTTTGGGAGGTGGTCCTTGAAGACTGGGGGAGGTTACTGGCCAGTTCCCTGAGCTCTGCACGAGAATAGTTGTTAGGGTGCTTACAGGTCATATGTCGAATCATGGTATTGTTACCAAAGGAATATTTTTTGTTTGGGTTGCCCCTTGAGAGTTCTTCCTTACAGATTAGGCAAGTTACCTTGGCCGCATTCACTTTTTTCTTGCCCTCTGGGAGTGAAAAAAACTCCCATACAATGTGTGACTTGGGCTTGTATGGGGTATTTTGTTCAGGCAGCCATCTTCTCCTCCCCTCCTCCTCTTCCTCTTCCTCCTCCTCCTCTTGTTGACCACCAATGTAATCTTGAGCTGGTCCTCTTGGTTGTTGTGGTGGTGGTGGTGGGGCAGATGCACCAGCTGCTGCTGCTACTGAAGCCATTATAAAGATCAAAAAGGTACAGAGAGGTACAAACAGGTCTTCCTCAGTCAAAGGACAAAGTCAGAATAAGGAAAAAAGGTGGGGTCTTTCATCATTTGGAAAAAAAACTGTCCTGAACCAATGAGAAGTGTTATTTTCAGGTCACAAGACCAGGGGCTTCATCATTATGAAACCAAAACTGGTATGAACCAATGAAAAGTGTTATTTTCAGGTCACATGACCCGACGCGCTTACGCTACGCGCCCTGGTCGCGTCGCGTAAGCGCGTCGGATGTTTACGTTGCGCGATCGTATTCGCTCGAGTACTTCCGGGTGCGCTTATGCCGTGCGTATCACGCGGACGCGGCTACGCGATACGTCACGATCATGTTTTCGTTCGCGATATTGCCGCTTACGGGACGCTCCCCGGAGCGTGCCCCGGGGCGCTTTATAGAAGTACGCTTTTCGGGGCGCGCACCGGGAGCGCTTCAAAAATAAAAAATTGAAAAAAAAAAAAATGGGAAAAATTGTAGGGACTGGTAGCCCTATTCTTAAGTGTTTTTTACGAAAATTAACTTTGGAAAAATATGTATTGTGCTACATTGGGCTATATATATGTTAGAGCCAAAATGTAGCCCAAATGTAGCCCAATGTAGCCCAATGTAGCCCAAAGATGGCCACCAGAGACAAAAAAAAATATAGCTCAAATATAGCCCAACTGTAGCCCAATGACAGAATGTATCAGAGGGTTCTAAACAACTAGAGCGCTAACAGTCTTACTTATAAAGTGAGACTTATAGTTAGGAATTAGCATTAAAAAAACCTATGAAATTCACTGAAAAAAACATAGGTTTCAGACCAGGTATAGTTAGGAGTTAGCATTTAAAAAACCTATGAAATTCACTGAAAAAACCATAGGTTTCACACCAGTTATAGTTAGGAATTAGCATTTAAAAATCTATTAAATTCACTAAAAAAACCATAGGTTTCACATCAGTTATAGTTAGCTGGAAATTTTACTGACATAAAACCATTGAAATTCCACGTTATAGTTAGTTGGACTCACTATAACTTGCGCGTGTAATGCACTGCTGATGACGTTACATATTACATCACTCATGACATGGTCAGTGACATCACTCATGACATCACTCATGACATCATCCCTGTGACAGAGTGACAGACCTCCTTTCACTGTAATGTAATCCATGAAACACATATTGAAAAATATAAATTAATTTTTTTTTAAATGGAGATACCCATACCAGTTACAACAACCAATTCAATAATTCCACCATCTATATACACATTCACTCATTCACCAACAGTTCTATATAGTCACTCATACATATATACACTCATCATATGTAGTGATACACCTATACATCCTGTTACACACTGACAGTCTTCCAAAAGTTACTCACACATGCAAATAAACTATTGAACATCCATTTATTTGCATATACAGCTATACACACACTACTACCTTACTTCTAAGGAAACTTACACATACTTACTCTCTTAAACAATCACTTATAGAAACACATAATTATTTAAACAAGAACTCTTACAATCTCTCACTCTCACATATACTCACTCATATACATCAATACTCACATATACGAGATTAACACCTTGGCTGCTAGGGAGATTTTTTTCCTGTGCTGATATTTCATGACTCCCATTGTTCATGACGAGCTCAGCTCGTCATCAGCACAGCTCCACTGTGCCTCATGACGAGCTGAGCTTGTCATGAGCATCGAAGGGGTTAAAACATATGTAGTTACTGATAAAGACACTAATGAGACAGTCATTCACTCACCAACACACGCATATACACACTCATCCACCCATACAGTCCTGCACATATGCCGTCTTCAAAAAACATACAAACAGTGAGTCAGTCATTGATGCATCTATGTGCTAAGTAACACTCCCACCAAACCATACAGACACTCATACTGATACTAAAAAAAATCTAATAATCTATATACACACACATGTAGCTACTCACCAACCCATGCAGCCATTTATACACAAAGTGAAACACTGATACATATATTTAAATATTTAAACATTACTCGTTAATATATGTATTCACTAAGATACACTTAATAAGCCAGTTAACCAATCATTTTTTTTTAAAAACATCCATTTAGACACTTATTTAAACATTTATTCTTCCATCGACCTTTACATATACATATATAAAACATATTTATTTTTCAGAAAGGCACACATTCACTGGATGGTGTCATCAGTGATGTCATGAGTGATGTCACTGACCATGTCATGAGTGATGTAATATGTGACGTCATCAGCAGTGCATTACACGCGCAAGTTATAGTGAGTCCAACTAACTATAACGTGGAATTTCAATGGTTTTATGTCAGTAAAATTTCCAGCTAACTATAACTGATGTGAAACCTATGGTTTTTTTAGTGAATTTAATAGGTTTTTTAAATGCTAATTCCTAACTATAACTGGTGTGAAACCTATGGTTTTTTCAGTGAATATATATATATATATATATATATATATATATATATATATATATATATATATATATTAAGGCATGATTCTTTCTACTCACAAAGAACGGAGAGACTCAGGGGGGTTACTGTTGGAGGCTGTATTTATTCCAAAGAACATAAGGCATGACGCGTTTCGACGTAATGTCTTTATCAAACGCCTGTTCTTGCCCCACACTAGCTGCAGTCCTCTTGTGTGTCTCCAGTCGCTCCGCCTTCAATGGAAGTCCTGGTTAGTCGGGCCATATGCACCAAAACACCAATAGTCCATGTAGTGAACTACCAGTCCCAGAATACCCTGCCACGGTGTTCCAGGTAAGTGCTGCTCCCAACTGCGGTGTGCTCCGCGTGAAACCAGGTTATGGTTCGGAGCGCTGTTTCAGGCTGCAGCTGTCAGGACACTCGGAGCAAATTTCACGTCCCCAGTCCCCTTAACGCCTCGCACCACACAGTTCCACTCCTGGGGCTGGCCTGGGAAACCTCAATGCAGTGACTGGGGCCCCTCCACGTAGTCGCAAACTGCTTCCAGCGGCCAAAGTGCACGGGTGGGTGTGGTGGGTTGTAGCATATCACCATCGTGAAAACCAATGAAATGCCGAAGCTGTCCGGATTGCTCCTCCCTCTTGATCGAGGCGGGCCTCTCCAATGCACGTCCTGGACCTGCGTGCAGATAAGTTAAGGCATGGTTCTTTCTACTCACAAAGAACGGAGAGACTCAGGGGGGTTACTGTTGGAGGCTGTATTTATTCCAAAGAACATAAGGCATGACGCGTTTCGACGTAATGTCTTTATCAAACGCCTGTTCTTGCCCCACACTAGCTGCAGTCCTCTTGTGTGTCTCCAGTCGCTCCGCCTTCAATGGAAGTCCTGGTTAGTCGGGCCATATGCACCAAATCACCAATAGTCCATGTAGTGAACTACCAGTCCCAGAATACCCTGCCACGGTGTTCCAGGTAAGTGCTGCTCCCAACTGCGGTGTGCTCCGCGTGAAACCAGGTTCTGGTTCGGAGCGCTGTTTCAGGCTGCAGCTGTCAGGACACTCGGAGCAAATTTCACCTCCCCAGTCCCCTTAACGCCTCGCACCACACAGTTCCACTCCTGGGGCTGGCCTGGGAAACCTCAATGCAGTGACTGGGGCCCCTCCACGTAGTCGCAAACTGCTTCCAGCGGCCAAAGTGCACGGGTGGGTGTGGTGGGTTGGAGCATATCACCATCGTGAAAACCAATGAAATGCCGAAGCTGTCCGGATTGCTCCTCCCACTTGATCGAGGCGGGCCTCTCCAATGCACGTCCTGGACCTGCGTGCAGATAAGTTAAGGCATGGTTCTTTCTACTCACAAAGAACGGAGAGACTCAGGGGGGTTACTGTTGGAGGCTGTATTTATTCCAAAGAACATAAGGCATGACGCGTTTCGACGTAATGTCTTTATCAAACGCCTGTTCTTGCCCCACACTAGCTGCAGTCCTCTTGTGTGTCTCCAGTCGCTCCGCCTTCAATGGAAGTCCTGGTTAGTCGGGCCATATGCACCAAAACACCAATAGTCCATGTAGTGAACTACCAGTCCCAGAATACCCTGCCACGGTGTTCCAGGTAAGTGCTGCTCCCAACTGCGGTGTGCTCCGCGTGAAACCAGGTTATGGTTCGGAGCGCTGTTTCAGGCTGCAGCTGTCAGGACACTCGGAGCAAATTTCACCTCCCCAGTCCCCTTAACGCCTCGCACCACACAGTTCCACTTCTGGGGCTGGCCTGGGAAACCTCAATGCAGTGACTGGGGCCCCTTCACGTAGTCGCAAACTGCTTCCAGCGGCCAAAGTGCACGGGTGGGTGTGGTGGGTTGGAGCATATCACCATCGTGAAAACCAATGAAATGCCGAAGCTGTCCGGATTGCTCCTCCCACTTGATCGAGGCGGGCCTCTCCAATGCACGTCCTGGACCTGCGTGCAGATAAGTTAAGGCATGGTTCTTTCTACTCACAAAGAACGGAGAGACTCAGGGGGGTTACTGTTGGAGGCTGTATTTATTCCAAAGAACATAAGGCATGACGCGTTTCGACGTAATGTATATATATATATATGTGTGTGTGTGTGTGTATATATATATATATATATATACGTGTGTGTGTGTGTGTGTGTGTGTGTGTATATGTGAGTGTGTGTATGTATATTAACACACACACATTTCTTTTGCCCTTTACCCTTTGAAGCTGACCCCACCCCACATCGCTGGTGCAGTGTGTGCCCCTGCTAAAAATCATTTGTAGAGACCCCACTGCTTTTCATCTCCTTTCTGTGTTCTTGCATTACAGAGTAAGCGCTGCTATACAAGCAGGCCACAAGACAAGTTGGGACTTTAATTGTAGGGTATTCTGTTATTACAATGTTCATTGGATGCTATAAAAAAAACGAACCTTGAGCCGCGTGGTGATATCTAGTGTATTTTAAGTGAAAGTCTGCCATCTTCTGGGCATATTAGAGAAAGCAACCACTGTTTCGATAGATGGTTCGAAGTAATGGAAATATGTTTTTGTGATCGACTGTTAATATCAATATAATAGCTTTTGTTTTTGATAAATAATGTTGAATTTTTGATATCCCTTTAAAAGTAAAAAACTACACATATTCAAGAGCACTGAGATACCTTCCTGGTTATGAGAGCTCACGGTGCAATCTTGGCCACACCCAGTGTATCGGAGCGCTGTGCTCTTTGGAAGCCCCATCAATGGACTGGGCTGTGCGTACAGTGGCATATTTCTGTTTTTTCACACACATCTCAGAGCGGTTACCATTAGGACGCTCCATCGTTTACATGGGGATCCAGTATCGCGCTACCATTCACCCCGAGTGGGCCACGGTTTAGCTATCTGGGTAGCCACTGTGTCAGGGCTGCCAGATTGTACAACTCGAAACTGGGAAGATCCACCCCACCCTTCAGCACCGGCAACACCTTCAAGGTGCCCTGTGTCTGTAGCAGCAGCAGGTGTGAAGTGCCTGCACTAGCAGCACGTCCAGGGCTGCCCTGTGTCTGTAGCAGCCCATGTGAAGTGCCTGCACCAGCAGCACGTCCAGGGCTGCCCTGTGTCTGTAGCAGCCCGTGTGAAGTGCCTGCACTGGCAGCACGTCCACGGATGCCTTGTGTCTGTACCTGCCTGTGTGAAGTGCCTGCACCGGCAGCACGTCCACGGCTGCCCTGCATCTGTACCTGAAGGTGTGAAGTTCCTGCACCAGCAGCAGGTTCAAGGCGGCCCTGTGTCTGTAGCAGCCCGTGTGAAGTGCCTGCACCAGAAGCACGTCTAGGGCTGCCCCATATCTGTACCGATTGCAAAAACCACAGGTGATGGACAGAATGCAGAACAATGTCATACATTCACCCCAGTACAGAGATGCATGGGACTCAAGTCTGAGCATACCCTCTCCACACCACTGGATTCAAGCAAGCCAGGCTGAAGCTGGCTGGAATGCCAGAAACCGGTACTAGGAAGCTTGAATCCGGTCCAGGGAAGACATGGCTTGGCAGTTCGGGCTGAACTGTTCCCATTGGGCGCAGGGTCAAGACTGATTTGCATATGGCTGGGCAACACTGGAATGGCATGGTGAGCAAAAAAACAATGGATTTGGGCCCAGATCTCTGTACTGGGGTGAATGTATGACATTGTTCTGCATTCTGTCTATCAACCGTGGTTTTTGCCATGTCTGTACCAGCAGGTGTGAAGTGCCTGCACCGGCAGCAATACCAGGGCTGCCCTGTGTCTGTAGCAGTCTGTGTGAAGTACCTGCACCCAATGTAGATATCTTCCCAGACAGTTTAATAAACATTAAACAGATGCAAAATATGTGTCTCATAAATCATGTGAACAGTGTCAAACTAGCACAATCAATGTAGTATAAGCAATTTTATAAAAAAGATTCTATGATTATTTTATTCAGTACTTCATACATAAAAATAAGAACAATGTAGAAATGTAATACTTAATATTCACTGTTAGAAAAATAAAATACAGATCATATGTGTGACAATTATATTTCATAAAATACAATATTTAAACAAAGCTGTGGAGGAGCTGTGTTCGACGCGCGTTTCGGCGTTTCGGGCGCCTTCGTCAGGAAGTAAGGCCACAAATCCTTGATGGCTAGCACAAGAGGCCCGGATTAATTTGAGGGGCTAAGATACTTCTGTGCTGAGTCATACCTTGGCATATTAATGGATGGATATTCGAGGGAACGCCATTTAGTTTTAACTGTCTTGATCTGTTTTAGTCCCAAAGCAATATTAAGGTAAAATGTCCTTAATGTAGTCCCAATATGAGGAAAGTTGAACATTTAAAAAAAATCTTATTGTTGATCAATATAGTCGTGCATTCAAGTGCATCACGTGCGAGTCATGAATACAATTAATTGTTAAAAGGGCGCATGAACTGGGATTGATGCTCGTATTTAGATTATTCATGCGCACGTAGGAGGTTGTCATCGATGGACGGAGGTCTAGCGTCCTTCTGATGAAATATCACTTTGCCAAGTACCTGCACCGGCAGCATGTCCAGGGCTGCCATGTGTCTGTAGCAGCCTGAGAGAAGTGCTGCCCTGTGTCTGTAGCAGCCTGAGAGAAGTGCTGACCTGTGTCTGTAGCAGCCCTTGTGAAGTGCCTGCACCGGCAGCACATCCATGGCTGCCCGGTGTCTGTAGCAGTCCGTGTGAAGTGCCTGCACCGGCAGCACGTCCAGGGCTGCCCGGTGTCTGTAGCAGTCCGTGTGAAGTGCTGCCCTGTGTCTGTAGCAGCTCGTGTGAAGTGCCTGCACCGGCAGCACATCCAGGGCTGCCCTGTGTCTGTTGCAGCCATTGTGAAGTGCCTGCACTGGCAGCACGTCAAGGGCTGCCTTGTGTCTGTAGCTGCCCGTGTGAAGTGCCTGCACCTGCAGCAGGTCCAGGGCTGCCCTGTGTCTGTAACAGCCTGTGTGAAGTGCCTGCACCGGCAGCACGTCCAGGGGTGCCCGGTGTCTGTAGCAGTCCGTGTGAAGTGCCTGCACCTGCAGCACGTCCAGGGCTGCCCTGTGTCTGTAGCAGCCTGCGTGAAGTGCTGCCCTGTGTCTGTAGTAGCCCGTGTGAAGTGCCTGCACCGGTAACACATCCAGGGCTGCCCTGTGTCTGTTGCAGCCATTGTGAAGTGCCTGCACTGGCAGCACGTCAAGGGCTGCCCTGTGTCTGTAGCAGCCCGTGTAAAGTGCCTGCACCTGCAGCACGTCCAGGGCTGCCCTGTGTCTGTAGCAGCCTGCGTGAAGTGCTGCCCTGTGTCTGTAGTAGCCCGTGTGAAGTGCCTGCACTGGTAACACATCCAGGGCTGCCCTGTGTCTGTTGCAGCCATTGTGAAGTGCCTGCACTGGCAGCACGTCAAGGGATGCCCTGTGTCTGTAGCAGCCTGCGTGAAGTTCTGCCCTGTGTCTGTAGCAGTCCGTATGAAGTGCTGCAGGCGCACATCCAGGTCTCCTAAACTAGCTAGTGGGGATCCATATCTGCAGGTTACCAAAAAAAACTAAACATACAATACTGTGGGCCTATGTTATGAAGCGCCTTATAGGTGGTACATAAGGCCTTGACTGTGATGTGACTTCTTACCGGAAGCCAGTGCAGATTTTGGATTTCAGTAGATACATTAGAATTTTGGGATGCCCTGGAGAAGCCTGGATGCTGCGTTCTGGAGCTTTTTCAAATGTTTTTCCTGTATATTCAAGTGAAGGCTATTGCAATAGTCTAACTTAGATAAGACTGAGGTGGTAATTACGGTCCTTTGGTATGGGCAGGAATGTAGGGCAAGATTTTTTTTTTAGATTTAAGTGAATAAAAACTGAAAGAGGTGATAGTATTGACCTGCTGCCCGAAGTTCAGTTTCTCATCAATTATCACTCCTACGTTTTTTGTCTTGGTCACTGGGATGGGTAAAGGGCCCAGTTCGTCCAGCCACCAGGGTGGAGACCATATAGGGGAGAGGTTTCCAGACAAGACTACCTCGGTTTTTCCTGAGTTCAGTTTAAAGCAGTGCATTCTCACCCAGGAGCTGACAGCTAGCATGCAGTCATGCAATTGAACTGCAAATTAAGTGCCATTTTTAAAAGCTGACATGGCGATTCGATTATCGTCAGCATAGGAAGTCAGAAACAGTACGAAGGATATGATCAGATTGGCTAGTTCTGTGACATATATATTAAATAATGTCAGGCTAATGGATGAACCCTGCGGGACCCTGAAAGGAAGCGTCAAGGGGGAGGATTCATATAGGTCTAAGGCCACTGATTGTTGTCTTCTGAAAGAAAAGACAAGATTAATGATAGAACTTTCTCTTTAAAAGCAGCGGCAAAGTCTCTATTCTACCCAGTCATGATTCATCACAATTTTAAGCTACAGATGTTGCCACTATCTGCATATTTTACAAATTAGAACATTGTTTTTAAACAACTTTGCATGTTGACCACGAGTTGCACATACATTTTTATCTTAACAATGCTTTCTAAAACACCAATCCTGGTATTATTTGGTACCAATCTGATAAGATTTGGATTAATGGAGTTTATTTGAGGGTGTTTTCAGGTGTGCCAAGGAAATTTCAACGTGTGTTAATTAATTTAATGCGTTTTTTGATCTATGATGTCACCGCTTACATTACAATGAAGTGTGATGTCACTTCTTGTGAAATCAAAACAGTCATAGGTCATGTGATGTCACTTCTTGAGGTGTCATTAGGGTCAAGTGACATCACTTCATTTGATGTCACAGAGAAAGTGATGTCACAGAGAGTCAAAGGGCACATGATGTCACTTCTGCTACCCCAGGAGTTTTGGTGAGTCAATGTCCATGATTTTTGTTTGCAGTTTTATATAGCGCAAACTTGACCCAAACATATTGGAATGCTTTACATGAGTACCAGTTACCTTACAGATTCAATATTTTTTTTCAGGCATGGCAGAGTAAGTGATTTGCCCAGAATCACAGGATATTGAGGTGACACAGAGGCTCAAACCTGGTTCCCCTGTTCCGAAGTCAGCAGCTCTGGCCGTTATGCCAGATCCTTTCCTAACGGTGCCTTTCCGGGATCTCAGTGCCACACCAAGTTTGCCTGCCAACAGATCATCGGGTGAGTGGCATATATTTATACCCCCAAATATAGGCATGTGCGCTGTTCCCGTGAAATACCCAGAGAGTCAATTTTCCAAGGTCTGCCAGCATTGACTGGTCTATGGGAAAAACATACGTTTTAAACCGGTTTGGGCGCCAGTCCCGTAGTCTCTGAATTCTTCGAATCTTCGCCCCGTGGATATGGCCCCTTTGCTACTCTCCCGAGGGACAGCATCATGCCATCTGCATATAGTGACATGACACAGGTTACATCAGTCAGTGGCACCCCCTGACTCTATTTGTTGCTCTCAGTTTTTGAATGTATTCTTAATAGAACTATGACTAATCTCCATGATGTCACAAGTCGGAATTCATGGTGCATTTGCTTTAATGCACGGTGTGATCTTGGACAGCAGGCGACGAAAGGTGGCATAAAAGAGGCCTCCCCCGCACACATTTTTTCCAAGTGTGTGAAACAAGTATTCAAAGTATGCACTCCTTACTCCTCTGATCAGCCCTAAAATATAATGATAAAGAGCTAAGATTGATCATCTGTGTCGCTGATAAAGGCATTTAAATCTGATCTAAATCATTACCCTCAAGTGATGGGCCATGAGTCAGCCAAAGAGAATTCCGTTGATGGTGTGCACAATAAAAGCAATCTGTTACTTTGTATATGGGCTGGCACATTTATCTCTTGATTTACTTATCAGTGAAGCTTCCATTTGTATTTCATATTATGTGAAGTAAAGCACGTTTGCTCCCTATTCCGTCAGAGGAGTTAGATGAGAAGCAGAGATGTAAACAGATGTGCCCAGGGTCCCAAAGTTGAGTCAAGAGGGTGAGGCTGGCATGCGGCTGACACCTCCCTGTGCCACAGTCTGCAGCCCAGACCATGGGCTTATGCTCTGTCCATTCTGATCTGTCTAGAACAAAACGAGCACTCTCTGTAGCAAATGAGTGTGAAATGGAAGGATGCTTGTGCTGAAATATGAAGTATACAGTTGTCTCTCAGCCCCAGTGGGAAGTCTGGTTCTCCAGTATTAGGGGTGTCTTTCATAGATTCACATGCTTGAATATTCCCCGTCGTCGAAGTGGGAGTCCCACGGTAAATAAAATAGCAATAATGCTAATATATATATATACATATAGTATCATAATAATTAGTAAAACAGATAAAATATATACTGAAAAACCTTCACAAAGGTTGCTACATAGGAATGCATTAGAGAGAAAAACTCATTTGCAACATATCAGTGTCATTATGTTAGTCCAAACTGCAGCCAATCAGGCTCAAGCACCCTCTAGAACCTTCTCCTCAGAAGCTCAAGCCCTCAGATTTTCTACCGCACGTCATGTGAAGGGAGTCTCCCTGAGCTCTGCTCAGTTTTTCTTCATATCTACTCTTCTACTCTGTGTTTTTCTCAAGATGTCAAGTAAGAAGTCTTTATTTAGACCTTGCTCTTCCTGTGGGAAACTACGTTTGTTTGAGAAGGACCCCCATGAAAAGTGTATTTACTGCCTATATCCTGAACACAAGGCGGCTGACTGTAAGTTCTGTAGAACTTTCCCTCCTAAAACCCTCAGGGACAGGGAGGGTCGTCTTCTTTTATGGCTTAAGCGCCTTCAAGATAAAGACACAGTTATTTCTGACGCAGAAAGCCTCCAGTCAGCTCCTTCTTCTGTGGCTTCAAAGCGTGGCAGTGTTCAGGAGTTACCATCTCCTTTTCTGAAGAAAAGAAAGCTGGCTTTGACTGTGGCTACAGTGCCACCTACTGCTACTGTGACTGCTGTGTCTACGCCCACAAGACCTGGCTCTCAGGCGTCTTTTCCAGCCTCTATAAGTGTGGGTACACTTAAGGCAGCGCGGTCGTCGACGGGCTCGTCGACGACCACTCCGACGACGAGATTGGCTACTGTGGCTTCGTCTACGACTACGGTCACGACGACGTTGGCGTCGTCGGCGACATTCTCGTCGACGGCTTTCACGTCTACGAAAGCCTCTGTCTCTTCAGTTCCGTCGACGATCCCTATTATATCGTCGACGAAGAAGCCAACATCGACGAAGAAGCCATCGTCTACGGTTCCGTCGACGTCGAAGATCTCGTCGACGGCTAAGCTCCCGTCGACGACCAAGCTCCCGTCGACGACGAAGATTCAGTCGACGAAGACACCGTCGACGTCGAAGACACCGTCGACGACCCAGTCGACGTCGAGAACACCGTCGACGACCCAGTTGATGTCGAATACACCGTCGACGTCGAGAACCACGTCGACCAGCTCGTTGACGAGCACATCATCGACGATAGTGTCGAAGCCTTCTAGGTCGACGGAGACATCTAAAGCATGGCCGTCGATGGTGACTGTTTCCAAGTCTTCATCGTCTACGCAGGGATCTGCTTTAACAACAGCTTCAAGTTCTCTATCCTTCGCCAACATGCCTTTAGTGCCCTTGGACACTTCAATTTCGGCAATAAAGCCTTCAGTCAGCATTGTGGAAGATTCCACTCTCCACCTACAATCACATGCTCTACAGCCACCATCTCAGTTGTTCGTGTCGGACCATGAGACGGAATCAGTTCCGGATGAAACTGTTTATGGTGACGCCCAGAGTCCATCGGATTTAATAATTAAATGCCAGGACACTACTTCTGAAGAAGATGAAGATGAGCCGGTAGACCAGCACGAAGACCAATGCGTGCAGGCTCCCATGACGTCTATTCCGATGACGCTGTTTTCCAATCTCCAACATATGTTGGATGATTACAATAGACGATTTCCGCCTAACCCCCAGGGTACTCCGGTACATGGATCCTCTGACATAGTTATACCATTTCAGCCTCAGCATACACCTCCTAGGCTGTTTGCTCCTTCAGAACATTTCCATGCACCTCTCTCCTCTAATCCACAACCACATATGGACGATGACTCAGAGCCAGAGAGAGAGGAAGGGGAGGTTAATCAGGATACTGAGGATGAACAGGATCCGTATATGGCGGAATTCGATGACTATCGGGTTCAGACGCCCTTGCCACAACAGGGCCCTTCAAGTGATTCACCTCCGGTGGACATCGCTAGTTTTCATAAACTTATGGATAAAGCGGCGGACCGCTTTAAGTTGACGAGGGTCCAGCGAGATGAAGACTGTTTTCTTTATGATTTTAAGAATCAGCCTTATAAACAAGTTCATACCATACCAATTATAGAATTTATTTGGAAAGAAGGGCAAAAGATTATGCAGGCTCCTAACTCCTTGCCTGCCCAAATACCTAGGTTGGAGAAAAAATACAAGGCCCCAATGGGCTCGCCTGCATGTCTGCTCTCGCACCCGAAGCCAGACTCCGTGGTGACTCAGGCAGCACAACGTCGTGCGCGCAACCCTGCAGCGCCTATCACTTCCCCTCCCGATAGAGAGGGTCGACGATTGGATGCAATTGGAAAGAAATTTTCGTCCATGGCGTCAACTTCAGCCCGTGCTGCAAATGCTCTCGCTATTTTGGGTCGTTTTGACCGACAAATGTGGTCAGACATTTCCGTCTTGCTTGCACAGCTTCCGGAGACATCCAAAGCGGAAGCGCTCCAGATCCTTCAGGATGGTCAAAGAGCTTCAGAGGAAATAATTGACTGTGCTGTGGACGTGGCAAATACTGCATTCCATATCCTTGCCAGTGCGGCGGCGCTCCGACGCCAAGGATGGTTAAAATCTACGTCGTTCAGGCAAGAGGTCCAGTCAAAAATAATTGACATGCCGTATGATGGCGAATCTTTGTTTGGTGCTCAAATCGATAACTCACTGGAGACCATAAAAAAGGATACCGACACAGCGAAGTCGCTTGGATCCTTACAATTCAAGAAGCAGCCCTTTCGTGGAGCGCGGGGACGGGGCACCTCGTCCAATTTTTCACGAGGAGGACAATCACAGTACCGCCAGTACAATCAGGGAAACCAACGGTACTCAAATCAGCAGTCTTCTCGTCAACAACAATCCAGGTCCTATAGAGGAAAGTCCAATTATCGAGGTTCCAACAACACCAACAAACGGCAATGACTTGCCAATTCAACAGGATGTTGGAGGACGAATCTCGCAGTTTTACTCTCAGTGGTCTCAAATAACATCAGACCAATGGGTGTTGGACATTGTGCGCAAGGGTCACGCCTTGGAGTTCACAGAGTTTCCTCCTCATTCTCCGCCTTCGGGTCCGCCACCTCCCCATCTAGAAGAACTACAACATCAAGTTCTACTTTTATTAACAAAGGGTGCAGTCGAAGTGGTTCCTGTATCTCAGCGAGGGAAAGGTTTCTATTCGAGATTTTTCCTCATTCTAAAGAAGACGGGGGAGTGGCGTCCCATTATGGACTTGAGATCACTCAATCTATTCCTAAAACAACAATCCTTCCGCATGTTGACGTTGTCAGAAGTCTTGCGACTTCTCTGCAGCGGCGATTTTTTGACGACAATAGACCTGCAAGACGCCTATTTTCATGTACCAATTATCCCTCAACATCGGCAGTACTTGAGATTCAAAGTGGGACACAACCACTATCAGTTCAAAGTCCTACCTTTTGGCCTCAGATCAGCTCCTCGTGTGTTCACGAAGGTTCTGGCCCCGGTCATGGCTTATCTGCGTCTTCAGGGTGTCCAGATATTTCCTTACCTGGACGATTGTCTTCTAAAATCCCAATCCTCAGTCCAGTTGGATCACGACACACGTTTGTGTCGAACCCTGTTCAAATCTCTAGGGTTGACCATCAATGTGGAGAAGTCACACTTCATACCTCTGCGAAACAGGACATTCCTCGTGGCTGTCATAGACACGGACGTGTCAAAGGCGTTCATCTCCGCCGAACGGCGTCAGAAGATAGTTTATCTGGTCTCCACCATCAGATCAAAAAAGTCAGTTTCAGTGCGAATGTTAAAATCATTTCTGGGGATGGCATCATCTTGTATCGCACTGATCCCGAATTGCAGGTTACGTACCCGCCCTATACAGGAGGAATTAGACCTACAATGGCGACAAGTGTCAGGGTCGTTCAAAGATCAGGTGACAGTCACACCCTGCATGAAGAGCAGTCTGCTCTGGTGGGAGCAACGAACCAATCTGCATGAAGGGGTCTCTTTCCTTGCCCAGCCTCCGGATCTGACATTGACCACGGATGCGTCCATGGACGGATGGGGAGCCCATCTCCTCAACCTTTCCATCAAGGGAAAATGGACGGCGATTCAGAGAACCTGGCATATCAACAGGCTAGAGTTGCTGGCAATCTTCCTGGCGCTCAAGGCTTTCTTGCCCGTGGTGCACGGAGAATCGGTGCTGATTCAAACAGACAACACCACCAGCATGCACTACATGAACAAACAGGGCGGCACGAGATCTCAGCCTCTGTCTCGTCTTGCTCAAAGAATTTGGGAATGGGCACTTCGTTACCACATTTCTTTGACAGCAGTCCATCTGCCGGGAGCATCCAACATACTGGCAGATTCCCTGAGCAGGTCTGCGTCATCCACTCACGAATGGGAGTTACACCAGCCGACTCTGGACTTAGTGTTCCATCAATGGGGTCATCCCAAGATAGACCTCTTTGCAACACCAGTGAATCGGAAGTGCCAGACTTTCGCCAGTTGGCATCCTCATCCAGAATCCAGCGGCAATGCCCTACTCATGGATTGGAGCGGCCTGTTTGCTTATGCGTTTCCACCAATCCCATTGGTGCCAAGAACTTTGTGGAAGATGCGCAGGCAACCCTGCCGTTTGATTCTAATCGCCCCACGTTGGCCCAGGCAGGCTTGGTTTTCAGAACTCCTTCTAATGTCACAATGCAAGCCCATTCATCTGCATCCACGTCCGGACCTCCTGACGATGGACGGCGGACAAATTTGCCATCCAGACCCGTCAACGCTTCAATTGTCGGCATGGAACCTGAATACGTTGAATTTGCCTCTTTGACTATGCCCCAAGAATGTAGAGACATCCTAGCGTCTGCTAGAGCTCCATCAACCATCAAAACATATAAGTTAAAATGGAAACGTTTCTGTCATTGGTGCGCAGCATCCAACGTACATCCAATCAATTCCACTCCAGACCAACTTTTACCGTTCTTTCTAAGCCTTGCTCCATCTGGTCTTTCACATGCCACATTGAGAGTCTTTTTGGCGGCCATTTCACGCTACCGCCATGATGGCTCTACGTCTCTCTGCTCATCCAGAATCATCCGACAGTTCTTTAAAGGACTTTTCAGGAAGTTCCCTCCGTTAAGGCGCCCTCCTCCAGCATGGCACCTCAACGTGGTATTATCACAACTTATGAAGCCTCCATTTGAGCAAATTCATCGATCCAACTTCAAGTTTCTTACCTGGAAAGTTGCTTTACTTTTGGCTTTGACATCGTCTCGTCGTGTAAGTGACTTGCACGCTTTTACCATCAAACCTCCGTATTTACAGTTCAAGCCCGATGGAGTGTCACTTCGTACCAATCCTTCTTTTCTACCTAAAGTACATACTGACTTCCATTTGAACGAGCCTGTTTATTAAAGACTTTTTTCCCGGATCCTAAATCTCCTGCAGAACAGCGACTACATTCTTTAGACATAAAACGTTGTCTAAAATTCTACATTTCAAGGACAGCCCCTTTCCGTAAATCCGATCAGCTATTTATAGCATATGGACTAGTGCGAAAAGGGCATTCAGTGACTAAACAAACAGTGGCACGATGGCTCTCTTCAGCCATATCATTCTGCCATCAGCAGGCTGGAAGGCCTTTACCAACTCCAGTGAAGGCGCATTCTACAAGAGCGATGGCATCGTCCACCGCGTTGTTTGCCGGAGTGCCTCTACACCAGATTTGTCGGGCAGCGACATGGTCCAGCAGGCACACCTTTACCAGACATTATTGTTTGGAAGCTGTCAACGAAGCGGATACCGCAGTGGGGTAAGCAGTGCTTCATCATCTTTTCAAATAAGGTGAGCCTCTGTTCCCTCCTCCATTCTTGAGATTGCCTTGCTTTTAAGCTATATGTTGTTCTTTCAATTGTTCAGAATTGTTGCAATCTCAGCTCTAGGAGGTTACTGCTATCTATTCTATTCAAGCATGTGAATCTATGAAAGACACCCCTAATACTGGAGAAGAACAATTGTTACTTACCTGTAAACAGGTGGTTCTCCAGTATTGGTGTCTTTCATAGATTCACATGCGACCCACCCATCCTCCCCTCAGAGGCTCTTCTTCTCCTCATGCGCTATTATTACTAGTGCTACGAAAATCTGAGGGCTTGAGCTTCTGAGGAGAAGGTTCTAGAGGGTGCTTGAGCCTGATTGGCTGCAGTTTGGACTAACATAATGACACTGATATGTTGCAAATGAGTTTTTCTCTCTAATGCATTCCTATGTAGCAACCTTTGTGAAGGTTTTTCAGTATATATTTTATCTATTTTACTAATTATTATGACACTATATGTATATATATATTAGCATTATTGCTATTTTATTTACCGTGGGACTCCCACTTCGACGACAGGGAATATTCAAGCATGTGAATCTATGAAAGACACCAATACTGGAGAACCACCTGTTTACAGGTAAGTAACAATTGTTCGTATCCTGTCACCAGGGTCAGGGGAGAAGGGTAAGCCATGGTCTCCTCGTCCTCTGATCTGTGGTGCAGTAGTATAGCACGATTTAGCTCACGTTTTGACCATTCAGCAACGACCTATCAGACTGTTGAATCGAATTTATTTACTGGAAGAAAATAAAACATATATATTATTAAAATAAAAATAGCATGGCAACAATTGGATTGCAAAAAATTGAAATTATTATCATTAAGGACTTTTGCACTTATCTCTTAGAAAAACGTCAGCACTTCAAAGTATCCCCTTTTCATAAGAATGCCTTTTTATACTGTGCAACATTACCACTCCTGGCAGAGATGGGGGGAGGGGGAGTTTGTACCTGGGTGAGCTATATGCGTAGGATGTCCCCAAGACCAAGAGACCAGTGACCAGTGTGCCAACCATTTCCTGCTGCATCCTATCTATCTATCTATCTATCTATCTATCTATCTATCTATCTATCTATCTATCTATCTATCTATCTATCTATCTATCTATCTATCTATCTATCTATCTATCTATCTATCTATCTATCTATCTATCTATCTATCTATCTATCTATCTATCTATCTATCTATCTATCTATCTATCTATCTATCTATCTATCTACATACATACATACATACATACATACATACATACATACATACATATATATATATATATATATATATATATATATATATATATACCGCCCCCCCCCCCCAAGGGAGCCTCAAGTGATCCCAGGGGCTGATCAAAAGAAGCATGCTGATAGCAGTGCTGTGTTTTAAGCAGGAAATAAATGAGTGACATTAATTGCTCTGTAATGGGCCATCACTATCATATTTTGTCATTGATACCCCAGCTGAGAATATGTTTCAAAAACGAAGAGGCTCCAAATATTCTTCAAAAACCCCACCCCCATTTCCAAAAGTCACACTGTGGACACTTTTACTCGTTAATAAGGCCTGCCTGACCAGAACAGTATATTTGGCAATCATGTATTTGGTTGCATCTTTAAAATTGTAACAGAATTTACCAGCAATGTTTAAATATCTTTTGTGTTGAAATAAATCGAGAAAAATTTAAACAATGGCAAATTAATAGAATAATTATGTTAAATTCTGAGGAGAGGATCAGTGAATTTTATTTTTAGGTCGAGCCTAGAGGCAACGCCTAGAGCCTAGAGTATGCACTTGCAGCCCCACCCACTCTCCTCCCATATTTGTCATTGGCTTGTGTCATTGTCCTTCCTGGCTTCTGATTCATAAATAGGCTTGTCAGTCCCTCCTTGGTGCAGCCTTATCTGCATGTTACCTTCCATAACGACTGGACCTTTCATTTGGCTTGTTACACAGTCTGCGTTATAAGTTGGTGACCACTATTTTGTTTATTGACTAATGGGGACAATAGCTGCT
Organism: Lissotriton vulgaris; assembly: GCF_964263255.1. Lineage (NCBI taxonomy): Eukaryota > Metazoa > Chordata > Amphibia > Caudata > Salamandridae > Lissotriton > Lissotriton vulgaris. The sequence continues at coordinate 70,629,107 of NC_141699.1, forward strand.
GCTTCTTGTATTTGCAGCGCGCCCACATAGGGCAATGGCGACCGCTTTTTATATGGAGCGCTATGCCGCTCTAACTTTAAAATTGGCTGCCCCCTACCCCCCAGCACTCACAGTACAATGGCAATGCTTATTTAAAAAATTACTTTTAAGATAAACACGGCACCGCATCAGAGACACCGCGCTTTCTTTCAGCTTTTATTTTTTCATTTAATAAACTTGAATGCTGGGCAAGGTGCCCTCTTCAAGGACACTGCGCTTAGTTTCATTTTTTTTTTTTTTTACTTAGCCAGCACGCATGCGCTGCTCTGCGAGGCATGCTGTATTGTAACATGCACTTGAAGCCCCGCCCCCTCTCCACCCATATTTGTCATTGGCTTGTGTCATTGTCCTTCGTAAATGCTGGCTTCTTATTCATAAATAGGCTTGTTAATCCCTCCTTGGTACCGGCTTGTCTGCATTTGTTACCTCCCATAACAACTGGACCTTTTACTAGGCTTGTTACACAGTCTGCATTATAAGCCGGTGAGCTCTATGTTGTTTATTGTCCAACGGGAACAAAGACGGCTGCTTCTTGTGTTTGCAACGCACCCACTCAGAACAATGGTGGCCATTTTTCGTATTGAGCGCTATGCTGCTCTAACTTTAAAAGTGGCTGCCCCTTACTCCCACAGCATTTACGGTACAATGGCAACACTTTTATTTTTTATTACTTTTTAGATGAACGCAACGTCCGCCTCAGAGACACTGCGTTTTCTTTCAGCTTTTATTTTTTTATGTATTAACCATTTCAGTGACACCGCGCTCAGTAAAAAAAAGTTTAAACTTTTGATGTTGAGCGTGGCGCCCGCTTCTGGGACACCGTGCTCGGTTGAATTTTTTTTTTTACTTTACTGTTGAGCGCGGTGCCCACTTCAAGGACAGTTTGTTAAATACATTTTCCATAAGCCTGACATAGATATGCATGTTTCAGGGGTTCTGGCATTTAATACATTTATATCAGTTCAGACCATATTCAAATGGCTTATAATGAACCTGTTCTAGGCACTCAAATGGATACTGAGGGGCCGATCTAGAGATTGGTGGGTGGCCCACTAGGTCTGCGGAGGCCTTACTAAAACCAAGTTGAAGAGTATTTGGTCTATCCCAAATTCATCTCACTATATTGATTTATTTATAAAGTTTTATATAGCGCGAACTTGATCCCTAAGGATATTAGAGCGCTTTACAATTTAAGGCAAAGGTACAGCATGTGCAGAAGAAATACAGGCATGCATATTTACAGAAGTACATAAGTATATACAAACACATATGCATACACGTATAGATACATGCACACAAAAGAGACCAGTTACAGCATGCGCAGCAGAAGTACAAGCATACAAACCTCAATACAGACCTAACCATACTTAACCATGTAAGGACAGGCCAGATCATACCAAGCTACACAATTACAGGCCATAACATTCTGTAAAATAACTGACCTTGCCATACTCCACAATGACAGGCCATACATACCATTCTATACAATGACTGGTCACACCATACTATACTGGACAATAACAGGCCATATCATATCATACCATACCATTCTATACAATGACAGGGCACATAGTACCATACTATACAATGACACAAATGCATCGACATAGTATCATGGGCCAGAGATTCCTGAATTCAAATTCCTACACTAGTGTGAATACAAAACCTAGTTAGAATTTAGACAGGCTCCCCTTGTTATGGACACCGTACCCTCTCACACTGAAGTGGCTGCTTCATGACTGGTTCTGCTCCTCACCCAGGATAAGTTATTTTATATCCAGGGTGCGCTTCTAAAAAGGAGCGCCTTATAGGAAGCTTGTAATGTATCTCATCTCCTGCTGACCTGGATGTATCTGAGACTAGACCCTTCATTATTGAGTAAAACATGGTTCGCATGAACTTCTGAAGAAACCTTGGAGGACCCCTGACTATATCTTAACCACATGCGCGCTAGCGCAATTCCGCTCCTACGCGGAGATTTTCTAAATCGCATGTTACGTGACGAGCTGGGCTCTTCATCAGCGTGCGAGGAGGCTACGCCATGACGAGCCCAGCTCGTCATCAGCGTGGAAGGGGTTAAACTGACCTAATGGTAGACTATTTCTGGAAGGGTATAAACTGTAAATGATACGAGGGGTGAGAAACATGCTCTGTATCCATTCATGGTCAATATGTTTCGGTCACTAAAAATAGCCTGAACAGGGTCTACAGCCTTCTTCAGGATTAAGATCTTAATGATTGACACTAACCCTTATCTATCTTTTTACGGGCATGTATGGTGTAATTTGTAGATGCGTATGTAAGTTGTGAGCAAAAATAATTGGAATAAGTGATCCAGGGACATATTCTTATTTGATCATTAAAGAATGCCAATGCAATGTTTGGCCAATAACCCATCACACAAAAGGCAACATGCTGCCAGCACTATGTTATCTCAGAAGGGGGTTCCCTCAATATCCCAGAAAGAAACTGTCAACAAATCAGGCTCGAGATGGTCCTGTGGACGTGTTCATGGAACTGCGTCAGTCTTCGGAGCAAATCCTGAGGTACAAATATTAAAGTCACTGGTTGGAGCAGCTCTTCCAGTTTTCCTCCAATAGGCAGCAGGATTACATCTAAACCATTTCATAGAGGGAAACTCTCCCTTCCTTACTGCTGCAGGCTTGTTATCCAGGGCACGCGAGCCAAGCAAGAGATCTGAAAGGGTAGATCTAAATTGAACCCTGTGGCAGGTGAAATGTACCAGATTCGCTGCAGGCAAAATGAAACCTCAAGGAAAGTTCTTCCAGTCATCAAAAGCTCTATTTCCAGCTCCACCCTGTGGGCCCTGGGTATTTAAAATGCATCCCAAAACCTCCTGGTATCATGTTTCACAACAATTCCCCCAAATCCAACCCTCTGTTGAGTGGACCTGGATGAGCAGGTCTGTTGCCTTCCCGGTGACAGAGAGGGCTCCATGTCCGTCTTCTCCACCAATCTCTTGGCTGTTGAGAAGAATATCCCCAACACCTGATCTGAAGCAAGTGGTCAGGTGGGGTCACTTGCAGGTGACAAGGGGACTACTCTTTAGCACAGGAGGGGTATTTGCTTGATAAATGCACTAACTATAGAAAGTGAACAACTGTTTTCTTATAGCCTGAGAAACAAAATATTTAAAAAAAGGTGTTCAGATTTGTATGTGTCAGGTAAAGCCACATAAACCCAGTATTGTTAATATTAATAACCACCACAAGGGTAACGTAATCATTAAATGGTTAGGTTAGTAAAGCTATGAGACAGAAGACTAGAATGCCATTCCTGGGTGGGGTTGTGGAGGTCAAGTGGGACCCCATAATTTACAGAAACGTTGCTGGTCTGAGTGACTGAGAACCTGCACATTTAACTGACAATGTGTCTGGTAAAGTTTCACTACCCCCTCGTCCCCCCATGTCAGGGCGGTGTGTCAGTTGCACCGATGTCCAAAGAGTGAGCGGCACATCATTTAAACAGAACTTATGTGGCTGAGGACTGGTTAGAAAATCTCCGGTCACAGTAAAGGGAAAAGCCCCAAAGACCAAACAAAAAGAAAACACAAAATCGGAACATATTGAGGAATGTGTAAATTGAAGAATGCTTTTGTAGATTTTTTTCTTTGCAGTATATTTACTGATGACGTAATTAGGACAGATCTAAAGCAGTGCGTTTGAGAGCAGAGAGACAGGAAACTAAGACATGGGCAGTGTAGTGGTTTGCTGAAGAAACTATCCATCCTTCTCTCTCAGTGGAAATGGGAACGCTCATAAACATTGCCAGATCCACCACACCGTCACCCAAAGAATGCACAGCTACTGTCATGACCTTTAGGTTAGACCCAGCATAGACATACCGATTACATACGTCCCATCCACACGACATAACGGTCTTACACAGGTGACCTTTTACCTAGTAGCTTACTTCTGTCTCTTCGACAACCAGGATCTTGTTACCATATCTTAATCCCTGTACCTGCCGAACATAAACATGTGCCCAGGCACGGTAGATTTATTCTGTACAAGGGTCACCACTTTTTTCATCCATGGCCAACTGCCAGAAGTGCATGATCATATTAGTTTAGAAAAGGATTAGCAGGAGATTAGAGAATGTTTTCAAAACATATTGATTCAGGAAAAACCCTGGAGTGACCACTTTTGTTTAAAAGACCCTCACACCTGCTTAGACAGACAGAGGAGAAATTCCTTCCAAGCTGAGATGAGGCTCTGCCAGCTGATCCTTTGACTAGTAGAGATCTGACATCCCTTGCGGGGTGCCATCCTCGACGCAGAGACGGGGTCCTTCATTCAGAACCATCAGTTGAGGGGTTAACACTTCCCCGGAGAATTCTTGGCTCCATTAGGTTCCAGTAGGACATATCCTAGCACTTACACATACATGCTTCACCTACACCTCTAGGCTAGGCACGGTTAGGTAGGATACGCATCGTAGGAGTGCGCCAATGCTATTGTTTTATGTAATATGCTTTTATTAATCTTATTAGTACTATGGTAGAAATGTATCTACTTTTTACAATATTGGTACTAGAGATTACATTTGTCTGCTCCTGTTTTTTGATTGTCGCAGCTAACATGTTTCATACTAGACGTTAGACCAATAAATAACTATTAAAACCGTTCCAATCGTCATTCTATGTATTCTGAGAAAAGCCAGCACGAGTGACTGAGCGAAAGATAACGTATTGTTTGTATTGTTTCCACAATACCTGAGGAATCAGGGTTGTCATGTTCAGTGGTCGCCAGAAACTACCCACCACAATGTATAGTACAAAGGGGTGGTAGTGGCACTGCAGAGCTAGCAGGTCTAATGGCTGACTTATCCTGTGGGGGTGTACAGAGTCTGTCTGCACACCAAGCCCTCAGTTTAGGTCATCTAAAACGTGCAGGTTCTGGGGGGTCCCAGGAACTATACAACACTACCATTTCATTTATGTGACATCACTAGAACACGCTAGAAAGTATACTTTCTTAAAACTATTTGGTTTCGACAAAAATATGAAAGATGATGAGCTATAACTTAGATTTCCTGCACAAAGGACAAAAACATGAGGTCTTGTAATAGAAAGATGGTCCCTGCAGAAAATGAGACCTGGACGCACGCCATGTACTGCCGGAGAGACACTGAGTGCACCGTTGGCACAGGAGGCTGGTGTTAAAGAGGTGATGGACCAAGTTTGACAGACTGTGCTGTAAACAGAGCCCAGAGAGCTTGTCACCAGAGGACAGAAGACATGGATAATGAGATCAAGCACCTGTTTACCAGAAAATCTAAAAATACAAAAAATATACTGGAAGAGCCCCCAGTCATATAGCACCCTTTTACTGTCCTTGTGAGCCAGAACAGATATAAAAACACAGGGACAAGCAGATCCAACTCTGAACTGCCCCCAAAAGGAGTATGATCCCTCTTGCGGTGGAGCCCAACAGCATCGGCAATATCTTGCTCCTGCTGTTCAACATCTGCCTTGCGTCTACAATCATCGCCATCAATATTGCTGTCTTTGCCTCCATCATACTCGAAAAGTCGCTGAGAAAGGAAAACCGGTTCCTCTACATGATGAGCACATGTCTGAGCGATTTCTTCACCGGGGTGGGGTGGTTCTACATAGGGGTCTTTGATGTCCTTGAGGGGTATCCTGGCAAAAATGACACTCGCTTCATCGTCCCAAGCTTCATGGGGCTCTCCTACTTAGTTGTCCTGGCAGCTCAGGTGGACAGGTACCACGCGGTGACCTGGCCCATCCAGTACTCACAGAGAGTGACCGTGGGGAGGTCCACGCTGGTCATCGGGGGCCTCTGGCTGTACACCAGCGCCATCACAATGGCGCTAATATTTTCACCTACAGCTGTGTCAAAGCGAATCAATTCAACAGGCACTTTTATTTCCAACTTTATCACCCTTGGCATCATGGTGGGTCTCAACATCAAACTGTACCTGATCGCTAGATACCAACTGGAGAGGGAAGCGCCCACGCCGGGGAGGGAGGCCAAGCGCCGCGCCCTATACCTGATCGTGGTTGTCGCTGCCAGCTTCCTCGTCTTTTGGGCACCCGTTTCCCTGCGCCTTGTTTTATGCAATTTGATGTCTTTACCATGTCCAGCCATAAGCAATTCTGCCACTGACCCTCTTGCAATCCTGCCCCGCATCAACTCCGCCCTGACCCCGGTCTGGTACATCCGGGGCTGTGTCCTGCTCAGGGAATTGCTGCTGGGGAGATTCTGGCTCTGCTGCTGCTGCGGGTTTTGGCGGTAAGTTAGCAGAGGGTGTAAATTAGAATGAGCGTGCCCTTTGACCTGCTGGGCTTTTTTTCTCATTGTATCAACATTTTCAATTTGACACATACTGGCTACTGTGGGCTGGGCCCTGGAGCACACGTGGGGTGGTTTCATACTGGCATGACCAGTGTTGTAATGTTCCGACTAGTAGAAAAATTCATAAAATCACCTAAAGGTGGTTTTTGTTCCTCTTATCAGTGCATACATTAAACAGATAATATTAGAAGAAAGCACTTTAAAATGTGTTCTAGAGCTGCCTTAATGACCCCTGCCTGATACTTAGGGTTACAAAAGCAGAAAGACCATATTAGAAATTAAAACAAACGATTTTACATTTATCAAACATGGCCGGATCGCTTTGCAGAACTTCAAAACGTGAACTGATGGCGGTATTGTTCTAGAAAAGGTGGCAACCCTACCTGCATGGCAGAGCGCCCTGAAGCAACAGCTGAAAGCACCCGGTGTGAAGCTGTGATAATGCAACTGTCAGCGCAGTACAGGGGAAGCTGGCACCGCCTTGCTGTATGTGCTCTGTCTGTCCAAGCAGATACATTTGGTAAGCCAGTGCACAGGTGGGCACCAGGGTGCTGCTGTGTATGGGTGCCATCCGGCACTGAAAGGGCCCTAGATCTGTGGACCTAGCACTTTCCAAGGTGCCTTCAAATGTCAAAGGAGCTACGAATAGTTCTCAGTCAATACCTATCTCCACGCCACCCTGACACCTTGTTTAGTTCCTGGGCTTCCATTTCAGGGGCGTTGTGAACACCCCGCTTTACCACCAACAGTGGGGTAGGTTTTTTTATGGACGTCGTCTGTCTGCAACTCGACAAGCAAAAGCTCATAATTAACCGAAGAAAGAGGAGTTTATAGGAAAGAGAAAGAAGGATGGAAGGTTAAAAGGAAGGATGAGTGAAAGGCTGCATGTGTGGGTGAATGGGTGGGTGGATGTGGGTGGGTGGATGAAACGATGCATCAGTGAGTAAAAAGGTGGATGGGTGAAAGGATGCATGTGTGGGTGAATGGGTGGGTGGATGTTGGTGGGTGGATGCATCAGTGGGTGGAAGGGTGGATGGGTGAAAGGATGCATGTGTGGGTGAATGGGTGGGTGGATGTTGGTGGGTGGATGCATCAGTGGGTGAATGGGTGGATGGGTGAAAGGATGCATGAGTTGGAGAAAGTATGGGTGAAATGGTGCATGTGTCAGCGAAAGCACGGGTGAAAGAGTGAATGGGTGAAAAATGGGGAAAGAGTGCATTGGTGAAAGGATTTGTGAGCGGGAGGGAGAAAGGATGAGTGAAAGAATGTGTCTGTGGGTGAAAGGATGGGTCAAAGGGTGGATGGGTGAAAGGGGGGGTGGGTGAAAGGATGCATGGGTGAATGAAAGGAGGCATGGATGAGTGAAAGGATGGGTGAAACGGTAGATGCGTGAAAGGATGTGTAAAAAGGTGGATGGGCGAAAGGATCCATTGGTGAAAGGATGGGTGAAAAGATGCATGGTTGGGTGGAAGGATGTGTGTGTGTAGGTGTAACAATGAGCGAAAGGATGGAAGGGGATTGGGATGAGTGAGGGAGAGGAAAATATGGGTGAAAGAGTGGATAGATGAAAGGGTGGATGGGTGAAAGGATACATGGGTGGATGAAATGATGCCTGTGTGTGTGAATGGAGGTGTGGGTAAAGGCATGAGTGAAAGAGTGGATAGGTGAAAGGATGTGTGGGTGGGTGAAAGGATGCATGGGTGGGTGAATGGGTGAAAGGATGTGTGGGTGACTGGGTGAAAGGATGGATGGATGAAAGGATAGAAGAGTGGATGGATGGAGTGCTGAATGACTGAATGATGGATGACAGGATGTAAAGGTGAAAGGGTGGATTCATGGATAGATGTTGAGATTGAAGAGACAAGGGAGCACTTACAGGGCGAGCCGCTCTCACATGCTTTGCTTTCTTGGTACCATCAGAGCTTTGGTTCAAAGTGGGGGGTATTTTCATTTTCTGACTATACTTCCATTTGATAAGGTGGTGTGTCCTGGGAGATGTATGCTTGTTTGCTTCCACTAAACCAACAGATCGCAAGTCACACTCGCTGAGAGTAAGACTCACGCATCAGGTCTGAGTGACATCCCATAGCAAGCAAGATCACACAGCTGCTGGGAAGGGCTGAAACTGGGTAACTAAATGCAGCACTCTTCGCAAAACATCTGTTGGGAGCTGCACAGGGCGGCAATCCCTAACATAACAGGGGCATCCTCCACCAGAACCAATCAGCGGTTGGGGGAGGAACTCTGGACACACCTCAGTCCCTCTCTGTTATTTGGGGAAACGTAATACCCAATAACGGATCTACATTCCGTGAAACTGCAAACGCTAAATCTATTTTAGTGAGTTTTTGTTTTTTGATCTATTTACATTTTTTTATCATTTCACTTATATCACTTTCTGTGCTGCTGTTCACGTCAATGGTTGTGTCATCACATTTCCAGTGACGTAACGTAAAATGATGCCACCCCCTTGCAGAATGTGAAGAGGGTGCCCCAGAGTCTCCATAGCTCATAGATATTCATTGGCCTTAGCTGGAATGTTTTTTAATTTTTTTATTTAATGCAATTTTATAAAGCGCAAACTTTACCCAAAGGTGTCTGAGCGGATTACAAAAGAACCAGTTCAATTACATAAGGACTTCGGAGTACATGAGGTACATAAAAGATACAAACAGAAAAACTCTAAATTCACCTAAGAATGGGAGTAAGTACATATGTCTACTACAGATACTAAGGGTTAGAGTTACATATAAACAAGTTTCAAATTCACTCAAGATTACATTTTAAAAAGCGATTTAGGTTGGACAATTATATATTACATATTTACAGAGCATGAAATTCTTGCCGTCGTTCAGCCAGGCGTTGAGGTGGTGAATGGGGCCGCCTTGAAGGGTTGTGGGGCCCTGAAGGGTTCCCAACCCTTAGGCTGCAAGGGCCTGCGTTACGCCCCTGCACGCTACTAAGGGGCATATGTATGAACAAACCGTTTTGCAAGTCTTTAATGGTGATTTTTTGTGAAACGCTATTAAGGACTCGCAAAATGCAATGTGTGTAGGAATCGCAATAATAATTTCGATCGCTGTAATCTTCCTTAATTGCGAATCGCAAATTGCGATTTGCAATTAAGGAATACCTTCCTATTCATTCCTATGGGCTTTGAGGCCCATAGGAATGAATGGGAAAACATTCGCAATTTGTGAGTACCCATTAGGTACTTGCAAATTGCGAATGCAATTTCAAGGGTACAAGGATGTAAAAAGGACATCCTGATGCACCACTGATATATATATATATGTGTGCACATGTGGCGTGCACCAAATGCCACTTTTGAAAAATGCTAAAAAGTGCATTTTTCAAAGAAACTGGAAGTTGGTGATCATTTGCGATTCCTAAGGGCAAAATCTCACAACTTGGGTGCTTCCTGCATTGCATTTGCGATTCCTTATATGCATTGGCGAAATAGGGAATCTCAAATTTTGCGATTCCCTATATTGTGAGGGCCTATTGGCATGATAATGCCAAAAGGCTTTTCCCCGTTCATAAACGGGCCGTTTCTGAGAATCGAATAAGGCTTCATACATATGCCTCTATCCTACTGATTGGTTCATTTTACTCAAAAGAATGTTCAAAACTTGAAATTCCACGTCCAACTGCGTAAAAGCACAGGGTTAGCACATTTTTAGCAGTCGTACTTTTAAGGGCAGGGGAGGTAAAACTGGAAGGCAGGAAGGTGTTAATGCCAGGTATGAGAAGTGCTTTGAACACTAAAAAGTTCGACCTCTGAGAAAATTCACAAACGTTACACATGACAATAAGCAACACCCCCCCCCCCCATACCTTTTATTATTACGACTGGCCATTGACTGTAATGAAGTGTGTATTTTCTTATTCTAACTCCCTAAAGCGCTTTGCTAGCAGGGTAGGTTATAAAGCGACGAGGCAAACATACCTGCACTTTTAGCAGCGTATTTACAAGCCTCTTGTGCCGCCGTGGTGTGACTTTTTGTGGCACACCGGCGGCGGATTTTCCTTTTCTTGTCCTTGTAAATACGGCCCCTTCACACACAGCACTTTGCGTGGAAGGGGCGTTCCATGGGTGTTGCTGTGGGTGTTCCCACCCAACACTCATGGAACCTGACACATTTCCAGATTTACAAGAAATCGTAAACTTGGAAATGCATCTGAGTGCTACACCTTCCCAGGCAAGCCCTTTGGCTGCGCCACGCTGTGGCACTTTCAAAGCAGAGGGATGCGACATATTTACAAAAATTTCACATCCCTGTGCTTTTCCCTGCACTGGCGCACAATTGGCTGTCATGCGCCGACACAGGCACCCTTGGACCATGGTGCAAGAATGCCTGAATCAGGGATGATTGTTTATGTGCGGGAAGGTTTCCCTCCTTGCACATAAATAATCTGAAATGGCGTTTTTCAACTTCTGCACACATAGAACTTGCAACGTAATTTTTCTGAATGATTGTTTATGTGCAGGAAGGGCCACCTCACTGTACATTAACAATCACCAGAGGTGATTTCCTCGTTCCATGTGTGCTGCAGAATGCAGCACGCATAGAAAGAGGAACAAAAACTAGGAGAAATTAATACATTTCCCCTCGTTGTGCCTCCCTGCGCCTAGTATTCAGATGCATTTCCAGGTTTACGATTCCTCTTAAATCTGGAAATGTGTCTGGTTCCGTGGGTGTTGCGTGGGAACACCCACAGCAACTTCCATGGAACTCCTGTTTCTCGCAAAGTGCTGCGTGTAAAGAGGTCGTATTTACAAGGACAGGAAAAGCCACGCAGCGTGGTTTTTGGTGTCCTTGTAAATATGGGGTAGGAAAATGCGCCACCGGTGTGTTACAAAAAGTGACACACCGACGGCGCAAGGGGCTTGTAAATACGCCCCATCGTTTTTGGATACATTTGCTCTAAAGTACCTAAACACACTACTGGCACCGGTCCTCCCAAAGATAGTGTTTGTCTTCTTCTGTCAGGGTTAACACATGCTATGAGGACTGATCTGGTCCTTACAGTGTGGGGGACACACACAGGCACGCAAACACGCACACACACACCACCACCCCCTTGTATGCATGGAAAGCAAAGATTTCTTATATGTCCGGTCAGAGGTGATGAGGTTTAGATGAATCCTCAGAAAGAATAGCTGGAAAGTCATAGACATAAGGCTGAAAAAAATGAAGTATGTCTTCCCTTTATGAAAAAACCCTTGGGGCATAGGGGCATCGAGTAATACCAGGAAAATAGCGCAGGGCTCTTATGCGCTTGCTGCATACAAGAGATGGGTAAATTATCCAGCATTTACAGATTCCTGCCCTTGAAGTGCTGTAACCAGGGCCACTGAAATTATGCAATTGCGCGGCTGCTGTGATTGTCGCACCAATTTCCGCATTTGCCACATAATCCATCATCTGCCTTATAATTTGCAGATTTTAACAAAAAAAGATTTTCTAGCTCTAACGGTTCAAAAGTTACTCAAAATGCAGTCAACATGTTGCTCGCAGTGAAAGGCCCTTTACAAAGCTGGACAAGTCACCTTTCTGTTGCTTATTGCTATATTTGGGTGTTAAACTGGTACAAATGCGGTGCAACCAATGCTGAGACTGTGTTACCAAGTTTAAAAATAACAAAATTATGAAGTAATAATTAAATGAGCCATGTTGTGCCACATAATTTAGCTTTACTTGCTGCATAATTTACTCAAGCCTGCCACTTACTTAGGCCCTCCCCTGCCACATTCCAGGGGGTCTAGTTATAACATGCAGTAAACGTGTGGTAAAACAGGTGCTAAAGTAGTACATTTTTAGCACATATTTTGCCAATGTCCTGGTGGTAAACTGCACTGACGCCAAACAGCAATCAACGGCAACATGGCAAACATTTCAGTGCCCTGCTTGCTTCTCCCAATGTGTGGCCGGAATTTAATGCTTATTGTGGCAATGTTGCTCTTACAATAGTGACAAAATGGAGCTCTATGTCCTGCTATGCCACCTGCAGGACATTTCACTGTTGGACCCTAAAGAAATGCCTTATAGCTTAGAAGATTGTAATGGAGGCGATTGCAGCCCTTCATTTTGATTTTATTGGAGGTGGAAAGTGTTTACCACCTTAGATGTCGTCAGAAGAATTTCTGCTAATTTTAGCTGCTGTTTGACAGCCATGAAATCTTGAGTACTTACTTTATAGGACATTACCGCATATGCGGTATTGATTGTATGTGTGGGAGTACTACCACATTTTAATTGCACTCATGCTTTCCTTTGCAATGGTGACCCCAAATCTGCCAAGAATCAGAGTTACAATTATCTAAATAGAGCAGTCACTGCTGCGGTAAGAAGTCCATCTGAGTAATCTCCAGCAGTCACTGCTATGGTACGAATTCCCTCTGAGTGATCTCCAGCAGTCACTGCTGCGGGCAGAAGTCCATCTGAGTAATATCCAGCAGTCACTGCTATGGTAAGAATTCCATCTGAGTGATATTCATCAGTCACTGCTAAGGTAAGACATCCATCGGAGTGAGCTCCAGCAGACACTGCTATGGTAAGAATTCCATCTGAGTGATCTTCATCAGTCACTGCTATGGTAAGACGTCCATCTGATTGATGTCCCGCAGTCACTGCTGTGGTAAGAAGTCCATCTCAGTAATCACCAGCAGTCACTGCTTCGGTAAGAAGTCCACCTGAGTAATCTCCAGCTCCTGGTCTACTTCCGCATCACCTGGTCCTTCCAGCTGCAGACTCAAGGTCCTCGTCAACTCTCCTGCAACTCCCGACATTAATGGGCATTCATCTTCCAGGACTCCTGCTCACGCCTGAGTGACATAGGCTCTGTCCCCTCTGCTTGCAGGAACCTCGCAACTAGAATCGACCTTCGGATTCCACCTGACACTTTCTCATTCGTCAGCAACAGCACTTTCCTGAAGTCCCCCATTGGGGTCGACTGCGGTTTCCGACACCACCTCACACCTATGTACCGGGCTTCCCTGGTGGAGGTAACGTGGGTACCAGGGCAGGGCTTAATTTGTGCCGGTGCTTTCCGGTGCTTAGCACCGGCACTTATTTCTTAGGGCCGGGTCTACACAGATTTCGATTTGCTTGTAAAATATTTAAATTCGGAGCCGCGGACCGCCTGCCTTTAACTGCCCGTGTGAGGCCCCCTGCCTCAAGCCTAACAAACTGCAATATTAGAAGTGTTAGTGCGGTATAATTACAGGATTAACCCGGACGCGTCTGTTCCTCCTTGGCGCCGCTCATCAGTTTCCCCTCCAGCCGGACAAATGCAGATTTGAACAGTGTTTCCACTTTTGCCCGCCATACCGTACTGCGCACCTGCAGCGGCGCTAGTCCGTCGAATGGGTTTGAGTCATTTCAAAAAGCAAGCAGAGTGTGTCCCGATGACTCGAGCAGCAGCAGGCCTGTCATTAAATCCAAAAGGTAAATAAGTCATTATTTCATTTTAGCATGCGCTAGTAGTACTGTAGTGTGAGTGAAGTGAAGCAAGTATGTTGCTTTATTGGGTGAGAACGTACGTGCCCGGAAGAGAGCACCTCATTTACTGCGCGATGTCTTTATGTAAATGACCTTTCGATTGCCGTCATAATCTGATTTAAGTGGACAGAGCGGGAGAATGCATCGCAGCGCTATTCTGAAGGGAAAGAAGGCGTGTGCCCAAGGAGAAGTGTATACTGCACTGCCCAGCACAGCGTCGGAAAACAGCAGGCCGCTGAGGCAGGAGGTGGGTAAGAGCCACGCTCGTCGTCAGTGTTGTGTGTGCATGTAATCGGTTGCTGGCCTTGTACGATCTCGTGCCGTACCAGATAATACACCACACACATTCTTTGTTGCCGCTCAATCAGACACACGCCTTCGAGCCTGTTTATTATCTACTCTTGTCCCTATATCACGGGTCGCGACTATCGGGACTTTCGGGGGAGGGGGGGGGGGGGGGGGTGGAGGGTAACCACAGAAAAGCCCTGCAGGGGAAGGGTACTTGGGATGACCTACTGCCTGAAACACAACAGGTGTGAGGCAAGATCGTTTACGGGGAAGTGCTACAGGGATATGGAAAAAGGGCTGAAGAAAACTAAGCAACACAGGAAAAGCCAGCTTGAACATCTCTGCCAGCCTCGCACTGCACTGACTGAACATGAAAACCACACCGGGGGTGAGTAACTGCAACCCCCCCCCCCCCCCCCCCCCCCCCCCCACCGTCACGGAATCAGTGACCTAGTTGTGTGAAAATTTGGATACATTCGATGAGCTGGTGCCTCGGCGAGGGTTGGGGACCAAAGAGAAGAGGTACCTTCATCTTGGAGAAAACCAGCAGGCCTCGTGGAGCAGCAGAATATCCACAGGCAGGCAGCCGTGATTACCCGGGTGAGTTGAACTGTCCCACCACCTTGCTGCAAACTGTGAATAATGACTGGCAGGAAGTCTTATTGGCATCACCATACTTTGAGTAGTCCGAGGGTGCCTTTGCATACAGTTCACTTCTAAGGTTTCCATCACAGAACATGGTCTGAAATGGCCTGGGAAAGTGGGCTATAATCAATCAGAAGGAGCACTGTCGACAAACAAAGCCAGGCTCATTCTGAACAGATTTCAGAAGCCTCCGGTACCTGCATAAAGAGTTTATTCTACAAAGAAAACATCAGTTGCTTAAGGAGCTCTGCAAGGGGATTCCCTGAAAAAATGTGAGATCCTCTGATGACCAAACACTTGCCTATGTATACAATATCAGACTCCACGTGACTAATACACAGTCAATAGCGGCAATCCACGGCAACAATTTATTGAAGTCTGCACCCGTGCATCACGAAAGGAGCAGGCATTGATCATACACACCATGGACAGCAATAAGCTAAAGGATATGAGGCAATCTTGTTAGTAATATAGCTTACCAAATAAGGCATCACGTTTATTATCAAATGAAGCAACCTGGATGTGTCACCATCAGAGCTTCAGTAAGTCTCTAAGGAATACGTTTCCACCTGACCACCGTTTTCATAGTTTGTTTTCTGAGTACTAACTACTGCCAGGCAACAATTGCATTTGTTTGTTCAGCTTCCTGCAGGTGGCATGAATGCAAACGCTGTCCTGTCCTCATCTGGGCTGTCTCTTTTCACTTACCCATTTAATGCACGTAGCACCCCGTCTGACCTGCTCTATCTACCCTTCTGTAACACACTCTGTAATTTTACATCAACACTCCCTACTTTGATGCCATTGAGGCATTACCTTGCGGACGGATTTTTATTCATCAAGGACGTTATTTCCTCCTGCGCTTCCCTTTCCTGCTCTCTTAAATCAAGAACCATCTGTCTTACAGGGAGCATTTCAGTTGCCATCAAACCTTGATTTAGGCAGTGTGTGCGAAAAATCTCTACAGTTCATCCCTCGCCTGCAGCACCTGCAATTCTCATCCCCAGTGGAGGACATTTTCGAGATTTTATGTTTGATCCTTCTAGAGTCCTAATACAAAATGTCCCATTTCTTTGCTATTGTTGTAGGAAACAGCTCTCATTCTAGACTAGGCTGCGTAATGCTGGTGTTTGGTGGCCCTCTTGCTTAATTGCTGATTTTTCATCCATGAACCCCAGCCTAAAATTTTGAATAAATACTTCTGAATTTTGAAACATGCCTTCTTAGCCTATCGTCCTCACGTCTTACTTTTTTAAGCAGTGTTTACATGCTTCCTTTAGTAATTATATTTGCATGCGTTTCCTCACACAGGCGCAAAACCACTTTATACTTCTCAAAAATAAAACAACACCTCTATACAATAGCGAGAGTGGTCAAAGACTTAATCAAATCCTCTACATCTCTGTCCTCCTGGTCTCTTTTTGTCACGATTCATCTCAGCCCAGGCTATATGGCCTGCATGCCTATGTGTGATATTACCATGATTTATGGCCTGGATGCCTATGTGACATTTCCATGGATTATGGCACAGGTGCTTATCTGTGACATTTCCATGCTATTTGGCCTTAAGCCTTAAGTGTGACATTTCCAAAGCATTTCCCACTGTTTATGGCCTGGATGCCTATATGTGACATTTCCACGGTTTATGGCCTGGATGCCTGTGTGACATTCCATGGTTTGTGGCATGGGTGCTTATGTGTGACATTCCCATGTTTTCTGGCCTAAGTGCTTATGTGCGACATTTCCATAGATTATGGCATGGGCTCTTATATGTGACATTTCCATGCTTTTTGGCCTGAGGCCTTGTGTGACATTTCCACTGCATTTCCACTGTTTATGGCCTGGGTGCCAATAGGTGACATTTCCACAGTTTATGGCCTGGGTGCCAATATATAAAATTTCCACAGTTTATGCCCTGGATGCCTGTGTGACATTTCCACGTTTTATGGCCTGGATGCCTATGTGTGACATTTCCACAATTTATGGCCTGGATGCATATGTGGGATATTTCCATGCTTTCTGTGTAGGTGCTTATGTGTGACATTTCCACAGTTTATGGCATGGGTGATTGATTATGTGTGACATTTCGAAGGTTTATAGCATGGGTGCCTATGTGTGACATACCCATGCTTTCTGGCCTGGGTGCTTATGTCAGGTAATTATTTAAGATTTACTATGCTCTGAAAGTTAATACAGTTAAATATGTAATGAAAAATGTGTTGTGCACCATTTTGGTCTTATTTTTTATAAATTTTTCTTAAGGGGAGAATCCCACCCAAACCCCTCTAGCAGTCGTTAGGCTTGCTGTTCTTGCTCCGCACCGTATGGGGGCTGGTCTAACAAAACTTGCCAGGGTTCCCAGTCTGGCCCTGTTTGCATGATGTTATTATTTTTTTCAGTTTAGAGTGTTTTTGGAATGTTTTGGTGTATTTTGTCACATAAGATATGTAAAAGTTGTTTCTTTGAACTCATGACACACAATTATACTCTGTTAAAAATGGCATACCCCAGTATTGTGCTTTCCCTCAATCGGCACGGAGCACTAGAATTTTTCACAGGTCTCTTTTCAATGCATTAGTCATTGTAGCTAATTTATTTCAAAATTGTGCTTTGAATGCACTTTTGATTTAATCTTTTCTAAATTTTCACATGGCAGGGGAGCCTCCTATCAAAACCTTACTGAAATTCAGATCGGGTATAACATCTGACTTTCAGCAGTGCCAGTTGAGGATGTGGGCGGGGACAATAGTTAGTGAGTGGAGCCAGTGGAGGAAGTGGGTGGAGCCAAGAGTGAGTGGGTGTGGCCTCCGACAAACATTTGAGCACCTGGACTTCATTTTTTACAAATTAAGCACTGTACCAGGGTATCCACAGGTGAGGTGGCTCTCCAACCTTCTGTCTTCCACAGGGTTTCTTCAGGGTCCACTGGGAAGGGCTCTTAATCTTTAAAATTCTAACCGCGACCTATACTTGTTGTACAGAGCATGCAGTTTTGTTCCCACACTGCACACGCTCTCCATGGGGTTCCCAGTCACTCACCTTTGATGGTTCTGTGGGTCCCCAGCACTTCTATGTCCTCTCTACCTTGTCTTGACCCAAGTCGTGGTTCTTATACCACTATCCTAGTATATGGTTTGGTCCCTTCCTTGGGTCCACTGTGTATTCTGTGCTATTTACTGTATTTGTTCGCAAAGTATTGTGCGCAATGTGATTATCTCCGGGTAGGAGATATCTAAACGTGTTAGAGAGTATTATAAAATAAATACATGTTTTTATAAATACGTTGTGACGTCCTTTTTCACTTAATCTAAACAATAAGATTGCATTCTGGTAAAACAAGCTGCTTTACACTCATTCTTGATTGAGCCTGAAGGCTGCTCTCGACAGCTACCACTTAGAGCGCTTGCTAAAGTTGTCTAGGACCTCTTAAATCCCCATAAGGGTTGTGTGGACTGGTGCATGGTGCCCACTTACATTAGTGGACATCATATACCAGGCAAACTTCTCACATTGGTGTGCAGCGGTTGGGATTCAAGCCTGCATTGTTTTACCAGATAAATCTTTGTGTTGATTAATTGAAAAACCATCACTAATACTAGGCACATATAATACAAGCTCAGAATAGTAAGTTCTACTTAACTTAGTGTTGGGTAAGTCAAGGGTCTAGCACACCCTTTCTCCAACCTCAGATAGTTTAGTTCTCACTAGGTGAGGTAAGAGCAACACCACATCTCATTTAGTATGTCTGCTAAAGGAGATGCCAGTAGCTCTCTGTCTACTAGATACAGTGAGCTTTCGTTCCAAGAACTGAAAGCCCTGTGTGCCTCTAGGAAGCTGAAGGCAGGGAAAAGTGCCAACACTCAACGCCTCCTGTAGATGTTACTCAGTTTTAAAGCATGCTCTCACTCTCATTGATGCGTTGGGCTTAACCACTGAGCAATAAAGGATTAAGTTCAGAGAAACACAGAAAGCATAGACCCAGGACTGGGTAGATTTTGTGGTGCCATTAAGGCTCTGGAAGGTTGGTTACATGGAAACAAAGTGCATGACTCCTTAGGATTGTACAATTTGATAATAAGGGAGCAATTCCTTAATAATTGTCAGAACCAGCTTTTGCACTAGTACCTGGTGGACTCTGATCTGAACTCACCCCAAGAATTGAGAAAGAAGGCAGACAAGTGGGTTCGCACAAGGGTGCAGCAGAAAAACAAGGGTAATGGTGGTGACCAGAAGAAGAACGATTCTTCTAAAACTCAAGATAAGGGTGGGGACAAGGGTAAAGACAAGAAAGAGTCTTCTCAAGTGCCCCAAAAACCTGCATCTGGGGGTGGGGGGGAGTTACAAACTTCCAAGAAAGACAAGAAGAAACCTTGGTGCTATATTTCTATGGTAAAAACCCAATGGACAAAGGATGCTTATTGTCCTAAAGCCAATGAAACCTCTACTACCACTGCCCATAAGGCATCTGCACCCCTTAGTACAAGTGGTAGTACTTCCCCCAGGGGATTAGTAGGGTTGCCCTTGAGTTCTGAGGTGGGTTCTAACTTAGTCAGAACTCCAACTCTGCTGTTTTGGTATGTGATAGTGGCATAGATCTTCCCACCTTACTAGTCAGGACCACTAACTTGGTCAAGTACAGGCAACAACCTTTGATAAATGGAAAAGAGGCCTTGGCCTACAAGAACACAGATGCCAGTGTCACTATAGAAACAGAGAATCTTGTGTCTCCTGACCAGATGATACTTGGACAAGTGTACCACGTGGCTAATGCTAGCAACGTCAGGACGTACCATTCCCTGGCAGTTGTGAATCTCAGCTGGGGAGGGGTAACTGGACCTAAGAAGGTTGTGTTATCTTCAGACCTACCTCTAGATTATTCGTTGGGCAATATTTTGGAAACTTCAGCCTGGGCTGAAATAGAGTTCAGGACTCATGCAGAAATGTTGGGCATCTATGCAAGTGTGTCTGCTGTGACAAGGGCCCATGCCAAATAGCTTTCCAGTGAATAGGACCTGGATCCTGGCACAATTGACCAGGTGTCTTCCAAGAAAAGGAGCAGGAGGGGTAAGGCTGTGCCTTCCCCACAGACTCAGAGTGTGGATCAGTCTCTTAAGGGAGATTATCTTAGCCTCTGTGAAGGTACTGCCTCAGATGAAGTTGAGCCTGATCAGGTTGAGGTCTTGGGGGAGGAGGGCCCTTCCATAGCAGATTTAAGTTTGGAGCAGCAAACCTGCCTGTCTCTTGAATCCCTCAGACAGCACGCTGCTGCTGAGGCCTCAGGGAATATTAGTGGGTCCCATAGGTACTGGGATGATGGACGTCTTTACTCAGAGGGTAGAGACTCCAAGGCTGGTACCACCAGGAGGTTGGGTATACCCCAGATGTTTAGAGGGTTCTTACGCACCCTTACACATGATATTCCTCTGGCAGGACACGTACGGCAAAGCAAGACTTGGGACAGGCATATCCCTCACTTTCACTGGACCCATATGCCTTAGGACACTAAGGAGTTTTGTTGCTTCTGTGCCACTTACTAAGCCAATTGTAAGTCAGGTGGTATCACACAGGCCGCCTCAATTCCACTTCCAGTGGTTGGGGTTCCCTTTGAGAGGGTTGGGATTGACATTGTTGGTCTCATGAACGCTCTTACAGCATCTTTGATTTTATGTTATTTATTTTATTTTAGGAGTTTTCTATAGGGTTAGCCAGACCCGAAGGTATTGGAGCACTTCACAAGAGTCGGCCTGCGAGAGACATACAATCTAGACAAAAGTAAACATATTAGCTCAAGGCGCATTTCAAGTCTCAGTGCAATGTCCCCAGTGATGCAAGGGGGTCAGATAGTGTTCAAGTTGTGTGTCTGTTGACTTTCACTGCGTTTCCTCTGGGGAGTGGTGACAAGGGTTAACTCCAGTGACCATTCCAGCTGCTGCCTTGAGAGTTGTTCTGAGTGGAGCTAGGTGTGATTTAGCTGTACCTGTGAGGATTGCAATCCCGTAATCAAGTCTGGACAGCACCAGTGATTGAGTCGCTTGTTTGAGGTCCTTGGGCGGGATGAAGGGTTTTATTTTGTTGAGTAGTTTCATGTGGAGGAAGGCGCATTTTGCGGAGCTCTTAATGTGCTTTGTCATGCCAAGTTTTGGGTCTAGAGTGATTCCTAGCGATTTACCAGAGTCAGCCAGGATGAGATTGCCATTGAGAGCATCAATAGCTTTTAGCCAGTCTAGGATTTGGGGTTTCTCTTCTTTGTTAGAAAGGAGTAGGATTTCAGTTTTGTCTTGATTGAGTTTTAGATGATTTAATGTCAGCCAGTGTTGAACGTCTCTTAGAGTGTTGTTGAGTCTTTGAATGCCATAGATGGAGGAGGTTTCGAGGCAGATCTGGGTATCGTCTGCATAGAGGTAGAAGGGGATGTTGGATTTTTTGAGTATGTATGTGAGGGGTTCCATGTATATGTTGAAGAGTTGTGGGGAAAGTACTGATCCTTGGGGAACACCCCTGCTGACGGGTTGTAGGTCAGGCGTGAAGTTTTTGATTTTTATTCTTTGGGTGCAGTTGTGCAGGAAGGAGGAGAACCAGTGTAAAACCATCTCATCGACACTTACCCTTTCTTTGAGGACCTTGATAAGTCGATTATAGTCAACCGTGTCGAAGGCTGCCGATAAGTCTAGGAGAATGAGTAAGCAGCATCGGTCCGTATCGAGTGACTTGTGGATGTCATCCATGACGTTGAGGATCGCGGTCTCAGTGCTACAGCCTTTTCTGAAGCCCGATTGGTGGGGGTCTAGAAGGTTGATGCTGTCCAACTGTTGAGTCAGTTGTAGGAGGACGCACCTTTCTAGGATTTTGGCTAGGAGAGGGAGATTGGAGACGGGTCTGAAGTTGTTGAAATCATTGGTGTCCAAGCCTGGCTTTTTCAGTAGTGGAGTGACTTGGCTGATTTTCAGGGATTCTGAAATGTCTCCAGTTCTTAGAGAGCTATTTATGATTTTGCTCCAGAGCGGGGCTAGGGAGAGTTTACATTTTTGGGCAATTTGGGTGAGAATACGATCTAGGACATGACAAGAAGGTTTGGAAGAGGAGATTAGTTTGACTATCTCCTTTTCCGAGGTGGAGATAAAGGATTTCCAGGTTTTAGGTGATGTTTGGGTGTGGGGTCTTCTGTTCCTGGTGGGGGGATCGTGAGAGGGGGATTGAGGTCATTGCAGTTGCCCGGTGAAAGCTCGATCTTAGTGATTTTGTCGTTGGAGAAGTTCGCGAAGTTGTCACATCGCTCTCTGGAGGCATGACCTGAGGATGAAGGGGGGTTTGGAAGTTTGTGGCCTAATGAGGTTGAAGGGTTCTTTAGGCCTGTCTTTTGCAATGTTTAAAGCGTTGCAGAAAAATGCTGATTTTTTGTTCTTTATGTGGTTTTTGTAATTCGCGCAAACTGATTTGAGTTGATCGTGGTGGATTTTGAAAGGGTTCTTCTGCCAGAGTTTTTCTGTAGCTCTAAGTTGTCACCTTTCAGTGTTGATGTCCGTGTTGAACCAGGATCTGGATGGAGTGTTCCTGACTCTTTTTAGTTTCAATGGGGCAAATTGGTCCAGAATGGAAGTCAAACTTGTGTTGTAGATGGCCGTGAGTTCTGTTGTGGAGAGATCATCTGTGAGGATGGGAAGGAGAGAGCTAACCTTTTCTTCTAGGTCAGCCAAGGGAATCTGATTGAGGTTTCTCTTTGGGCAATAATGGCAACTAGGATTGCTCTTCTATTGTGAGTTTCATCTGAGCAGGGTTGGGTGAGGTTGTTAGTGAGGAGGAGATCCTTTAGGGGTAGGATTAGCGAGTTGTTTTCTTCGTTCCAGTGAAGGTGGAGGTCCCCCAGAATTAGGTTGTTTGTGTCGCGGAGTGAGCAATTGACAATCAGGTCAGACAGGTGATCACCGAATGTGTTGGTGTTACCTGGTGGGTGGTATAGAAGATGACAGCATAGAGACTTTTTGTCCTTTGTCTTAATGTCGGTGGATAGGCATTCAAAGGAGTTATAGTTGAAGGTGTTGGTTTCCGTTATGGAGATGTTATTCTTGTGAATGATTGCTATGACTCCTTGTTGGTCCTTTGTGTCTTTGTTAATGATTGTGAAGCCTGTTGGCACCAGCATATCCATGACTGGGTAAGAGAGGTCATTAAGCCAAGTCTCGGTGATGAATGTAATGTCTATGTTGTGTGTAAGGATTGTTTCTGCCAGCTCTGTTGCATGTTTGATAGCTGATCTGCAATTAATAAGTATGCAATTGGTGGAGGTCTCCTCTTTTTCGGATTCTTCGTTAGAGGGGCCCTAGGGATGTTCGTGAGGAAGGCAGGAGGTCTTCAGGATCTCGGGGGGAGTAGTCTCTCCTGACTCCCGTGATCATCTGTATTTTAGAGTTTAGGGTGACAGTGGAGGAGGTGTCATATGTGGAGGCACGATCTGGCGCTTCACTTAAGGACATTGCAGCTCTTGTTCTTTTGGGCACAGTTACATTCTAGTGGTGGTGGACCATGCTACTAGATACCCAGAAGCTATTCCACTTAGAACCACTACAGCTCCTGTAGTGGCAAGGGCCCTCTTGGGATTTTTTCCAGAGTGGTCTTAACTGACAGAGATACAAACTTCATGTCAAGTTATATAACTGCAATGTGGAAAGAGTGTGGAGTGAATTACAATCAATCAATCAATCAATCACGGCATTTGTAAAGCGCGCTACTCACCCGGGAGGGTCTCAAGGCGCTGGGGGAGGCGGAAGTTACTGCTCGAACAGCCAGGTCTTGAGCTGCTTCCTGAAGGAGAGATGGTCTTGGGTTCGCCGAAGGTGGGTGGGGAGGGAGTTCTAAGTCTTGGCTGCCAGGTAGGAGAAGGATCTTCCTCCGGCGGTGGCTCTGCCGATGCGTGGTACGGTGGCGAGTGGAGAATCACGCCACAGAATGTGTTATACCCGATGAGCAATGGCTATCTCACTTTGGTAATATTTATAGTCAGCCCATATCTGGCGACACGCAGGACTGTCTTACTCATTCTCATACTGAACATTCGAACCTGAGGATGTAGAAAAAGCGATAAATGATACACTTAAGAATAAGGCACCAGGCCCTGATGGTGTCCCTGAGGATGTAGAAAAAGCGATAAATGATACACTTAAGAATAAGGCACCGGGCCCTGATGGTGTCCCTGCGGATCTATATAAAGCAGCACCCAAATTTTGGGCTAAGATCCTGACAAATGTGTTTAACTGTGCAAGAGAAAATAAGTTTCCCTAATCCTGGTCAAAATCCATAATCATACCAATTTTCAAGAAGGGCTTAAAGGGTGATCCTGCCTGCTATAGACCCATTTCCCTAATTGACTCTGCCGTTAAGATCTTGGGCAGAGTCATTCTGGGTAGGATAACATCGTGGTTAGGGAGCAGGGAAATCCTATCAAATGCACAATATGGATTTAGGCCCAAAAGAAGTACACTGGATCAGTGCCTAAATTTGCACTTGATCATCAGCAAATATACAACAGTCAAAGAAGGGGCGCTGTACATGGCATTCATGGATCTCTCCTCAGCCTTTGACCTGGTTAACAGGTCAAGGCTGTGGGGAGTCCTTTTGGAAATGGGTATGGAGAGACCACTGGTGGGATTTTTAGCAGACCTCCACCAGTTGCTAGAGGCCTCTGTTAGAGTAACCCAGGATGGAAGGTGCACTGGACTCTTAAAATCACAGAGAGGGGTGAGGCAGGGATGTATCCTTGCCCCTTTCCTTTTTACCCTATATATAATGCACTCGAGCCAGTGCTCTCCACTCTGGGGACTGACGTTCCGCGTGCAGGAGAGACTAACATCCCCGTCCTCCTGTACGCGGACGACACAGTCCTATTGGCCCGAATGGGTGTGGTGCTAAATAAGTTATTGGCTTCCTTCGGGGATTTTATGACATCCTTAGATTTGAAAATAAACACACAAAAATCTCATGTCATGATCACAGGACTCAAGGGCAGGAAAAGGAAACCCATAACTTTCAGTTGCACAGGAAAGGAAGTACAAAGGGTTTCTTCCTTTACCTACCTGGGCGTGATCTTTGATGACAAAGGAAACTGGGGCGCCCAACACAAGTCCTAATCAAATGCAGTCACCAGATCGGCTGCAGCCCTTTTGAATTTTGCCAAAAGAATGGGGTCACGCCCAATAGAAGCTATTCTTAAGGTATATAATGCCAAATGCCTGGCAATCGCCACCTATGGAGCTTCAATATGGGGATATACTAACCCAGTTAACATTCAGAGGGCTGAAAATAGATTTTTTAGATCACTACTTTCAGTCCCCCAGTCTACTCCCACTTTTAGGCACTGGGTTCGTCTCAGACCACATAAAAATTGCCCCTGTTATTTCCTGGTTAAAAACTTGGCTAAATGAGGAAATTTCTTTAAACCATCAAATCCTCAAAGATTGCTTGGCAATGGATGGAGCCCTAAAGATCCCATGGCTGACTTACGTAAAAACCATGTTATCCCAGGTGGGACGCACTGATCTTTTTGATTCCCCCGATAGCATACAAAAGGAAGACGTCAAGATGATTAAAACATCATTGATAAGTACTTTTACTGCAGAGCGGGAGGAAATAGAGCTTAAAAAATCCATAGTTAGAATAAATTATGCCCTCATCACTGTCCCAGGCCCAGAACCGTACCTGGTCTTTGTTAATAAACCATTTCACCGTTTTCTTTTAACTAGGTTTCGTTTAAACCTGATACATTTTCTGTTAGGCACCTACACTAGATGGGATACACCTGATAATACAAACCCTTGTGATTGTGATCATTTTTCACCTCAGGACACTTTACATTTTATTATGTTCTGTGATCATTGCGCACAAATCAGGAGAAAATATCTTTTAGCAATCCTTCGAGAGGCTGGCTTTTTACAGGTTAGGCCAGCACTCTTATATTTGCAACTTTTGCATAATGTACGAATAACTTTTCACGTTGCAAACTTTCTAGTAGCAGGAGTCCGTATAAACAAAAGACGTAACAAAGTAAGATAAGGATATACCCTAAACGGAATCTCCTAAAAACATTTTAATAGACTGTAATGTTTTAAACCTTTTACATGAATTGATTTTTTACTAAGGCCAATTTAGTATGATGCATACCTTGTATATATATATCTTTTAACAATTAATGAAATTTGTTGGATGTATGATGTACGATATATTATGTAGAAATATTTATTGTTGTACTTCAATGTGTTTTTTATTTTTTTTATGATCTGTACCCTGTGTCTTTTTATGATTTTCAAAAATCGAATAAAAGTGATTGACTGACTTGCGTGGCTGGTCGATCGTAGCTGGCCGGTGGGCGTGTAGAAGGTCATGCGGTCGTTGAGGTACTTGGGGCCCAGGTCGTGGAGAGCCTTGTGTGCGTGGGTGAGGAGTCTGAACGTGATTCTCTTGCTGACGGGGAGTCAGTGCAGGTCTCTCAGGTGTCCGGTGATGTGGCTGTGTCGGGGGATGTCCAGGATGAGTCGTGCGGAGGCGTTCTGGATGTGTTGGAGTCTTTTTTGAAGTTTGGCTGTGGTTCCGGCGTAGAGGGTGTTCCCGTAGTCCAGTCGACTGGTGACGAGTGCCTGGGTGACGGTCTTCCTGGTTTCGGTGGGGATCCATCTGAAGATCTTGCGGAGCATGCGCAGAGTGTTGAAGCACGAGGATGAGACGGCGTTGACTTGTCTGGTCATTGACAGGGAGGAGTCCAGGATGAAGCCCAGGTTGCGTGCGTGGTCTGTTGGTTTGGGAGCGGTGCCAGGGCCGGGGGCAACCAGGAGTCGTCCCAGGCGGAGGGTGATGATCCCAGGATGAGGACTTCCGTCTTGTCTGAGTTTAGTTTGAGGCGGCTGTTCCTCATCCAGTCGGTGACGTCTTTCATCCCTTCGTGTAGGTTGGCTCTGGCAGTGGTGGGGTCTTTGGTGAGGGAGAGGATGAGCTGGGTGTCGTCGGCGTAGGAGATGATGTTGAGGTTGTGTTGGCGTGCGATGGCTGCGAGGGGGCTCATGTAGACGTTGAAGAGGGTTGGACTGAGTGAAGATCCTTGTGGTACGCCGCAGATGACTTCGGTGGCCTCAGATCTGAATGGAGGGAGGCGGACTCACTGGGTTCTTCCGGTGAGAAATGAGATGATCCACTCCAGCGCTTTCTCTCGGATTCCGATGTTGCTGAGGCGCTTCACTAGGGTGCGGTGGCAGACAGTGTCGAACGCCGCAGAGAGGTCCAGTAGGATGAGGGCCGCTGTTTCCCCGTTGTCGATCAGGGTTCTGATGTCGTCGGTGGCTGCGATGAGGGCGGTCTCGGTACTGTGGTTGGCCCTAAACCCGGACTGCGAGGGGTCGAGGGATCCGTTCGTCTCGAGGAAGGCGGCAAGCTGTTTGTTGACGGTCTTCTCGATGACTTTGGCCGGGAAAGGAAGGAGCGAGATGGGACGGTAGTTCTTGAGGTCAGTGGGGTCCGCCGTTGGTTTCTTCAGGAGGGCGGTCAGCTTGGCGTGCTTCCAGCTCTCCGGGAAGGTGGCGGTGTGGAAGGAGGAGTTGATGGTGTCTCGGAGATGGGGTGCGATGATGGCATCGGGAAGAAGCTGGTGCGGGTGGGCGGCTCAGCGGCGGCTGGGTCGCCCGACCACAAAGATACCGGAAGCGGCAGCAGGGAAACACAGGAAGCGGCTGTCAGGCAAGGCAGGAGCAGCACAGGAGCGTGGGGGCGACTAGGCCTGAGCACAGGCACTGCAGTCGCTCCCGATGAGGTGGCACAGTCCCCTTAAGTAGGGAGCTGGGTGGGCGGAGCAGCTGGTTGGCGGGAGCGGGCGGCGAATGGGCTGGCGGGGGCGGGGGCAGGGCCGCAGGGAGGCAGCGGCGGGAAGAAGCTGGTGCGGGCGGGTGGCTCAGCAGCGGCTGGGTCGCCCGGCCACGAAGATACCGGAAGCAGCAGCAGGCAAAGACAGGAAGCGGCTGTCAGGCAAGGCAGGAGCAGCACAGGAGCGTGGGGGCGACCAGGCCTGAGCACAGGCACTGGTCACTACACCCTAACCTTCCTCAATGAAATGGGCTTGTTGAAAGGTTCAACAAGACACTCAAGGGTATGATCATGGGCCTCCCAGAAACGATTAAGTGAAAATGGGATGTCCTACTACCCTGCCTTCTCTTTGCCTATGGGGAGGTTCCCTAGAAGGGGGTTGGCTGCAGCCCTTTTGAACTTCGGTTTGGACATTCTGTTAGGGTTCCCTTGTGTCTGGTGAAGGAGGGATGGGAGTTAACACTCAAACCTCTAAAACAGGACATAGTAGACTATGTACTTGGTCTGTGCTCCCGCATGGCTGAGTACATAAAGAAGGCAATCAAAAACCTGAAGGCCAGCCAAGAACTTCAATACGATTGGCATGACAGAAAGACTGTTCTGACAGTTTACCAGCCAGGTTGGAAAGTGTGTCTTTTGGAGCCTGTGGCCCCAGCATCTCCCCATGATATATAGAGTGGACCCCGCACTATACTTGAGCAAAAGGGTGAGGTCACCTACCTGGTGGACCTTGGCACTCCCAGAGGTCCCCACGGGTCACTTCATGTGAACAGGCTAAAACCTTTTGTTGATAGGGCTGACATGGGCTTGCTCATGGCAACTGAAGAGGGACAGGAAGACGAAAGTGAGCCTCTCCCTGATCTCCTCTCTCAGAACCCTGATGATGGATCCGTTGATGGCAGGCCTTGGCAGGCAACCTCACTGATCACCAGCAGACTGATTGCAGGAAGGTCCTCAATCAATTCAGGCATATGTTTTCTGCGACACCCAGTCAAACCACCTGATGTATCCATGAAGAGGATACAGGTGAAAGTCTACCTATTAAGAATAACATCTTCAGGCACCCTGATCATGTCAGAGATCGCATCAGGGCAGAGGTCCAAAAGATGCTGGAGTTGGGAGTAATTGAGCCCTCAGGCAGCCCTTGGGCTAGCCCGGTAGTCCTTGTACCTAAACCTCACACCAAGGGTGGAAAAAGAGAAATTAGGTTTTGTGTAGACTACAGAAGTCTTAATGCAGTCACTAGGACTGATGCTCATCCAATACCCAGGGCAGATGAACGCGTTCTCCAGCCTGGCTTCTGGGACTGTTCTTCCGTTCCTTAGTCCATGTTTTCAGAACCTTCTGCCATTCCTTTGGATCAGTGAAAAAGTGAGACTGCCCCTGCCGGTTGATGCGCAACTTCGCCGGGTACAGCATAGCGTAGTCTAACCCCAAGTCTCGGATTTGCTGTTTGTATGGAGCAAAGTGCCGTCGTTCCTCCTGTACCTTCGCCGTGAAGTCCAGGTATAATGAGATTAGTGCTCCCTCGAACTGTAGTTTGCCCTTTTCTCTGGCCAATCGTAGCGCAGTGTCTCTGTCTCTGTAATTTAGAAGTTTTGCAATAATTGGTCTCGGGGGAGCTCCCGGGCGCGGTCGTGGGCCCAGCGTGCGATGCGCCCTCTCCACTATGAACATGGGCGAGAAGACATCATCTCCCAATAGCGTAATTAATGGCTTCTCTACAAACAGCTCCATTTTCCCAACCTGCGTCGTTTCCGATACACCCGTAATACGTATATTAGAGCACCAAGAGCGGGCTTCCAAATCCTCTGATTTATCTTGTATGACCTGAAGGAGCTTTCTGATCTGCTTGCGATCTTTATCCAGGTCCATTTGGGCCTCCTCCACTTCAGTCAGGCGCCTCTCAGACGGATGTACGTTGTTACAACGCATGCTTTTACCACGCATGCTGTAACAACGCAAGTTTTAAAACGCATTCCATTACAACGCATTACACTGGGGGTGCTGGATAGTGAATATTTTAATTTACTATTCCAACACCAGTCCCCGTGGACACTAGGGAAGGTGTTGGATAGTAAATTAAAACTATTCCCTATCCTAGAGCGCCCCCCAGTGTAATGAGTTGTAATGGTTTTCGTTTTAAAGTCTCGTTGTAATAGCACTGCGTGCTAAAAGTTGCGTTATAAAGGTTGTTCCCCCTCTCAGACATGTCCAATCTCTCCGCATGTTTGTCCACTCTCTCAGACATCCGGTGCATGCGATAAGTGAGGGCATCAATTTTCGTACCTATCGAAGCCATACTGTCCTGAAGGCCCTTTTCCATAGTGACTAGGAGCTCCTTGATGTCTGAGTAGAACGAGCTCTCCGGGCCTTTGTCCTGCTGCGTAGGTGTGGATTCCTGCGTATCTGGAGGCTTCGCTCAGTGCTGATCAAAAGCGAGCTTGGATTGTGTCTTATCTCCTTTGCCCATGATGACCTATTCAGTGGCTATGGTGTAGATTCCCCCCGTGAGCCTTCTGGGGATTTTGCTGTTTCAGGTTATTTGCGGTTGGTCTTCCGCCTGTGCCCTACCTCACTATGAGCAGAGCTCCCCCACTTCCCAAACAGCAGGGCCACTCTCACCTCCCGTGGGTCCTGAGCAAACGACTACCGGCGTCTATTAGTCAGGTCTTCCGCTACAGTATACAGGCACAACTCCTCGTAGGTCCAATCGGTGGGGTGTGAGCCAGTACCCCACCGATTGTATAGCTCCAGTAGGGGGCTCGAAGCCGGTATTCAGGGCAAAGAAAGTGCACTTTCACCTCCGCGCTTTCCGCACGGCACGGTAGCGTACCCGCAAAAGGAGTTCAGTACTATGTCACCCCCTGACGCTCTTTCGTTATATAGGGGTCGGCAGTCAGTTCCCACAGTGTTGCTCCTCAACAGGGGGGGGAGGTCCCTGACAATTCCGGGACCCACCAGGCCTCCCCAGGCAGCCTCTGTCGGTGGAGGTGTCGTCTGCAGGCGCGTACTTTCCAGCGATCGTACCCCAGCTTTGACAGTCTTCAAAACAGGGCAGTACACAGCCCCGTCAGTGTATCCTGTGGGAAGGGAATGACCCCAGGGCCGGTGAGGGATGTCCCATCAGACAAGACTTTGTCCGCTCGCTCCCCCGTGGCAATGGCTGCCCCCCAGTTCTGCAGCACTGCGGTGGTGTAACTGTTAATGGGGGGGGGGGAACAGCAGCTTGCAGAGGGGTACACTTCTGTGCCTTTCGTTGCATATACGTATGACCCAGGACCTCCCCAGCAGCACGAGGTCGCGTCAGGCATTCCGGAGCCACGAGGTGCTTCTTTACGTTATGGGGTTCCCCCTTCACACTGACGGACTCAGGTGTCTCCCGCTTCCGTACCTGAGGGGGCAGTCGCCGTGTCTCCGTGCCCACCGTGTTCAGCAGCAGCGCCCGATATGGGGAAGGCCGGAGAGGCGCCGCGCCAGGACCGGCCGCTCTCCACAAGTTAGTTCCTGTTCAGCAAGTGTAGGCGGGCGTCCGCAGCTCCCGCCACCCTCGTGGGGGGGGGGGGGGTCTATGGCGAGTTCGTAGCTTCCCCCGGTCCGATTTGGAGGTCCGGACCCTCCGGACTGAAGGCCGTCCGGCAGGCGGCACATCAGGCAACGTACGCCGAGGTGGGTGCTAGGCAAGGTCGCGGCTCAGCGGCCCAGCGCACCGTGGTTGTCACCGGCACTCGCTCCTCTCTCAGGCGGCCCGGGATCGCTTAAAGGCTCCGTCGCCGCTGCCAGGCGGCCCCGGTGGTCACATAACAGCGTCAATGGCTCCAGGGCTTGGCAGTTTAAGGATAAATTACGGATTTTTTAGGTGTGATGGCGCGGAGCTCTCCCTTCAGGCGTCCGCCATCGGCGCCGGCAAGCTCCGCCCCATCATTGTGCATCATGACCTGCCTCTTTTGGTGAGCTAGTTGAGGTCCTCTAGCGACTTCAGTGCCTCCGACCTGTGGGTCCATTTGAGGGTCACCTTTGTTTCTTTTGTGCTCTCCTGTGTGCTCAGGCCTGCCCTGATTCCCCTACTTGTGATGAGTTCCCTCGACCTTGCTGGTGCTGACGTTGCACCTTCTTTGACTTCTGCATTGGTTGCATTTGCCAGGGCTTTTTGGTGCTCCCGCCGGTCTCCTCAGCACGTGACATGCAATGTGGGACAGCTTGTGCATGGCTCCTGGTCTTCCTCAGCATCACCTGGTCCTCACAGCTGCAGAGTCAAGGTCCTCGTCAACTCTCCTGCAACCCCGACATTGGTAGGTATTGGTAGGCATTCGTCTTCTGAATCTCCTGGCCACTCCTGAGTGACATAGACTCCATCCCCTCTGCTTACAGGTACCTCTCAACTAGAATTTACCTTCAGATTTCACCGGACACTTTCTACTTTGTTAGCAGCTGCATTTTCCTGAAGTCCTCCATTGGGTTTAACAGGGGTTTCCGACACCGCTTCACACCTATGTACCTGGCTTCCCAGGTGTAGGTAACGAGGGTACCAGATTATTCACGGGTGGGTTGGCACTCCAACTTTCTGTCTTCCACGGGGTTTCTCCAGTGTCTACTGGGAAGGGTCCTTTATCTTTAAAATTCCAACTGCGACTTACACTAGAGTTGTATGGAGCATGCAGTCGTGTTCCCCACTGCACACGCTCTCCGTGGGGTTCCCACAGGGTCACTCACCTTGGATGGTTCCTTGGGTCCCCAGCACTTCTATGTTCTCTCGATCTTGTCTTGACCCGAGTGGTGGTTATTGTACCACTTGCCTACTATATGGTTTGGTCTCTTCCTGGGGTCCACTGTGTATTCTGTGCTATTTACTGTATTTCTTTGCAAAGTTTTGTGTGCATTGTGATTATCTCCGGGTAGGAGATATCTAAACATGTTAGAGAGTTTTATAAAAATATATACATATTTTTATAAATACCTTGTGTGGTTCTGTTTTACTTAATCTAAACTATAAGATTGCATTCAGGTAAAATAAGCTGCTTTACACTCCTCCTGGACTAAACCTGAAGGCTGCTTTCCACAGCTACAACTTAGAGAGCGTACAAAGGTTGTCTAAGACCTCTTAAATCACCATAAGGGTTGTCTAGACTGGTGCGAGCTGCCCACGTACATTAGTGGACATCATATAGCAGGCCAGTTTCTCACAAATTCTTAGTCCCATCAACACTCTCTCAGTAGAGGAGGTACAGCTGTTCTTTCCAGTCTTAATCCACCAGCTAGCAGCTGTTCACTTATTGACCAAAACATACTGGACAGCGCTGACTCTCATTGCCACAGGACCACCAAATGCTGACTTTGTGCAAGATGTGCTCCGAGCATATGTTTTGATGCAATCAACGGGTCAGGCCTTTCTCGGTGCACAAACACTGCATGCAAGTCTCTTGGCTAGCTCCCCGTCATTACTTGGAAAGGTAGTCTAATAGATGGCGTTTGGTGCAAACTGAAGTGTTTTTGCTCACACAGTTCCAAAGACTTCATGACTAGACTGACGCTTTGTTGGCAAACTTCAAGACAACAGTAATAATGATTACGGATAAGCCTCCTAACACTCAAGTCCAGTACTTAATGTGTGTCAGTGGTTGCCTGTGATGGGCAATAATGTTCATTTTTGGAGGCCGGTATTTATTTTTTATCATCAGACTTTGACCCAGAGCAAACAAAAGGCAGAAATGCGAGATGGGAGGAAGAGAAATATATGAAAAAAGAGATAAAAGGACAACGCATTGGTGAAAAGGAACCTGCAAAAGTAAAAAAGATAGGATCATAAGGTCATTGAAGAAGGAGACATGACGTAATACATTTCCCATTGCTGTCCCACTGTGCACGAGGCCTTATTTGTCCACATAATGTGGAGCAGGTTTGTAACCCGATTTAAAATGCATCACAGTTCTAAAAGTCCCACTATAGGCACATCACAGAACCCCTGCAAACCACCAAGGGTGTTCACAGCATCAAACTAACACAACCCATATTGTGTTAGAGCCTATTGCTCTTCATATTTCCCATTATAGGCTTCCCACCACTACTTTACGCATCTCACAGCAGAGCTGATCATCTGAACTTGCTGAAGCGGGTGGTCTAATAGTAGCCTGGTACTGGATTGACTGTTTGCTTCATTTTAGCACCTATCAAAAGTACCTAGGGGCAGATTTATGTTGGGAATGTGCCACGTTTGCGTCACGCAACTGTGGCGTAAATGTGGCGCATCCCTACGACCCATTTACAACGTGACGCATCTAGGCAGATGTGTCATGTTGTAAAAACCTGCGCCACTTGTGGGCGTTCCGGCGCAGGGTGGGCGTTCCGGGGCAGGTGTGCCTCGCAAAAGTGGCTGAGTGAAATCTATAAGATTGCACTCAGTCACTTTCAGGCCAATGCTGCGTCAAAACCCTGCGCCTGCTTGAAGCAGGCGTAGGTCTTGACGCAGCATTGTAAAGATGGGGCACCCTGAGCCTTGCTGGAGCTGCGTCACGCTTGCGACCCAACTCCAGCAATGCGCCACCTTTACGGCATAGATGCGTCACGCATCTGTGCCGTTTTTGCCCCATGGTGCGCCGCATTGTAAATGCGGCGCACCATGGGTGGCGGAGCAGCGGCGCAAAATAACTGCCGCATCCCTGGGAATGCGCCAGTTATCATAAATCTGCCCCCTAATATTTGAATGTCTACACATACAAATTATGCTGTTTCTTTCTAATGTATTGCATCCTCAAATGTCATGCTACCTCAAAAAGCACCTCTATAATTCTAAATCTAGCATGAAAATTGAGCTAAGGCCCTCTCCTTCCCTTCCATCATCTGCATGCCCTCCTCTCTCTCTGAGCACAACCTTCCCAAAGTCACAAGCAGTAATGGCTGGATAACTTTGGAAATTGTTGGGCATAAATACATACCTCAAATTGCATTATGTGGGCAACCCCATAGCATGTGTCCCTATATCCCCAATAGGGATTTAGCGACAGTGGTTCTTCCCTCAAGATATGTTTTTTGATAGTTCACAAAATTATGCGTTTTTCAGCACAATTTCTTTGTGAAAATTACCACAAAGCCATAGTCCTTATGAGTATTCAACAGGGACTATTTCCCGGCAGGCCAAACAAGCTGAATTCTCCAGTAATCGCCGCTCACTGGTACCCAGTTATCAGCCATAAATACAAGAGGACAACAAAGTCTGCTATCCAACAGTGAACCTCAGTCATGCACATACAAGGAAGTAATATACTATGGGGCATATTTACATGTTCTGAGGCATCTCTGCAAATCAGCAGGGATGCGCCAGAACAGATGCGTCATGCAATCCTCTCCTTCCGCCATCACAGATGTGCGGCATTTACAATGCGGCACACCATGGTGCAAGGAAGGGAAGACGCGTGACGTATCTTGTGGCGTATGGGCGGCGCATTGCTGGAGTCGTGTCGCAAGCGCGACGCAACTCCTGCAATGCACAGGGGCCACCCATACTCAACGTGGTGCGTCACTCCTTACGCCTGCTTCAGGCAGGCGTAAGGATTTGATGCAGCAGCTTCGTAAAACTGACTCAGTGAAATCTTGTAGATTTCACTGCTTCAGTTTTACGGGGCTTTCCTGCGAGGGAACGCCCACCCTGTGACAGAACGCCCTCATGAAACCTGACGCAGGTTTCATGTAACGCAGGGCTTTACAACGTGACGCATCTGCCTAGATGCGTCACGTTGTAAATAAGTCGCAACGTGGCGCATTGTTTACGCCGCCGCTGCGTCACAAAAGTGACGCAACGGTGGTGTAAAAGCGTTGCAAAGGGCTTGTAAATCTGCCCCCTAGTCTATAATGATCAACATTGGCGAATAAGCAACTGGCATTGTAGTTATTTTAGAAGAAATGTGTGGTCCAACCCCTCAGCTATGTTAAAGGAATGTCTGAATGTGGGCACATAAACCTGTTCAAGGCAAATGTCTAGAGCCTCAGCAACACTCCATGCCAGTGTATCTGACAAGTCAACAGGCGTTTGGAACACTAACTGAGACGTGTTTTGGGACAAGTTGCCCGTTTTGGGATCAGGTTCACGAGTCGCTCATTCTACGCACACACCGGGATGGTGGGGTGACACTTGTCAGAGAAGGATGACACACAGACACTCAAATCCTTATACATGTGTGTGCATTCATTCTCTAACTCCTTGACTGCAAGGACAATATCAGGGTGAAAGGTCATGCAGAACAAACTTCCAGCCCTAACACTAGTTATGTGTCTGTGCTGTATTTCCGCTTGCCATTCAAGCACCAGGCGCACTCACATGATCTGTTTTCAGCATTTGAAGTAAGCAGCGTGCACGAGCCCAAAAACAAAGAAAGCCCCCGTTTTACAAAATAGGTTGTTTTGCAGATGTGGACAGGGGTGCGTGGAGATGACCAGGCAGGGAGGGAAGGGCAGATAGCAGTGCAGGTGTGCGTAAGAGATGCAGTATAGCAGATATAACCACACAGTCCCGCACTGGCAGTACCTGGGGAATGGGACACCTCGGCTGACTCAGACACCTGCTGCAGCTGCAAAACATGTGACCTTTTCCATGTGTAAAGGTAGTTTGTGCGGTGTTTTATTTTCCATGCTGTGCAGACTCCCTTGTTTGCAGAAGATGCTGGCAGCTCGTCTCAAGCCCAGAAACATCTCCAAGTATGCGCCATCCTAGTCTGCAGCATAGACAATGAAATGAAATAATGAAATACCAGTGTTGAGTGCACAGCTCGTCGGAGAGGTGACCCGGCGCCTGGGGCCCTGGGAAGATGAAGCGAGCTATTGCCCAGAGTCACATGGTGCTGGGCTGACCTGCCGCCGGAGCCGGGGATCGAACCGTGAACACGTGATCCGAAGTCAGGCACCGTGGCCGCTGCGCCACACCTTTTCCACAATCCTCACGTGAGTGCACCTGTGTCCCCCTGACACGTGCATTTCAATGAGCTGCATAGTCACGCACACTGAGGGGCATATTTATTACGGTTTTGTGTCGCCCTTGCAACAAACAAGGGAACGCACCGCTGACGCAAATGCTACATGAGATTCTTCAAGCCGCCTTCAAGTCAAGTCAAGTCAAAAGATTTATATAGCGCGCTAATATACCCGGAGGGTCTCAAGTCGCTTGAAGAGGGTGGGGAATTACTTGTCGAATATCCAAGTTTTAAGTTGCTTTCTGAATGCTAGGTGGTTCTGAGTGAGACGAAGGTGAGTGGGGAGTGAGTTCCAGGTTTTAGCTGCGAGGTAGGAGAAGGATTTACCTCCCATGGTGGTTTTGTTGATGCGAGATACGGTAGCAAGGGCTTGGTTGGAGGATCGTAGCTGGCGGGAGGGGGTGTAGAAGGAAAGTCGTGTGTTGAGGCATTCGGGTCCAAGTTCGTAAAGTGCTTTGTGTGCGTGGGTTAGGAGGCGGAAAGTGATCCTCTTATTGACGGGAAGCCAGTGGAGGTTTTTCAGGTGACTAGAGATGTGGTCTTTACGCGGGATGTCTAGTATGAGTCTGGCTAATGTGTTCTGGATGCGTTGGAGTTTTTTCTGGAATTTTGAGGTGATACCGGCGTATAGGGTGTTTCCGTAGTCCAGGCGGCTTGTAACCAGTGCATGGGAGACCGTTTTTCTGGTTTCGGTGGGGATCCAGCGAAATGTTCTTTTGAGCATGCGAAGAATGTTGAAGCAAGATGATGAAACGGCGTTGACTTGTCTGTTCATAGAGAGTGAGGTGTCCAGGATGACGCCCAGGTTCCGTGCGTGGTCCGTCTGGATGGGTGCTTTTCCAAGGGCCTCTGGCCACCAAGAGTCATCCCAGGCGGAGGGGGAGGTACCTAAGATCAGGACTTCTGTTTTGTCTGAGTTCAGTTTCAGACGGCTGTGCTTCATCCACTCGGCTACTTCTTTCATTCCTTCATGTAGGTTGGTTTTGGCGGTGTTAGGGTCTTTGGTGAGTGAGAGGATCAGTTGAGTGTCGTCGGCGTAGGAGATGATGTTGAGGTTGTGTTGGCGTGCGATGGCCGCGAGGGGGCTCATGTATACGTTGAAGAGGGTGGGGCTGAGTGAGGATCCTTGTGGTACGCCGCAGATGACTTCAGTGGCCTCTGACTTGAATGGTGGGAGGCGGACTCTCTGGGTTCTTCCGGTGAGGAATGAGGTGATCCATTCCAGTGCTTTTCCTTGGATTCCGATGTTTCTGAGGCGCTGTAGAAGGGTGCTATGGCAGACTGTGTCGAAGGCTGCGGAGAGGTCGAGGAGGATGAGGGCGACTGTGTCTCCATTGTACAGTAGAGTTCGAATGTCGTCTGTTGCTGCGATGAGGGCGGTCTCCGTGCTGTGTTTGGCTCAGAAGCCGGACTGTGAGGAGTCGAGGGATTTGTTGGTTTCGAGGAAGGCGGCGAGCTGGTTGTTGACAGCTTTCTCGATGACTTTGGCCGGGAATGGAAGGAGCGAGATGGGGCGGTAGTTTTTGAGTTCGGTGGGGTCCGCTGTGGGTTTTTTCAGAAGGGCGCTAAGTTCTGCGTGTTTCCAGCTTTCCGGGAAGGTGGCGGAGTTGAGGGAGCAGTTGATGACGTCTCGGAGATGGGGTGCGATAATGGAGTCTGCTTTGTTGAAGATGTGGTGAGGGCATGGGTCTGTAGGGGATCCTGAGTGGATGGAGTTCATCAGGTGGATGGTGTCCTCAGTGGAGATTGGGTTCCAGTCATTAAGGATGTTCAAGGGGGGTGAGGGTCCTGCAGAGGGTTGGGTGGGTTGGTCTCCGGGTCGGTTGTCGAAGCTGTTGTGGATGTCTGCGATTTTGTTGGCCCTGCGTGGCTTGATGCATCTAGAGTAGCGCACGGGAGCACTTTGCGCTGCCTTGTGTTACTCTGCGGCAGGGGGGCATGCAATGGATGAAGCATGGGTGTCCCACGCACCCACCCATGGATTCTGGCACATCCCCAGATTCACCGACACTGGCAGACCTGGGAGCGCATCAGGAATGACCGCCTTTCCACCAGAGGTGACAAGAGGAGAAATATCTCTGTTTCTGAGGATTGTTTTTGTGCAGGAAGGTACCGCTTCCTATACAAAAACAACCCTATCTGACTCACAGGTACCCTTGCAACTTGACGCAAGGGTGCCTGCATGGGCGCTAGGCAACAAAAAGTGCGCCAGCACTAGAAAATACAGGAACGTGGCATATAATGGTAAATACGGTGCATTCCGGCCCTTTCCCTTTCACACAGTGCAGCACAGCAATGCGGCTTGCTGAGTTGCGTTACATGGAATTTGGATGAATATGGCCCTGACTGTCTAGTACTCTTCAAGGCACCAATGAGACGCAGACCCTTCCAGTACGACACCCGTCAGATACAGGACGCCCCCTTAACCCTACATTGTCGATTTTAACACACATGGGTGGGGTCATGAAGCCCATGGATTTCATCTCACATTCTGATGTGGTGCGAAAGGGTGTGATGAGTCGGATGTGAAGGCAACAAGGCAACAAGCCAACTCCACCTGCGCCTACATCTATCGGCTGCTCTGCTGCCCAACGCCTTACATCAAACACTGTAGTGAAAATAAAGGGCACTACCACTTGGGCACTGAACCTTCAGGAAGTGCCTGGCGGCTGGCTTTCGCTATGAACACAGGTGAGGCGGCTAGGCACTGTGCATATAGTTCATATTTACAAGTGACCCTCAGTTTGCCTTACAAAATGTGATTGTGGTGGTTGCAGATTCAATGTGGGCAAAGCCCCAAAGCCCTGCTTGAGAGGCCGCTACTGGTCGCATGCTTGTTTGCCCCAACCTCTATGAGTGTATTTCTGAAAACTTCCCTCAACTCAGGGCCTCTTCTTCTTTGAAAGTCATACCCTGCAATCTAACAATATGGAATTACCTCAATCCCACCTGATAACCCCACCAGCATAAATTCACATACCCCCACCCACCCACCACTAATGATCACACCTACCTACTATTATTGTCATGCGTCACAAATACATTGGTATGAATGCATGGAATGATTTGCTGAGCGCACAAGATTAATCCCAATAACTGATAATAAACAATAACTCTGGACTAACTAATGACTTTGGGTTTCGGAGCAGTGTGCTCCCCAGCATAACGCGCTTGAACACCTTGTCAGGGGTAGGAAGAGCTATATAACTTCAGTTACATTTACGATTATTGTGCCACAAGATGGTGTGTGTGTGCCATTACTGACAACCCTGAAAGGATGACACATCCTGAAGGTCACACGGCAGAGCAGCCTTTTGAGATTCAATGAATGCATTTAGAAAAACCTATGTTGTGTTTACAACATTTACAACATTGTGATTTCACCCGCTGTTTTCAAGAAAAGCTCCTACTATTGCTAGACTAAAACACATTTAGAGGTGGCCAACAGGCAACCTGTATGAATGATACAAGAACCTTCAATGCATCAAAACAAAGCACCTCAAAGGGGAGCGACCAACTACAGACAACCTTTGTAAACATAAAGGGAATCAGGATGAAGGTAGTCCTTCCAGGAGTGGAGATCAGGACAAATGCCCCAGAGGAGACAGAGGGCACATCTGGCAGAGTGGGCTCGTGACATGTCATGTTTTATAATTTCTTACCTGTGCACCATTCCCAAGGGTTTAATTCAAAAGCACTGAAATCAGTGATGCTGAAAATGAGACGGAACGTGTTTCCCTGGAAATCCAGAGCACTAAACCCATAATGGTAGAACCTCCTGGCACCCAGCAGCAATTTTCTCCCTCATGGGTCTGAGTGGATATGTCTATTTATATGAGGGGAGATAGCAACGAGCTACCACCAACAGCACCATGACTCCCCTCGCCGTAGATCCCGACAGTGCCGCCAATATCTTGATCCTACTGTTCAATGTCACCCTCGCTGCTACAATCGTTATCCTCAACCTTGCAGTCTTTCTGTCCATTGCACTAGAAAGGTCCTTGAGGAAGGAGAACCGGTTCATCTACATGATGACCACTTGTGTGAGCGACTTCCTCACTGGGGTCTCGTGGTTCTACGTGGGGGTCTTTGACGTCTACGAGGCACAACCTGGGAGAGAGGACACCTGGTTCGTTGTCCCAACATTATTGGGGCTTTCTTATGTCATTATCCTAGCAGCACAAGCGGACAGGTACCACGCCGTGACCTGGCCCATCCAGTACTCCCTAAATATGACCGCGAGGAAGACAGTACTGGTCATTGGCTGCCTCTGGTCCTACACCCTCATTATTTTGACCGCCCGTAATCTAGTGCCCGTAGGAGTTGCCAACCATATCCTAAGCTATGGCACATTTGTGGCTAATAATATTACTGTGGCCATCATGGTGGGTCTCAACATCCGCCTGTACCTGATCGCTAAATACCAGTTGGAGCGCGACCCCCCAACGCCTGAGCGGGAGGCCAAGCGCAGCTCCCTCTACCTGATCATCGTAGTCGCTACCAGCTTCCTGCTCCTCTGGACTCCCTCGTTTCTACGCATTATTTTTTGTAATTTGATGTCCTTCCCCCGCCCTTTTATCAGCAATTCAGCAACTGATCCTATTTCAATCTTGCCCCGCATCAACGCTGCCCTTACCCCGGTCTGGTACATCCGGGGCTGCATCCTGCTTAGAGAATCACTGCTCTCGCGACTACGGCTCTACTGCTGCTGCACATTTTGGCTGTAAGTTAGCAAGTGTCTCCTGTTTTGAGTTGAGTACTCCCTCTTTTTCTTTGATTGTAGTATCCTCTAGGATGGAATTTTGTGGCCAAAGCTTTGAAAGTCAAAGAAGGGCTCATGGTGTGGCTCAAAACTTTCCAAATCTGTTTAAGATTTGGAAAGTTTTGAAGGTACATTGTAGGTTACATTGTTTGTGATGGCACAACTCATCTATGACATCACGAACAACCTTGGAGTGGAAGTGTGTCTTGAGTCAGTTATCTCTAGAAACAAATGTTCATAGTTTTTAAAGCTCATTGTTATAAGGAGCTCTTTTCTTTTATTCAAGGTCCCACTTGGTACAGTCCTCCTTCCTTCTCCCCCCACCCCTTCGGTGGTCCCTCCTTACCTTAGCCTCTTACCTCCCACCTCTTGTTCCCTATCCATACTAATATTATAAAGAGAGAGCCCAAACCTTTGAGGCGGGTAATCTCAGTAACCACAGCACCAATCACAACACCCAATACAGCGTTGGAAAGGGCAGTTGCAGCAGAAGGACATAGGCTATGCAGACGGCCACCATATACATTTAAAAGGTAAAAGAACCGTGCCAGCAAAGTAGTCCCTTGAGGGCGTGTCTGCATTCTGCTGTGGGCGTGTGCTGGGGGTGTGACTCAAATTGCTGGGGGCGTGTGCTGGGGGTGTGACAAACGCTGGGGGCGTGCGCTGGGGCCGTGACAAACGCTGGGGGCGTGTGGTACGTTCCGCCCTTCATGCCATGTGAGTCGTACATACAAGCGCCAATTACGCAATTGCGCCGCATGAAGGGGCACGCTGGGGGCGTGAAACGCTTGGGCCGTGACAAACGCTGTGGGCGTGATTATGGGGTGCAGGGGTATTTAAAGGGACCAGGGTGGGATTAGTTTTTAGGGTGTAAAAGGTAATAAAATGAAATAATAAATAAATATAATATAAATAATGCAATTTAAAAGAATAAAAGTTTTAATTAAATTAAAATATATATATATATATATAAATATATATATATATATATATATATATATACACATATATACATACATATATTTTATGTTTTAATAATGTACTTTTACAATGTATATCAATCAATCAAAGCATTTATATAGCGCAC
Organism: Lissotriton vulgaris; assembly: GCF_964263255.1. Taxonomy (NCBI): domain Eukaryota; kingdom Metazoa; phylum Chordata; class Amphibia; order Caudata; family Salamandridae; genus Lissotriton; species Lissotriton vulgaris. The sequence goes on from NC_141699.1 coordinate 70,671,571, forward strand.
TACTCACCCAGAGGGTCTCAAGGCGCTAGGGGAGGGGGTCCGCTACTGCTCGAACAGCCAGGTCTTGAGTTGCTTCCTGAAGGCGAGATGGTCCGGGGTTAGGCGGAGGTGGGTCGCGAGGGAGTTCCAAGTCTTGGCGGCGAGGTAGGAGAAGGACCGTCCCCCTGTGGTGGCTCTTCGGATGCGGGGGACGGCGGCGAGGGCGTGGCCGGTCGATCGAAGCTGGCGTTTGGGAGCGTAGAAGTTGAGGCATGACTTTACCAAAGATGCATTTGCATTATAATGGCATGCATGATAAAGACATATGCGTTGTAAAAGTTTTAGAAAATATGGCTATGCGGAGTAATAGTCCCGCGTTATGAAAATTGCGGAGTGATGGTATGCGGGATGTTGGTTTGCGGAATATCATCACATATTCGTTTCCCGCTGTTCTTATTTTTTTATGACCCACACCGACGCTCTTCGGCAAACCTAGCCCTGAACCCTAAAAATACCCCTGTACCCCAAAACCCAAACCTAGCTCTGAACCCTAAAATACCCCCGTACTCCAAAACCCAAACCTAGCCCTGAACCCTAAAAATACCCCTGTACCCCAAAACCCAAACCTATCCCTGAACCCTTAAATACCCCTGTACCCCAAAACCCAAACCTACCCCTGCACCCTAAAATACCCCCTGTACCCCAAAACCCAAACCTAGCCCTGAACCTTTAAAATACCCCTGTACCCCAAAACCCAAACCTACCCCTGAACGCTACAGATACCCCAGTACCCCAAAACCCAAACCTAGCCCTGAACCCTAAAAATACCCCTGTACCCCAAAACCCAAACCTAGCCCTGAACCCTACAAAAACCCCTGTACCCCAAAACCCAAACCTACCCCTGAACCCTAAAATACCCCTGTACCCCAAAACCCAAACCTAGCCCTGAACCCTAAAAATACCCCTGTACCCAATACTCAAACCTAGCTCTGAAGCCTAAAAACACCCCTATACCTCAAAAACCAAACCTACCCCTGAACCCTAAAAAAAACCTGTACCCCAAAACCCAAACCTATCCCTGAACCCTAAAATACCCCTGTACACCAAAACCCAAACCAACCCCTGAACCCTAAAAATACCCCTGTACCCCAAAACCCAAACATAGCCCTGAACCCTAAAAATACCCCTGAACCCCAAAACCCAAACCTAGTCCTGAATCCTAAAAATACCCCTGTACCCCAAAACCCAAACCTAGCCCTGAACCCTAAAAATAGCCCTGTACCCCAAAACCCATACGTATCCTTAAACCCTAAAAGAGAAACCTGTACCCCGTAAACCAAAACTATATCCGAACCCTTAAAATACCCTTACACCCCAAAACATATACAGCAGTACCCCAAAACATATACCCCTATACCCATACTTACCTCATCCAAATATTAAAAAACATGCTTTTACCATTCATACATTTACAACGAATTTTGTTGTAAATGTATGTGTCGTAAAAGCATATAAAATGTAATTCCATGCATTATAATGGCATTGCGGAGTCATGGTACTTTCGTAATGAAGTATGCGGAGTGATGGCATCCGGAAAGAAAGTTGCGGAAAAATGGGTGTTTGCCACGGGAAGCAATCATTCAAGACTCACACAATTCTAGTTGTTAAACGGTCCCCGATGGCCCTCAAGCGGGGGCACACGTGAATGAGCGTGTCACATTACACACATTCTATTTCATACACGGACAACGTCGGGACGGGCTGCTAGTCATATAATATGAGGCAATGCATTCTCGTGCCTCATCTGAGGATAACACGAGACAGTAGAGTGAGAGTCTGGGCGTTGGTGAAGGTCTGAAATTTACCAGTTACGTCTTGTCTGTCTTGTCAACACTCTCCCATGACCCTTTTCGAAATTTGCATAGTTTGAGGAAAGTTGGAGGGCATTCACACGGAGGCGGGTCCTACTTCCTGCTGCTTCTCCGGGTAACAGAATGACAGAGGTGCAACGCTGGGCACTGCTTCCCGGGGTGAGACATAAGCTGAGACCCTCTTTCACTCTCATCTTTGCCCTCTGCAGTGTCGAGTGAGACCCTTCCCCTGTTTGCACTGCCAAAGGGCTGGCGTTGTCTGGTGGAGTCTGACAGCGAGAGCCCTTTCGATCTGGAGACCATCTACCACCCTTCTGTGGTCAGGTATGCGTCCTGCAATAAACCACTCGCTTCTCTGCTTTATAAGATGAGTGTTTCTGCATGTGGTCTTTGGTGGTTGACCCGCACAACAAAGGTACAAGATGAAGAAATGCTGTTGTAAAATAAATTATGTACGAAGACGATTTAGTAAAACCGTCTACATGCATGCTTTTTAAAACCGTATACGTGTTCTTTGAAGGTATTCCATGCATGGATGCAGTTAGGTCAATGGACGTGTTTCCATGCAGTCATGCAGTCAGGGTAGATGGATGTGTTTCCATGCAGCCATGCGGTCAGGTTGATGGACGTGTTTCCATGCATACATGCAGTCAGGGTTGATGGACGTGTTTCCATGCAGCCATGCGTTCAGGTTGATGGACGTGTTTCCATGCATACATGCAGTCAGGGTTGATGGACATGTTTCCATTCATGCATGCAGTCAGGGTTGGCGGACGCGTTTGCATGCCCGCATGCAGTTAGGGTTGATGGGCGTGTACTATAAAAGGGGTATTTTGTATGCATTCTAAAATGCATTATAGATACTCACCCTCATACATGCAGTCAGGGGTGGTGGACGTGTTTCCATGCATACATGCAGTCAGGGTTGATGGACGTGTTTGCATGCATGCATGTAATCAGGGTTGGTGGATTTGTTTCCATGCAGCCATGCGGTCAGGTTGATGGACGTGGTTCCATGCATACATGCAGTCAGCGTTGATGGACATGTTTCCATGCACACATGCAGTCTGGGTTGGTGGACGTGTTTCCATGCAGTCAGGGTTGATGGACGTGTTTGCATGCATGCATGTAATCAGGGTTGGTGGATTTGTTTCCATGCAGCCATGCGGTCAGGTTGATGGACGTGGTTCCATGCATACATGCAGTCAGCGTTGATGGACATGTTTCCATGCACACATGCAGTCAGGGTTGGTGGACGTGTTTCCATGCAGTCAGGATTGATGGGCATGTTTTCATGAAGTCAAGGTTGGTGGACGTGTTTCCATGCATTCATGCAGTCACGGTTGATGGACGTGTTTCCATGCAGTCAGGGTTGATGGACGTGTTTCCATGCAGTCAGGTTTTTTTTTTTTTTTTAATTTGTTTTTATTGCAGAATTAGAAACCACAGCTTACAATTGCTCAACCAGTCCACTCATGGTGTCCCCCCGCATCAATCGTAAAAGCGTGTACCATACACAGCCATTCAGCCCGCATCCCGGAGGCCGGGCGGCACAGTGTCCTAAATAACAGGAAGACATCATGGTGAGCGTCCCAATGCGACAATGGTCGAAAAGAACGTTTTACGTATCTGCTTTTACCCCCCCACCCACAACAAATAACAACATCAGCCATCCTACTTATGCAGGTCAGTGCTACAAGCCGCTACCGTACCCCCCGTGCTCTGTGGGGCCCACCATACCTGTCCCGCACCCCTCTGCTACCTCCCACTAGCCAACTACGCCCCACAGGCCCTTCTCAGTCCCATAATCGCCACCGCGGTCCATCAACCCCCTGGCTCCCAACCCACCCCGAACGACCTCTGAACAACCCCCTAGTACCCCCGCCCCAGCAACCGCTAATGGTGTGTGTCATGTTCCTAATTGTAGTATGGGTCCCGCCACAGTGTCAATGATAACTCTGAACTAGTATGCCTCGCGGTGTCCTCAGGTCCCATCCACTCAGTCCTCATCCTCCACTAATGAATCACGTAAGGCCTGCACCACCAATTCCCACGCACGCGCTGTATCCAAGGCTTTCTCATTACCAAGCTTGACAGCCTGCCTCATTCGGAGCACACTCTCACATTCAGACCACCGCAACAAGTCATTCTTCCACCTCCTTACTGACGGCCCTCCCCTGGACTTCCAATGCCACGAAATCTCTCTTTGTGCTAGTATCAATCCCAGGTCAATGAATTTGCTCGTCACCTTAGTGTGTTTGGTGTGCGGGAACCAGAGCAACAGACACGCCGCCATGTCAAATTCCACCTCCCTGTCAGTCACTTCGTTTAGAAGGTCCCCCACCTCTGCCCAATAGGCCTCCAAATGTGGGCAACCCCAAAACAAGTGATCAATGTCCGCCTCCGGTGACAAGCACCTCGGGCACCGTGCGTCCTGCACCCGGAAGTACCGCCTTATTTTCTCCGGAGTCAGATAGGCCCTATGTAGCACAAAGAAGTGCACCTGCTGGAACCGAGCATTCCTCGTGCCTTTCCACGTACGCCGTAAAATATGGCTCCATGCCGTGTCCGGAATGGGCCTGCCCACACTCTCCTCCCATTTCGCCTTGAGCCCCAGGAGCGGTTCCAGTCCCTCATTCAACATCCTGTTATGGAGGCAGGTCACCGCCTTAAAGGTGCCCGCTGCCATTACCACATATTGGCAAGCCATAGTTGTGTCCGGTTCAAGGAGCCCTCCCTTCCAATGATTCTGTATAGCCGCTACCACCGCCGCATGTAATAGGAAACCCCCGTCAGGTAGCCCGAACTGTTCTTGAAGTACTCCGAAGGGCACTAAAGTCCCATCGACATACAGGTCTCCCACCACTTGAAGGCCCGCCTCTTCCCATTCCAGCAATGGGGACCAATCGCCTCCATGCGGTAGGGCTGTCAGCATGCCAATCGGTATCTCCGGCGCATATGGTCGAGTCGCCTTCGCCCTCCTGAGACTCCTCTGCCAGCATAACCTGTGCGTCCGTTCCTCCATAGTGAGGCCCCGCAACTCCAGTTTCTGCTGCATAACGATATAGGCCAGCACATGGCGCTGTATCCCCAATTCTCGATCACACTCCGGTCCCCTAAACACCCGAGTCACATGCTGCGTAAGAACCTGGAGTTGCGCCGCCAAGTAATACAGTTCAAAGTCGGGGACGGCCATCCCCCCCTCAATCTTGGGGCGTAGCAACGTGCTCAACGCCACTCTACGGCGGCCATGTCCCCACAGGAAACCGATGACCATCGTCCTCAGGTCCCTAAAGATCTTCTGAGGGATCCAAATGGGCAGTGTCCGAAAATAGTACAGGAGCCGGGGGAGCACCACCATTTTCAAGAGAGCAATCCTACCCAGCACCGTCAGCGGAAGGGTTGACCAAAAACACATACTACCTCTCAGCGCCCGAACGCACCGTCCAATATTGCCCTCTAACAGGTCTGCGGTCGCGTGGTAGATACGGACTCCCAAATAAGTGAAGCAAGATGGCTCCCATACTACCCCCAAGTCACGAGCGGGGCAGGGCGATTCCGCCCTCAGCGGAAACACACAGGTCTTTGCCCAGTTGACCTTAAGGCCCGACAACTGGCCAAACTCCGACAACAGGTCCATCGCCCCTTCCAAAGCCCGCTCTGTGTCGTCTAAATACAGCAACAGATCATCCGCATACAGCGAGATGTGATGTAGCTGCCCACCGCTGTCTATCCCCGCATATCTGTCTCCCGACCTTGCATGGACCGCCAAGGGTTCCATCGCCAGGGCGAACAGGAGGGGCGAAAGGGAGCACCCCTGCCGTGTGCCTCTACCTACCGGATAAGCCGCAGACACCAAGCCACCCAAACGTACTCGCGCTGTCGCCGAGGAATACAGTACCTTCGTCCATCGGCGGAACCCCTCACCAATACCAAATCTCTCCAGTACTCCATCTAGAAAAACCCACTCCAAACTATCGAAAGCCTTCTCAATGTCCACTGACAGGACCGCCTGGGTCCTGTTATCATCCAATACAGCGTCCATTATCCCAACCAGTCGACGGATATTCAGCGCCGTACTCCTCGTGGGGATAAACCCCGCCTGATCTCTGTGCACCAGGCCAGTCATATGTGGAGCCAGCCTGGTGGCCAGGATCCGGCTCAGTATCTTATAGTCCACCGTTAACATGGACAACGGGCGATAGGACCTCACATCCGTCGCATCCCTGCCGGGCTTCAGCAGCGGCACTATCAATGCTTCCCTCATGGATCCGGGCAAACCCCCTGACTCATAAGCCTCCGTGTATACCACCAGCAGTCTGGGTGCCAAGCTATCCACAAACTGCTGGTAGAACTCTATCGGCAACCCATCCACACCGGGTGTTTTATTCCGCGCCATGTTTTTAATGGCCGCCCTTATTTCAGCTAGCGTGATCGGCACGCCCAGCTCTTTCGCGTCCTCATCGTCATGGACCGGAAGCTGCCTCGCCTCTAGGTACTCTGCAATTTCCCGGGCCTCCACTCCCAACTGACTCCGGTACAATTCCTCATAATACATACGAAAGCACTCCAACACCGCTGCCTGAGAATACACCGTCTCCCCCAGTGCGTTATTGATGCTAAGGACCGGGCAGCCCCTAACTTTAGGATTAGCAAGTCTGGCCAAGAGCATGCCCACCTTATCCCGTTCAGCATGCACTCTGATGGCGTATTGCCTATAGTCGTAGCTCCTCAACCGCTCCGTTTCGGTAGCGACCACCTCCTTCGCTTCCAGCAACCGGGCCTGCAAGTCCGGTCTTTCCGGCCTGCGCCGCTCCAGATCTCTCAGGTTCTCTTCCGCATTCGCAAGTGCATTCCACACAGTCGTACGAGCATTCGAAAACCGACCCAGGCATACCCCTCTCACCACCACTTTCATCGCATCCCACTCAGTGGACCTACACGCTGCAGTACCCTCGTTCTCACTGAAATAATGATCTATGCCCTGCTGGACCGCTGCACTGAACACTGAATCCTCCAACGTGTCTGGCCGGAGCCTCCATGATGGAATCGCCGAGCGCTCCCGTTGCCACTGGACATGTACCAATAGAGGATTATGATCCGATATGGTTCTGGCCAAGTATTCCGTGTGAGAGATCAATGGGGCCAGGGACCCGCCACAGAGCACCGAATCGATTCTCACGTGTAGTGCATGGAGGGCTGAGTAAAAGGAATAATCCCTGGTTTCCCTGTGCTGTACCCGCCACATATCCAGCAACCCCCACCTGTCCTGCCAATCCTTCCTATGCATGGCTAACTTGCGTACCGGGGAATCAACAAGGGGAGGGTGAGACCTGTCCAAGACCACATCCGTAATCAAGTTAAAATCCCCCCCCAGTATCACCGGGCCCGCTAGGAAAGAGGCCAAGGACCCGGAAATGCCATCAAAGAATCGGGCCTGATCAGTTTTTGGCGCATAGACACAACAGAGAACCACATCCCGACCATATAACCGCCCCTCCACCGCCACAAACCTGCCCTCAGGATCCACCACTTGGTTCAGCACCTGGAACGGTATCCCCGCTCTCACCCATATCAACACCCCCCTAGCATACGCTGAATAAGTGGTGCCAAACACCTGACCCCGCCATCTTTTTTGCAATGCAGCACATTCCTTTTTCGTCAGATGGGTCTCCTGTAGCATGGCAACCTGGACCCCCCTTCGCACCAAATACGCATGTACCTTGTGGCGCTTGACCATGGTTCGCAGCCCCCGGACATTCCACGTTAGGCATTTTAAGTTAGGTAACATCCCCATACCAGCAGTGAACAATCCAAGTCAAACATTGCCAGATCGTATGCCCACCATAGCAGTTGCCCCCCCCGAAACAAACTCTGAAAAAGAAAACACCCCAAACCCCACTCCCCAGGACAGAGGCTACAAACCAAGTGTCAGCCCCGATCCAAACCTCAATCCAACCACACATCCTTCTAACCTGTGGTCGCCACGACAGAAGGCCTTAAGGGCCCGAAACCCATCATCCACCTCCAACCTACTCTGCAAAGAAACTGGAACAAAATCACCACGGAGCAGATCTCCACATCACTCCTTCAAACCTCCCCAACCCTATCTTCTAACGCCAACGAAGCCGCCTCCAACCTCACCCTTTGGTTATCCAACACCGCCGACACCTTAGCACCACTGAAAAAACGTCAACACAAACTTGGCAACAAGAAGGCCTCATGGTTCAACGACGATCTCAAGAAGTCCAAGAAACTGTGCCGCTCCCTTGAAAAGGCCTGGAAAAAAGACCCATCCACCAGCAACAAGGACGCCTTCAAAAGCGCCATCCGTACTCACCACCAACTGATCCGAAAAGCCAAGAAAACAGCATTCAAGGATCGACTTGACAACAACGCCCACAACAGCAAGGAACTTTTCAACATAGTCAAGGAATTTTCCAACCCCTCGGCCAACTCCAACGACATCACCCCCTCTCAAGCCCTCTGCGATTCCCTAGCCTCTTTTTTCCACAACAAGATTGCTGACATCCACAACAGCTTTGACAACCAACCCGGAAGCCAACCCACCCTACCATCAGCTGACCATCTTCCTCCCGTTAACACCCTTAACGCCTGGAACCCAATCTCCACCGAGGACATCATCCGCCTGATGAATTCCATCCACTCTGGATCCCCCACAGACCCATGCCCTCACCACATCTTCAACAAAGCAGACTCCGTCATAGCTCCGCACCTCCGAGACGTCATCAACTGCTCCTTCAACTCCGCTACCTTCCCAGAAGACTGGAAACACGCCGAACTCACCGCCCTTCTGAAAAAACCAACAGCAGACCCCACCGAACTCAAAAACTACCGCCCCATCTCGCTTCTTCCATTCCCGGCCAAAGTCATCGAGAAAGCCGTCAACAACCAGCTCGCCGCCTTCCTCGAAGCCAACAAATCACTCGACCCCTCACAATCTGGCTTCCGAGCCAAACACAGCACTGAGACCGCCCTCATCGCAGCAACAGACGACATTCGAACACTACTGGACAATGGAGACACAATCGCCCTCATCCTCCTCGACCTCTCTGCAGCCTTCGACACAGTCTGCCACAGCACCCTTCTACAACGCCTTAGAAACATCGGAATCCAAGAAAAGGCACTGGAATGGATCACCTCGTTCCTCACCGGAAGAACCCAGAGAGTCCGCCTCCCACCATTCAAGTCCGAGGCCTCTGAAATCATCTGCGGCGTTCCACAAGGATCCTCACTCAGTCCCACCCTCTTCAACGTATACATGAGCCCCCTCGCGGCCATTGCCCGCCAACACAACCTCAACATCATCTCTTACGCGGATGACACTCAATTGATCCTATCTCTCACCAAGGACCCCAGCACCGCCAAAACTAACCTACACGAAGGAATGAAAGAAGTCGCCGAATGGATGAAACAAAGCCGTCTGAAACTGAACTCAGACAAAACAGAAGTCCTCATCTTAGGTAAATCCCCCTCTGCATGGGACGACTCCTGGTGGCCGGAAGCCCTCGGAAATGCACCCATCCCGACAGACCACGCACGGAACCTCGGCGTCATCCTGGATTCTTCACTCTCTATGAACAGACAAGTCAGCGCCGTATCCTCCTCCTGCTTTAACATCCTTCGCATGCTCAGAAAAACATTTCACTGGATCCCCACCGAAACAAGGAAAACAGTCACCCACGCTCTAGTCACGAGCCGACTGGACTACGGAAACACCCTCTACGCAGGTACCACCGCTAAACTCCAGAAGAAACTACAACGAATCCAAAACGCCTCAGCCAGACTCATATTAGACATCCCACGCAACGAACACATCTCTGGCCACCTTAAAGACCTCCACTGGCTACCCGTTAATAAAAGGATTACTTTCCGACTACTTACCCACGCACACAAATCACTCTACGACATCGGACCAGATTGCCTCAACTCCCGACTGTCCTTCTACACCCCCTCCCGCCAACTTCGCTCCTCCAGCCAAGCCTTCGCCACTGTACCTCGCATCAACAAGACCACCATGGGAGGCAGATCCTTCTCATACCTGGCTGCCAAAACATGGAACACACTCCCCGCTTACCTTCGCCTCAACCAGAATCACCTAGCCTTCAGAAAGCAGCTTAAAACGTGGATATTTGACAAATAATCCTCCTCCCCTTCCTAAGCGCCTTGAAACCCTCTGGGTATGTAGTGCGCTATATAAATGTTATGACTTGACTTGACTTGACTTGACTTGATGTCTGAGGGGTCACCACCGGCCCCTTCGAACTCTCTGCCTCAGAGAGGTCCTCTCCCGTCCTGCTGCCTTCGCCGCCAGAGTCCGTCTCCGCCAGTTCACTTTCCTGCTGCGACCTCGTAATGGCCGCCGTCGCCGCAAGCGCCTCTCTCTTGTCCGCAGCAATTTGGGCCTCCCGTTTCTCCCGCTGGCGCCTGTTGCGGGACCGAATTCGGTGTGATTGTCTGACCTGAGGCGGTTTAGGCCGATCTCGCCTGCTTTTGCGAGACCTATCCGTCCCCGCTCTGTAAGACTCCAGCCACTGCCATGCTTCGTCCGGGGTCTGAAAGAAGTGCGTGGTCTCATCCAGAATGACCCGCAGCTTGGCCGGGAAGAGCAAGGAGTATTGGATGCCCTCCTCTCGCAGTTCCTTCTTCACCGCCAAAAACGATGCCCTACTCCTCTGGACCGCCTGGGTGTAGTCCGGGAAAATCGTGACCCTGCTGTTCTCCACCTCATACGGGCCCGATGCCCGAGCCCTCTGGATGAGGAGGTCCCGGTCCTTATAATGGAGGAGCCGCACCACCATCGGTCGGGGGGGGCGGCCAAGCCCAGGCGGGCGAGCCGGCACCCTGTGGGCTCGTTCCAGGGTAAAGAAAGGAGTAAGCCCCTCTGGTGCCACCACAGTTCGAAACCAGTCCTCCATGTAGGCCACCGCATCCTCCCCCTCAATCCGTTCCGGCAGGCCTACGACCCGCACGTTGTTCCTCCTGTTGCGGCTTTCGGCATCCTCCGCTCGCCGTTCCAGCGAATCCAACCGGGCCAGGATATCTGTGATCTTATGTTCCGCGGTCACCACCGACGGTTTCAGGTCCAATAGCAGTTGATCATGATCCTTGACCTTATCTGCCAGCTTCGCATGGTCCGCTCGCAATAGCCCCAGCCCCGTGGCGACTTGCGCAATGTCCTGCTGTAACGCCTCCTTGGTCGAGGTGATGGCGTCCAGTATGGCGTCCAAGCGCCGATTCAGCCGCTGCTCCTGGTCCAACATCGGCGGGGGGGTCTCGCCCACCTGGGACAGCGCAGCTAGGTCCTCTTGTCCGCGCTCCATGGCCGCCGGTCCCCCTGTAGCCGCCATCTTAGGGTACTGCGTCACAGGCTAGGAAACTCGCCTGGTCCCGGCACTCGTGGGACGGGGCAAACTACCCAATAAAGTACAGGATCAAGTGCCACCGCCGATGCCCGCAACTCCAAGGGCTAAATGGGCTAGCACCGCCTGACTCGCCCCCTCCAGGGTCGGGGGGAGGAAGGGAAGGAGGAGGGGTAGCGGCCAGCAGTCGTCCCCGATGCCCGAGCAGTGCCGGGTTCCATGCCCCCCGATCTTCAGGGCTGTCGCCACAGCCCCCACAGCATCGATCTCACAACAGTGGGATCCCCCACCAGTCGGTGCCAAGACTGCTCAATGTCGATGTCCGGAGCCGCCGGTCCGCTCCGCCGCCATTTTCTTCACACTCTCGGCGACACCTCTGCCGTCTTTTCATCGAGGTCTCCTCGGGGCCAGCTGTCCCCCAGCAACTTTCTGCCGATACCCCGCGGTTCCCCTACACTCCGTAGGGCAGTAGTATCGATCACGGGTCGCCCAGGGTGCAGGAATCAGGAGAATTACCGGGATTCCGCGCGGAGCTGCAAGCTCACGCCGCCATCCCGATCGGCGTCCAAGCCACGCCCCCATGCAGTCAGGTTTGAGGGACATGTTTCCATGCACGCATGCAGTCAGGGGTGATGGACGGGTTTCCATGCATGCATGCAGTCAGGGTTGGTGGACGCGTTTGCATGCACGCATGCAGTTACGGTTGATGGGCGTGACTTATAAAAGGGGTATTTTGTATGCATTCTAAAATGCTTAATAGATACTCACCCTGATACATGTAGTCATGGTTGATGGACATGTTTCCATGCATGCATGCAGTCAGGGTTGGTGGGCGTGTTTCGATGCAGTCAGGATTGATGGGCAGGTTTTCCTGCATTCATGCAGTCATGGTTGGTGGATGTGTTTCCATGCACGCATGCGGTCAGGTTGATGGACGTGTTTCCATGCATACAGCAATCAGGGTTGATGGACGTGTTTGCATGCATGCATGAAGTCAGGGTTGGTGGACGTGTTTCCATGCATCCATGTGGTCAGGTTGATGGACGTGTTTCCATGCATACATGCAGTAAGAGGTTGATGGACATGTTTCCATGCATGCATGCAGTCAGGGTTGGTGGACGTGTTTCCATGCAGTCTGGATAGATGGACATGTTTTTATGCATTCATGCAGTCAAGGTTGGTGGACGTGTTTCCATGCATTCATACAGCCAGGGTTGATGGACGTGTTTCCATGCAGCCATGCGGTCAGGTTGATGGACGTGTTTCCATGCATACATTCAGTCAGGGGTGATGGACATGTTTCCATGCACGCATGCAGTCAGGGGTGGTGGACGGGTTTCCATGCATGCATGCAGTCAGGGTTGGTGGACGCGTTTGCATGCACGCTTGCACGCATGCAGTTAGGGTTGATGGGCGTGTACTATAAAAGGGGTATTTGTATGCATTCTAAAATGCATTATAGATACTCACCCTGATACATGCACTCATGGTTGATGGACATGTTTCCATGCACGCATGCAGTCAGGGTTGGTGGATGTGTTTTGATGCAGTCAGGATTGATGGGCATGTTTTCCTGCATTCATGCAGTCACGGTTGATGGACGTGTTTCCATGCATACATGCAGTCAGGGTTGATGCACATGTTTCCATGCACGCATGAAGTCAAGTTTGGTGGACGTGTTTCCATGCTTTCATGCAGTCAGGGTTGATGGACGTGTTTCCATGCAGTCAGGGTTGAGGGACATGTTTCCATGCACCCATGCAGTCAGGGGTGATGGAAGGGTTTCTATGCATGCATGAAGTCAGGGTTGGTGGACTCGTTTGCATGCACGCATGCAGTTAGGCTTTGATTGGCGTGTCTTATAAAAGGGGTATTTTGTATGCATTCTAAAATGCATAATAGATACTCACCCTGATACATGCAGTCATGGTTGATGGACATGTTTCCATGCATGCATGCAGTCATGGTTGGTGGACGTGTTTCAATGCAGTCAGGATTGATGGGCATGTTTTCCTGCATTCATGCAGTCACGGTTGGTGGACGTGTTTCCATGCACGCATGCGGTCAGGTTGATGGACGTGGTTCCATGCATACATGCAGTCAGGGTTGATGGACGTGTTTGCATGCACGCATGTAGTCAGGGTTGGTGGACGTGTTTTCATGCAGTCAGGATAGATAGACATGTTTTTATGCATTCATGCAGTCAAGGTTGGTGGACGTGTTTCCATGCATTCATGCAGTCAGGGTTAATGGACGTGTTTCCATGCACGCATGCAGTCAGGGGTGGTGGACGTGTTTCTATGCATGCATGCAGTCAGGGTTGGTGGACGGGTTTGCATGCACGCATGCAGTTAGGGTTGATGGGCGTGTACTATAAAAGTTGTATTTTGTATGCATTCTAAAATGCTTAATAGATACTCACCCTGATACATATAGTCATGGTTGATGGACATGTTTCCATGCATGCATGCAGTCAGGGTTGGTGGGCGTGTTTCGATGCAGTCAGGATTGATGGGAAGGTTTTCCTGCATTCATGCAGTCATGGTTGGTGGATGTGTTTCCATGCACGCATGCGGTCAGGTTGATGGACGTGTTTCCATGCATACAGCAATCAGGGTTGATGGACGTGTTTGCATGCATGCATGAAGTCAGGGTTGGTGGACGTGTTTCCATGCATCCATGTGGTCAGGTTGATGGACGTGTTTCCATGCATACATGCAGTAAGAGGTTGATGGACATGTTTCCATGCATGCATGCAGTCAGGGTTGGTGGACGTGTTTCCATGCAGTCTGGATAGATGGACATGTTTTTATGCATTCATGCAGTCAAGGTTGGTGGACGTGTTTCCATGCATTCATACAGCCAGGGTTGATGGACGTGTTTCCATGCAGCCATGCGGTCAGGTTGATGGACGTGTTTCCATGCATACATTCAGTCAGGGGTGATGGACATGTTTCCATGCACGCATGCAGTCAGGGGTGGTGGACGGGTTTCCATGCATGCATGCAGTCAGGGTTGGTGGACGCGTTTGCATGCACGCTTGCACGCATGCAGTTAGGGTTGATGGGCGTGTACTATAAAAGGGGTATTTGTATGCATTCTAAAATGCATTATAGATACTCACCCTGATACATGCACTCATGGTTGATGGACATGTTTCCATGCACGCATGCAGTCAGGGTTGGTGGATGTGTTTTGATGCAGTCAGGATTGATGGGCATGTTTTCCTGCATTCATGCAGTCACGGTTGATGGACGTGTTTCCATGCATACATGCAGTCAGGGTTGATGCACATGTTTCCATGCACGCATGAAGTCAAGTTTGGTGGACGTGTTTCCATGCTTTCATGCAGTCAGGGTTGATGGACGTGTTTCCATGCAGTCAGGGTTGAGGGACATGTTTCCATGCACCCATGCAGTCAGGGGTGATGGACGGGTTTCTATGCATGCATGAAGTCAGGGTTGGTGGACTCGTTTGCATGCACGCATGCAGTTAGGCTTTGATGGGCGTGTCTTATAAAAGGGGTATTTTGTATGCATTCTAAAATGCATAATAGATACTCACCCTGATACATGCAGTCATGGTTGATGGACATGTTTCCATGCATGCATGCAGTCATGGTTGGTGGACGTGTTTCAATGCAGTCAGGATTGATGGGCATGTTTTCCTGCATTCATGCAGTCACGGTTGGTGGACGTGTTTCCATGCACGCATGCGGTCAGGTTGATGGATGTGGTTCCATGCATACATGCAGTCAGGGTTGATGGACGTGTTTGCATGCACGCATGTAGTCAGGGTTGGTGGACGTGTTTTCATGCAGTCAGGATAGATAGACATGTTTTTATGCATTCATGCAGTCAAGGTTGGTGGACGTGTTTCCATGCATTCATGCAGTCAGGGTTAATGGACGTGTTTCCATGCACGCATGCAGTCAGGGGTGGTGGACGTGTTTCCATGCATGCATGCAGTCAGGGTTGGTGGACGGGTTTGCATGCACGCATGCAGTTAGGGTTGATGGGCGTGTACTATAAAAGTTGTATTTTGTATGCATTCTAAAATGCATTATGGATACTCACCCTGACTCAGAGTAGAACGGTACTGGCGGGGTGATAACCATTACCATGTTGTATAGCCACATCAGTACCTCCGGGTGAGATGGGGGAGAAGTACAAGGGGTAGTGGAAGGGTGGAAGGGAATAGAAGAGAAAGGTAATTTACTTTCCAGACCAGGCCAGAAAACAAAAATGTGGAATGTTCAACGCTGCTGATGACAAAACCAAATGCAATTTTTCTGTGCGAAATTTCCACCTGGAAAATTGGAGTCAAGTCCTTCCACACCTTGGAAAGCAGGGGTAGGACCATCAACCCACTCAATCAATCAATCAATCATAACATTTGTATAGCGCGCTACTCACCCGGGGGGGTCTCAAGGCGCTGGGGGAGAGGGGTCCGTTACTGCTCGAAAAGCCAGGTCTTGAGTTGCTTCCTGAAGGAGAGATGGTCCTGGGTTAGCTGGAGGTGGATGGGGAGGGAGTTCCATGTTTTGGCTGCCAGGTAGGAGAAGGATCTTCCTCCGGTGGTGGCTCTGCGGATGCGTGGAACGGCGGCGAGGGCGAGGCTGGTTGATCGTAGCTGGCGGGTGGGAGTGTAGAAGGTCAGGCGGTTGTTGAGGTACTTGGGGCCCAGGTCGTGGAGAGCCTTGTGTGCGTGGGTGAGGAGTCTGAACGTGATCCTCTTGCTGACGGGGAGCCAGTGCAGGTCTCTCAGGTGGCCGGAGATGTGGCTGTGTCGGGGGATGTCCAGGACGAGTCGTGCGGAGGCGTTCTGGATGCGTTGGAGTCTTTTCTGAAGTTTGGCTGTGGTTCCGGCGTAGAGGGTGTGTCCGTAGTCCAGTCGACTGGTGACGAGTGCCTGGGTGACCGTCTTCATGGTTTCGGTGGGGATCCACCGGAAGATCTTTCGGAGCATGCGCAGGGTATTGAAGCACGATGATGAGACGGCGTTGACTTGTCTGGTCATCGAGAGGGAGGACTCCAGCTGCTGACGGGAAGGCAAAGCCGGGCCAATGAAGGTCCAGCGATGAACGCCAGGGGACAGAAGGCGGCAAGCCAGCGAAAATCGCTGCAATCCCACCAAATTGGAAACAGGCGTTTGGGCAGCATGGTTCAAACCCCCGAAATCACAAAGAAGTGCGCGTCAGAAGAAGAGAGTTAAAAGGGCAGTGTGCAACACCCTGGCCATACCTTGCCCTCTCCATGTTGGCCCACCCACCTACACCGGATTGCGGGTTTAGCAGCCACAGGTTGGGATAAAGGAGGCCACAGAGACAGCACACTTAGACAAACAAGAAAACACAATAGCCTAGGAAGAGGAGCCGCTCAAACAGTGTTCTTAGGATGCCTTATGGCAGAGACACTGGGAACAGGCGAATGGCGGGAAACAACTGTTACAATGCATCAAAGCGTGCTTTTACCCCGCATGCCATTACAACGAAAATGGCTTGCTGTAGGGGGTATAAGGTGTTGGATTACATCCAACACCTTCCCTGCTATGTCTTAGGAATCTCCCTTCAATCTCCCCATTTTGCTATCAAGGGTGGCACAAGAAAGTTGCTCTATATGCAGACGATCTCATGATCTTTACTTCAGACCTAGAAGAGGCTCTTAAAACAACAGAAGAGCCCTTAATAAACTTTAGGAGGATATCTGGTTATCAGATAAATCAAACAAAAACTGAAACTATAAGCTGGAATGAAAATTTTGTATCCCCCTTCTGTAAAGAAAAAATAAGATACCTGGGTATCGATCTGGTAAAGGAGATTGATAGAATAACCCAAATACATTTTCATAGGGTAGAGATTGAGGTAAAAAAGCTATTGAAAGTTTGGAGAGCTCTGCCCTTAACATTCCTGGGTAAATCTAACATCATAAAAATGGCAATCTTACCAAAATTCACCTTTATCTTTAACGCGATCCCGCTCGAGTTCAATAGAGAAAAGATAAAAAAGATGCAGGGAGACCTATCCAGCTTCATATGGTCTTCTAAAAAACCAAGAATCGCATGGCGTAAATTAAGGAGAACTAAAGAGCAAGGAGGTATAGCTAGTCCAGACCTACTAGAATACTGCAGGGCCTTCCAATTTAAAAGTAGTAGAGTGTTGTTGGGCCCTTATGAAAACTACCCACTATTCCTACGAAATTTAACAAATAACACCAGCCACTTTCTCTACAAATTCGGTCATCCGAAGTTCTTTAAAAAAATGAAATTGAAGGTCCTGAAATCAGCCGCTAGACTATGGTACTGTATTAGATCTACAGTGGATATCCCCTTTTATAGCGATAAGGCCCCGATCTGGGATTCTCAGATCACACCAGACTGCCTTAAAGACAGTTTAGCGATACCGTTAAGATCAGCAGGAATAACGGAATGGGGACAGCTCCTGTTTCAAAATAAACTTCTTGATTGGGAAATATTATCACAAGGTACGAACTCCACTCTTTCGAAATTTAAATACTACCAACTACTGAGTTGGAGTAAGTCCCTCAAAGAAACTAGGAAAGGTAACACCGCCCTGGAGATAAAGATGCAGACGTCTAAACCATTTCTGAAAGAAATATCCTTCTGGTACTGGACTCTAATCTCGGCTGGGGAGGACGACTTCCGAATTCCAGAAAGTATCTGGGGAACAGACCTGCCGACGCTGGATACAAGCAATGCATGGCAAGTGTCTATGAGCATATGCTGGTCAATTGTAACGTCTGCTGCTCTCAAAAGAAATCATTTGCTCACTGTACACAGAGCCTACTGGACACCGAAAAGATTATCCAAATTGAACGGGGCCACAGTGAAGAGCTGCCCAAAATGTGGTTTACAGATGGCTGATGACTTACATATGTTCTGGCGATGTCCCAGCCTGGACGGCTTCTGGAAGGAAGTGGGTATTACCTTAGAAGGGGTATTTGGAAGACAACTTTCTGTAAGTATGGACCTAGTTATCTTTGGGGTTTCAAGTATGAATGTAGGAAGACCTTCTACTAAAGCTCAAGAGAACTTAATTTTCATACTGATTCTCTAGGCAAGGAGGGAGATTTGTGTAAAATGGATAAATCCTGTCCCCCCCACTCATAACGAATGGCTGGTTTCAGTTTTGAAAGTGTTTAACCTAGATAAAAATAAGAAATATGCCTTTAAAAAATATAAATTCTGGGATTTGTGGGAAGAATATCATAAGAGGTGAATTAAATGGAGCTGTATACATATAATGCGCATGTTATATGGTGGTAACATTCCTGGATTTCCCACTACATTCCTCTGTAAAGTCCAATGATTACGCTATCGCAACAACGTCGAGGAAGGCTTGCAAGAGTAGCAATTATGGCTAGCTCAACCCACTATGAAACAACAAGCCTCCTCCTTATAAGTATACGGACGTAAGGGGTCTCCTTTCTCAGAGATGCCACGAAGTTGAGAAGGGTCCCTGAAAACTCCTTACCTTTAACTGTTGCGTAATGAGGACAAAAAAAAACCACAAAAAAAAACACCTTCCCTGCTGTTGCACAGACTGTAGTTGGAATAGTAAATGAAAATATTTCAAACTCCAGGGCACCCCGACACCAAGTAGGGGTCCAAAATTGCATTGTAACGGCATGCGGGGTAAAAGCATACATTGTTACGTCATCCAACCGCGAATGGCCAGCAAAAGGTCAGCAGCAGGTGAATACGTCACTTGCAGCCCGGGGAAGGCCTGACAGCCACCCAATCAAATCTCGGTAGCAAGGGAAGCCTAGAGTCGTGACCGCTAGACCCCTGCTAAAGGGCCATGAATCTGGGGGCTGTGCAGGAAGTACTGTACTCGTTATTATGGACCAATTAATCAGGCTGTTGATAAAGATGACAGGTTGATGGACGTGTTTCCATGCATACATGCAGTCAGGGTTGATGGACATGTTTCCATGCACGCATGCAGTCAGGGTTGGTGGACGTGTTTCTATGCACGCATGCAGTCAAGGTTGGTGGACGTGTTTCCATGCACGCATGCAGTCAGGGTTGATGGACGTGTTTCCATGCACGCATGCAGTCAGGGTTGGTGGACGTGTTTCTATGCACGCATGCAGTCAGGGTTGGTGGACGTGTTTCTATGCACGCATGCAGTCAAGGTTGATGGACGTGTTTCCATGCACGCATGCAGTCAGGGTTGATGGATGTGTTTCTATGCATACATGCAGTCAGGGTTGATTGTCATGTTTTCATTCACGCATGCAGTCAGGGTTGATGGACGTGTTTCCATGCACGCATGCAGTAGATGTGATGAAGTATTAAAATCATGGAGCATTTGATTGGCCATTAAAATGTGATGTTTATGTTCCTTGTTTGTGAATAAACTGCAGCCCTGATGAAGCAACAGTGATTCAACTAGTGTTTATTGAGTTGGGTGAAAAAGGGGTGCATGAGGATGGCCGGGGGGGACTGGTGCCCACTCGCACATCTGGGAGGGGTCATCATTAGGTCCTAACTGGGGTGCACGTTTCATGGGATGGGTTTCCTAAAATATTAAATTATTTTCTTGAATGTAGCCACAGATGGGTTTTCTGAAATGTAAGTAAATTGTAAATGCGCAGTCAATACGAGCAACTCCTAACATTAATGGATTTGCGTACATGCAGGCACGTGAATATTACTCATAGTAAATATGTTGCAATGAGCATTGTCTTAAAAGCTACAGTTAACTTAAAGATACGCTTGGTGAAGGAAGAGTGTTCAGTGGAGTGGTGTGGCTCACTGGTTAGAGGCGGCAGACCCGGAAGCAGCGGTCAGCATGGGACCAGGGTTCGATTCCCGACGCAGCAGGGTCTTAAGCCATGGTCAGCGTACTCGATAATTCTCGCCTCGGTGCCTACTCCAACCATGGATCCCACTCAGCAACTCTGGGCAATAGCTTGCTTAATCTCTAGTAACGGCCCCATCAGCACCGGGGATGCTTGTCTTCACTTCGGAGATGCCCAGGAGGGACCATCTCACAGGGAAAGGCAGGATGGGTTCCCCAGCGGTATACAGTGCCGGGACGCCCCTTTGCTGGGGCAGCTGTGCGCTTTACAAGTATACGACATTTAACATTTATACGTAAACTGGCTTTCTTGCATCACTTCTGAGTTGAGTTACCAGCATGGTAAAGATGTATTTGCAAGAAGTCTAAATTGTATTACACATAAAAAGGCTTGTGCATGTAATTCAGTACAGGTTACCTGTAATATAAAGATATGTTCCTGTATGTAGCCATGGCGGGTGATCTTTTTAGCTGGCTTATGATCCTGTCACCAAGGCCTCTTTCTGCTCCAAAGGAACTAAGGAACTTCCCTTTTGCATATTCAGTTCCCATATCTGGGTCTGTGCTTCCAACTGTGGGGCGCGGGGCTGGGGGAACAGAGAGGTGGCGGGTGGGTGCATGGCAGCTGTGTTGGTCTTTGTGCACCTGTTTATAGGTGTTCCTACGTGCCAGGCCGCCTGTATTATGTGTCTTGCCATTCGTGACTGCATGTGTTTGTCAATGTAGTTTTGATCTGAGTTCTCTAAGCAGTGATTCCTTGTGTATCTTTTATAATTTTAGCACCCGATTAAGGAGGAGTGGAAATCCCCAACCACGAAAAAAATGAATTCCACTGATTCCTTATAAAGCATCCCTCCAGCCTCTCAGAGCTACTGTAAGACTGAGAGCTAGGATTCCAACCCGTGACCTGAACTTTGTCCGTGGTTCCCAGCAACATGCACATTAACCAACCGAACTATCTGTCTGAATCCATATATTTTCCAAAGCGGCCTCTTAAAATGTTCCCTTTGTTCGAGGTCCCTTACTATATATGCCAACCTATTCAATAACAGCAGTTCCGCGTCCTCCAAATATTGTTCTATGAAAGTGCTACAGCTCAAATGACATGGTGAGGTTAAATGAGGTCATTGCCAGTCCACAAGGAACCCTCCAATGGGATGAGACTAAACAACAGTGAGAGCAGCCATGTTGGAAGGAACCACATCTCCCTGTGGAAGGAACCACATCCTTGCAGTGCCGCACTTGGGAGGGCGACCTGGGGCTAAAGCAGGGAAGGAGGCGAAGGTAGACATGGGCCGAAGCAAGGAAGGGACTTCACCGTGAAGACTCCTCAGTCACTCCACCATCTTCCCCAGTCCCACTCACTCCCATAGTAAGGTGGCATGTGACTCTGAACCAATCCCTCCATCTCTTCCTATGGCATCACTGCTCTCAGGGCCTTGGTCCTCCACGCTAGTTCCTAATCTTTTGGAGTAGTGTCGTAGCAGAGCCTACTTCTGTGTAGGAGTTTTCTTTTTCTTTATGGTCACCCTTCAGCCGAACCTCAATGAGATGTGTACATGTGGTCTTGAGTTACTTCCTCACGCCAGGCAGAGTCCTCTTCCACTCAAGAGCCTCGGTGCATAAGAGAATGCTGTGCTCGTTGTGTGTCTTTCTCTGCATCCTCTTGACACCTGCTACCTTCTATGACAGGCCCTGCAACTTTTCCTCTAGTGCACATAACACTGTTGCAGTTCTGTCTGTCTTTGTACCCAAATATGTGCTGAAATTGTTAGTAAAATGTAGTAGCATCTTCTCACCATTTGACTGGTCACCCCCTTCCTCTGCAGGTTGAGAAGCGCTTCCACATTGGCCACTCTGACATGTTGGCTCCCAGAGTTTAAAGAACTCCTCCACTTCAGCCTGGTTCTTGATCAGTAGTGGAAGAGGGGAGGTTCCTCAGTCTGTGTCTCAGTCTCTGGAAGTCCCAGACTGCTTGAGTCATGAGCAGCACCCAGAATGGTGGTGAGTCGCCACTCACTCTTCTGAAAGCCAGCCATTGGAATCGCCTACTACATTGTAGCTTTTCGTGCTCGTGTGCAGCATATCCCTCTGCCACTGCGACACCTGGACAAATGTGTGCCCGGTTCACAGCTCTCGTCTGTCTATATTGGGCATCTTCACCGCGACAACTGCTAGTGCTACATAACCAGTGACGCCAACCCCATGCACACAAGGGTGGAGAAGGACACCAACCTCCTGCTCTGGAGTCGCTGTTGTCTGTGAGGGACAGAGGAACACAATTCTTCTATACAAATCCTTCAAGCTCACGCCTCATGATGTGAAGCCGGGATCTGGATACGACGTTCACCACCACTACCAACCATCATCCTCCGGTCTCAGCAGCCTCTCAGGGTGGGAGTAGAGCAGAGAAAGATTGAGCCGCTACAAGGGACCATTCAGGAGTAAAGCCATCTATGGTTCCAGCTGCATCTTCAGGGGGGTGGTAAGGATGTTTCTGCGCTGCATCCCTGCTTTCCTATGGATATATTAACATGAGTGACTGTGGCTCATTACAGAGGAGAGAGACTACAACTTATGCAGCCTAGCTCCTTGAAAAGGCAGGAAAGTCTCAAAGCACTGTTCTTCAGCACCGGCAACTGCAAATGTAGACATATTATACCTGGTCAGCCTAGGCTGACTTTTCAATTAAAGAGCAGGTCGTTTGTACAAATATTCAGCACATGGTTCAATGCCAGAATATCAATGTAGGAATGCAGTCTCCCATATATATTGTATCCTAAATATCCTCTACTAAAATATTAACCCCTTGGAAATAACAGAATATTTTGGAAATAACAAAAGATCATCTCCACACAGCGGGACAGTATTTGCAGCTCCTGGTGCGGCCCCGAACCGTGGGTGGTGGCGCCTCGCCGCAGGACGCCTTCACACTCCACAAAACTCCTTCACAATCCTCTTAGGAAGGTCGGCACTAAGTAAGCCTGCGCAGTCAAGATTATTATTGCTTAGCATCACCAAACAAAATGGGAAGGGAGTCGGCAAAAAAAATTGCCTTTTGTCATCAACGTCATCACCATTTTGCATACATTATAAAGGGTCATGTGTTACAAGCGTGACCATGAACATAAACTAAACCAAAAATCACAGAGCGGTACTGTAAAACATTTAAGTATAATCTGTGTTATATTCCATTTTATAAGACATGATAAATATTAAATGTCACTTTAACGGTTATTTTGTACCGGCTGTGGAAGTGCGTGGCGCGTGCAGTGTACGCGGGTAAGATGTCTTAAATTTACACAGCGATGTGGACCCGTTACAAAGTTTGCTCACGCGCATCACATCTCTGCCCCCTAAAAATGTATACAGAGCCGCCCTATGTTTGTATTCATAGCTGTTGTGTTCACATCTAATATGGCTCCATAACAGTGTCATTACCCTGGGTGCCATTGTCCTAATACCGTGCAAAGATAGCCCTGGTAATTTAATCAGACCAGCACTTCCTGGCCCCGGGAGGCTGGAAATGTTTGCTCGCTGCTTTTATTACTGAGGGGCGATATTGCAGCAGCACTGCAGAACTGGCTCCCAGTATCAAAACTGGCCCCCACAGCTGTAAAACCGGCCCCCACCTTCCCGCCTTCCGGGGAAACACCTGATGCCCGGTGCGTCCAGTCCGGCCATGAATATTGTGGGATGATGTCACATTATTGTGGAGTGATATTGTGCCCTAGTGGGCAAGTGTGGGAAGTATTGCTCTATAAGTGAGTCTGGATATTGGACTATGCATTCTGAAAGTTCGGCTTCATTTGAGTATGTATACTACATATTCACTCTTGCATGTAAAGTGGACTTTGGCTGTATGTTTGCCTTTACTAAACATGGGGATTTCAGCTAAATTCACCCCATTCTTGCATGCCTTACACTTTGTGCATCTGTCAAACCCATCCTTAGGTTTCAACCAGGTGCTCCTGTTCGTCCTGACCTCACTTCTCACTAGTTTATCTCTCATGGAAATCTCCCATCTACAGGTGAGAAAGGGTCGCCTGGAAAGATCTTCACCAATGTCTGAATTACTCCTAAGTAAGTGTCAATGTTTGCTTAAGGCCCTTCTGACCCCATGATGTGATGTATGGTAGGTCGTAATGAGCCTAAGTTTGTTGTTTGTTGCGGGTTCCCATTTCCATATCCAAATAGAATACTCTCTCTTTCCCCTCCCGCCACTTTACTGCACGCTGTTTTGAGTGTATCTGTCCTGTAGCCCCGCTTCTTGAATCTATCGATCATATCACTTTGTACTCCCCTAAAGCTTTTTTTGATGCTGCACATCCATTTTGCTTTCTGGAGCTCTCCATAGGGATTACTTACTTTCAAGGGTAGTGGGTGGAAGCTGATACTGGGTTTCCTAAAAAGGGAGGTGACTAATTTGAGGTTCTCCACCTGAATTTAGTTTTAAGTGTTAATATATGTGACAAATGCCTCTGCTGTCTCTGTGTTGCCCTTCCAAATGACAAAAATATCATCAATTAACGTCACCCACAGTGTGATGTTATCACTCGATTTGTCTAGGGAGGGGGTTATTAAGCACCTTCCTCACACCAGTCCATGTGTAATTTGGCAAAACTGGGGGCGAAGCAGTTACCCATCACCATACCTCGCTACTGCTCATAAATGTCAGGATTGAAAAAGAAAATATTGTGCTTCAAGCACCATTCCATCATGCTGAGGGTCATTCTACTGTGTTTGTAAAATCGTATGGGCACTTCCTCAGGGTAAGACCCATAAGATTGAGGAAGAAGCGAGAGTGAGGCTGAATTCCTGGATGTAATCTTGATGTCTCTATCCTCAACATGACAAAATACACATTGGACCTGCCCAGACACTCCTTCACTTATTCTTTCCCAGTAGCCTACGTGTACCCTACCTTTTTCTTGCTGGCAAGCATCTAATGCCTATAAACCATTTATGTTAATTATGTCTTACATAATTTTATGGAATTACTCCCCAGACACAGCGCAGGGCAAAAACTTTACTTGCTCTTAAACATGGCACTCCCGCAAGGCACACCATCCAAGTCAAACGTAATGCCAAACATTATATCCCGCCCAGATAACCGTTAGTGAGTGAGTAAACTCGAGAAATGACAGCATTAAAAAAACGCGAGAAGTCAACTATTTCATGACCAAGGACCCTCTGAGGCTTCTAGGTGATCAATCTTTGATGAGATGTGTACACCGTACAAACTCTCAACGCAGGGTTCTCCCGGGTAGTGAATGCTTTCTATGCCGGGCTTTTTTTCTTCTTAGTTTGTTCAGTAAAAGTCATGCCATAAAAATGTAATTGTGTTTTTCTCACAAACAATTGCTAATTCATTTGTAGTCCTGAGGTCTTTATTCGTGGACTCTTTTAGAAAGTGGGCACTGAAAGCTTTCCTGAGAAGTGTGATATGAATCATAGAAAACCAGAATGTCATCAAAGATATTCAAGGGTCGTAATCAGAATATCAAGCATAAAAATATTATGCTAGAACGCACACGTCCATCAAAGTATACTATAACAATAGTAAATTGATAAACCTCATATTCTGACACTAAACTATAAATAACTTGTTTTGCATATTACTGCATCTTGGTTTATAATATGTAGTTGGCATCATGGTTTGTAATACAAGACTTCAGATTTAACCCTGTTCAAATGAGACAAAGTGACATTGATAACTGTTGCATTTAACTGTGGCACAATTGATGCATGAAAAGCACATCATATATGCAAATGTCTCTCACATTATCAAATGCAATTGACAATAGATTACCACTGACTGTATATATTTTGTCTGCTGCAGCATAAGACATTTTCCCATTGAAAATATACGGTGTTTCAAACTTATCAACCTTCAGCTTTGGGAAATATGATATGCTATGATATGCTGCATCCCTGATCACATGAGACCTATCTTCACAAAGGTATCTGCACACTTTAATGACAATAGGATGGACAAATGGCATAATTTACAAGTGCAACTTCTAGTTTGTGATTCACAAAATGTTATTGTGCAGTGGTAGATGGACTTGCCTCGATATACCATTGCACCAGCATGGGTTATTTGTAAGTATGAGTAAATCTGACAGGGGGCTGTGAGAGTGTTCCTGATGGTGGCATCTACAAAACATTGTGAACATTTATTTATTTATTTGAAAAGTTTTATATAGCGCTGGCTAGACCCGGATGTATCAGAGCGCTTTACATGAGGATCAAGAAGTTATAAGTTACATCTGTTACAAGAGCATAACCAAACATAGGATAAAAAAGCAATGTTACGGTAATTCGTCGGAGGGAGGGGGAGGAAGGAGACATAACAGGGAAACGGGGAGAAACTATGCCCAATGTCCGGCTGGGTAGGTGACCAACAAACTTACAAATGTCTGGGTATTACAGACCTTTTGCAGGGAGCGTTCCTTGCTGAAAGATTTATTCCTGTCAAGGTCAGGAGAACATCTGCTGTTAGGGGTCGTAACAATCCTTACCGTTGTATTGTATTGCATTTCGAACCAGTGTTGACTAATGTTACTGATGCGATATATTTGTGAAGGATCATTTTCCATAACATTTGTGATCTTTAAAGTGGTCTTTAAATTTTATCCAATTTTTACCAGGGTTACTGACATATTCACATATTTTCCTAATAATTTCTATGGCAATTCTCTCGCTAAATTTGTCTGGAATTGTATTTGATTTTTATTCTTCTACTTTTTAACATGCAATATTTTTCAAATATGTCCCACAAAAATCCTGTGGGACTGGAGTAAAAGCGAATAATGCCACACTAAAAAATAAAATCACAAAATATTATGCATTGTGTGCTTTAAAACAGTCACCCATATTGCAGTACTTTTTTCTGGAATCATTAGACCCCCAACCAATCAAAATATATCCCTTCATGTTGGTAATGTTAGGGGCATTCCCTCGCCCAAACAAAATACTCCTGGCTTCGACTCTGGTGGCATGGTACTAACCTCGTCAATTTCAATTCACTCCAGTCTAAGTTTGGCAATAAAGGAAAATACAAGAAAAAGGGCAAACAACAAAAATAATAGGGCCCTGAGGAAGAAACAGGTGTCTTAAGTTTAGTTGTGAGCTTGATAGATTGACTGGCCCATCGGGATACAGAAAATATACTGACAGGCTGTAGTCACTGAAAGCCTTCAACTCGTCATGTGACTCTTTTTGTGGCAAACCGAAATGCGGCAACGCACTTATCATATTGTGGTGTTTTGTATTTACAGATTACCACCCGGGAAGTGTTAAACGAGCACTAGAACCTTCTTCTGTAACATTTGTATAGTTCTTCATACTCCTGATGAAGCCTCGAGGCTCTTAGGTTTATATTCTCACCTGACCGCCCTTTTTGGAGAGTATGTATAGAAGGTTTTGGGTGTGCAGCGACCTATATGGGTAATTTATTGATTTATTTTTATATTTTTTCATATAGCGCTGGCTATACCCGAGGTATCAGAGCGCTTTACATGAGGATCAAGAAGTTACAAGTTACATCTGTTACAAGAGCATAATCAAACATAGGATAAAAAAGCAATGTTACGGTAATTACTAATTCGTCGGAGGGAGGGGGAAAAAGGAGACATAACAGGGAGACGGGGAGAAACTGTGCCCAATGTCCGGCTGGGTAGGTGACGGCCGAGGGGCTGAACCCGCGCCGATCTCCTCTATAGTAATGTTGGTTGAGATTCCTGAGGTTCAGAGACATGCTTCAAACATGGTGCAGAGGTTGTCACATTACTTACAAATGCAGGCCAGATTTGAAAAGATTTAGCATCAGGGTTTGGGCCACTTTCTTGACGCTGACCTGACGCAAAATTCTTTGTGATATTTACAGAGCAGCGCAAAGGATTATTTGTCGATGTAAACGCTTGATCCTAAATGCCACTTTACTCTCTATCCTTATGGAGATTCTCTCTCATTTCAAAACTGTAGAGCTATCAAACTCACTTTAAAATGTCTTCCACCTACTTTCATGCCAGCAAGCCCCTGTGCTTTTTTGGTAGTTTTTTTTTAAGTCTCGCCTTAGACAGAGCGCATGCACTGTCATTGCGAAGGATATTGTGTACAAAAAGGGGCTTAGAGCACAATGAAAGGTAAACTGATACTTGTCTTCGGGGGTTAACCGTCTAGGGGAAAGGTGTGGTGTCGCGGCCAGGGCGACTGACACTGGACGCTGAGGATCACGGTTCGATCCCCGGCTCTGGCGGCAGGGGTCTGCCCAGCTGGCTAAATCTTCCCAATGGCCCCCAGCACAGAGATACCGCTTCGGGGTTGATTCGTGTGCTATACAAGTACTGGATTTATTTATTTAGTGCTGGCTCAAAATAGACGCATTCGGCCGAATCATGGATAATGGGGTTACCACTGGGACTCATGACATCTCCATGCACGACGTCAGAGCAGGGACATCTTAAGGAGTTTTGGGCCCCAGGCCAAACATAATTTGGTGCCCCTGCTCGAACAACTCTGAATTTATTATTCATTTACATCTAATTTAAGACCTCAGCAACTATGGTCTGATCACTGACAACCCTCTTTGTTGGCTCCCAAATTTTTAAGGGGACCCCAGCCCTTCAGGGGGTCCTCATTCAGTGCAAAGCCTTTGAATATTTATGAGATATGGGAGACCCTTTTCATATTGTGCATTATGCCACTGTCTGGGACTGTCCTGAAAGCTTAAGGGCCCTGGGTGAGAGCCCAATTTGCCCATGCCTTAAAAAGTGAGGGCCTTGAGCGCAGCTACTAGGGAGGAGTTGATAGTATTTATGATGGTGTCGGAAACATCATCGCAAATTGAGATGGAACTCGGGGGTAGCCCCCTAAAAGTTTGGGCCCCAGTTCTCTGGTACTGCCTCCATACTGGCAGTAAAGTACTCCATAGTAGTTAAATTAGGTGCAAAGATTTGTTGCTGAGAAATATGGGGGAGTCCATCATGCCATCCTGCGTTTTTCCAGGGGGGTTGAGCAGTTCTGATTGAGCCTTTCAGTTTCCGGCTCATATGAGTTGTCATGTTGGTGGCTGGCTGGATGATGAATCATCACCTCTACTAAAATATCCAGGATTTTTGCAGATTTGCAGAATTACCCCCATCTCGGCCATCTATCTGTGAGTTGATGTATTGATAGGCGCATTTGGTCCACATTCTTGTATGGTCTGAGCCTCATCTTGTGTAAAAGCCTTTAGGCTTATGCCCCCGGCATTCACAGTCGATGATGACTATGTCTTCCGAGGGTCTGCTTGGGCTGGGGAAGTTTATTGTGCATTTGATTTTTTCCACCGCTGTTTCGCCCAACCCCACCATCTCTACAATTATTGATTCTTCCAGGCTCGGGCTGGCTAAGCTATTAGAAATGTGGGGTAGCTCCTTATATCGGCTCGGCGCTTATGGCTCTAACTGCTGCGTGGTTTGCTCTGTGCCTGCCTTTATCCTCGTGAAGTACGTAAGAATGGTATTTCTGGTTGTGACCAAGCTGTGTGCTTGGGTTGATGTACCCTTGGAATGCTCCTTTCCCTTCTTCAGCTTGGGGTGGTCCTCTTACCGAAAAGCAGAGAGGCTCAGGCACGCATTGGCCAGGCGTGCGTCTATGAGCCCTTTGTTGCCTCAACCGCCTGCTACAATTTCCATTACTGTTGACCTTACTTTAAGACTTACTATAGATCTCAGGGCTGCTATTCTCTGTTCTGTTGTTGACTTAGCAATGTACCTGCAAGTCTCAAATACCCTGTGGGAGAGCCTATAGCTTGTGTTGTGGGAAAGCTTATAGCTTGTGCCGTGTCTTGCGTCCCCGATTTGAGAGCCTTGTTTGTGCCGTTGAGTCGGCCGGCAAATATCCCGGTGTTTGGTTAGCATGGGCGTCATCCAATCAGGGGCTGCAATAATTGAGCTGGCTTGATAATTTGCGATGGAAAGCACAATGGAGCAATGATGAGTGCAAGGGGGGGGGAGCTTCACCTGGGCCACAAGCCGCACCTGAACCTTGTCGGGCCCCTTCTGCAACCAAGGGCTCAACCAACCAACAAGATCTACCTTATTGCCCCCTTACCGCCACTTCTGCTGCCTATTCCTTTGTCTAGTGTGGCTTGTCTCTGGGTACACTCACAGCCTGACCCCCCCCCCTTTGCTGCTGTTGATTTCCCATTTTCTCTGCACGAGCTGCAGTGCTCCGGTTGACAAAAAGCCAGGGACCTAAGAACTCCTAGTCCCCGAGTGAAGATTTGAAGTGGTGCCTGGGTAAACCAGGGGGAGCCAGAAGCAGCCAAACCTCGCTGAACTAGTGTGGGTGCGCCCACCCTGACAATGCCCTGCTTGCTGCCCCTTGCACTGCTTACCGCCCCTTACATCGAGATGCAGTGAGCTGCACTCACTGATGTAGTGATCGTCTGATCACTGGTCTAGTGTTCAGCATTGTGCTGCAACCACACTTTACACCCACCCCTCACAGGCGTCAGCAGTCAGGTGACCCTGTCAATAAAAGGGGCCGAGCGCACGTGCTCGTGGCCAGGTCCGCACTATAACTATCTGTGTCTGTGTCACGTCATTCTAGAGTGCATGAGGGCCTAGGGCCCGGCACCAAACATTACAACTGAGACTTCCTAGTGCTTCTTGGGGCTTTTCCCCTTGTTGCGGCCTCAGGCCGGATGGAGATCGAGATAAACGGGGGAGATAGCCCAGGCGCACAGAGGCCGTTTAATGGTGGCAGTTTGTGAGCTGTTGAAACGCTGGAAGGCTTGAGCCATGAACCTCGTCTCTGCTTCACCCGCTGCTCAGCGCACTCTGCCTGCTCTGCTCCACCTGCTTACAGCAGGCCGATAGGTCGCCCTCTTAGGATTCCGCAGGCTGTAAGTCTCAGCTTGGCTCAGCTCCAGTCGCAGCTCCGCCCCCTCTGCCTGTTCTGCTCTGCTTACTCACAGCAGGCTGATGGGCCGATAGGTCGCCCCCGTAGTACACCAGGGGGGGGGTCGCGACCTCAACTCCGATGCTCTGGCTCCGGTTGCAGCTCCGTCCTGCTTGCTAAATGTTGCGTAGTGACATAGGGCCATATATATGAACACATTTTCCCATAGACACAGAATGGGTAAAACCCTTTGATACATCTGGCCCATAGTTCCTTCCTTGCGTTGCTCCATCTATAATAAGAATTGAGGTCATGTTTAGAGTTTACATGAATCGTGACGTGCCTCTTAGTTCACTTTTCACATTGTCGTTGGGGGGGCAAACCATGAATTTTTCAAAAAACTGTCACTTTTAATAAATGTCTAATCAGTGATATAATCTGATGTATGAATGTGAAACTCTTATGCTTATTAAACTGTTTTATATTTGAAGAGATCGTATAATATTTTTACATTATGTTTATTGCACGAGATACATCTAAAAAGTTTCATGGCTTGGCTCAGACATGGACTCTTGGCTCCAAGCCAGACCCATGGCTTAGTTCTGGCTCAGCTAGACTTATTAGTTTGCCTCCATGCCCTCCTCTATTTGCGACGCAGGCTTAGTGCGTGGAGCCATCAGTCACTTGATAAACTTATTTATAAAGGAGATTAATGTAAACATAAAGCCCTGCCCACCAGAACCGATTTATTGACGCTACCATCAAGGCTTCTTGTAGCAGAGACGAAAAAGAGGGCGTGCAGTGAAAATACATTTAAAATAAGTAATCCCAGGGCAGTGAATCCAGGCTGTTGTGTTGTACGTGACCAAAGTCATGAGTTTCTAAGGAGAACTACCAGGTCCAGGTATGGCAGGCGGGGGGTTGGGGGGGTTTAGTGGATGTTTGGGGTGGGAAAGCCTCAAATGCATTCTTGGTTAAGTAATTGGGCCTGAAGTCCCTGAGTTAGGTCTGCTATGCATGTGATGGCTTTTCTTATCATTTTCATTTCAGTAGGAAGTTTTAACTTCTTCATGATGTAAGTCAGGTTTTTAAATATATACAGTGATCAGTTTACTAAAAAAAGTAGCAAATCTGCAGTCATATAAAAAGTCCTTGAATGGGTACTAATTTACTACTTTTCGGAATTCATAAATATTTGTCGTTGTAGGCTTGGAAAGCTGCACCAGTCTGAGATGTATGATTGCGAATAGTCTAACCAGTGGTAGTCATGCAGGGTACCATTCCATCCATCATTTTTTGCCCACCATGCCAATGTAAGACAGATGCCCTGCCAATGCAAATCAGTACTGACCCTATTCCTAATGGAAACAGTCAATCCCGAACCTTGATCATCTCACCCTCTACCTTGCAGCCCACTGCTCTTTTAGCTGGGAAATGTGAGATTCACCCCCCTCTCCCACACCCCTGAATCTCACTGAGTAAGCTAAGCCACTGTAAAAGACATTGGCAGAGCCAATACCTCTCGCACAGGCAAGACCTGTTGGCTTGGCTAATGCTTGTTCAGCTACTCTTCATGCCTTATCATGAGATATCTACCACACGATGAATGAAAGTGTTCTTTTTGTCCTCATTTTTCTTGTCTTTAATGCTCAATGTCTTGTTTTTTTTGTCCTCATCTCACCAAGTATGCGTCTGCAATTCATTGGCCGCCCTTCAACCTGTGCGCCGCGCGGCTGCTGCATTCGCTTAGGTCTAGTATCCAGAACCAGACCTACCCCTTTGTTGGTGGCTTGGTGTAAGCATAGGACCAGGAGGTATTACACAAACCCCAGACCTCTAGCCCACACTGTGAAGGGCTGCTAGATATTCAAACTGTTCTCATTGTCACCTCCCTGGTCCAATCGAGATGTTATGGAAGCAGCATTAACCCAGTCTTGCGGCTTGGGGGCAAAGGGTCTTTCCACTTTAAACATATTTCACTTTGTGCTATTAAAACCAGATATAGCAGTAGACCTCTATGTGTATGTCTCATCTTCTTACTTAGCGTACCATCATCCCCAAATAGTACCAACGTTGCATTTAGAGTGATTCTCTCTCCAAAAATACCACCTAGAGCTTCCTCAACTCCCCTCCAAAAGGCGAAGAGTCTAGGACACTCGTAAAATATATGTAGATCATTGGCGTAGATAAGGGCGCATCTTGGGCATTTGGGGTTGGAGAGTGGAGCAAACTTTGCTATCCTGGCAGGGGTGTAATGTAGTCGATTAATAACAAAGAAATGATTCTTCTTGAGATTTGCCGGTTTAACATATTTGTACAACAGCTTCAAGGACGTTTTATAAAGATCTTCAATGTCACCTTCCAGGGGAACCTGATTGCATACAAATTGTGGTGGGGGGTATTCCTTGTCCTTTGCCTCAAAAAATAGCATACCATATTGAGATGTCCTTGTTTTTAGGGTTTACATCTTGGAAGGATATCTCCACCTCCCAGATCCCTTGTATTTTGCTCTTCTCTGTTGTAAACCAAGAGGCTAATTGCATGTATTTAAATCTGGAGAGGCCACTCCCAATCCTGGCTCTTAAAACCTCCAATGGGTGAACCCCGTCAGAGGATACCAAATCTGGCCAAGTGGTAATACCTGCTCTTTTGATTGGTATTGCAAGTCTATCCTTAAGGCATTCCGGTGTCCCTGGGGAATCCCAAATTAGGGCAAACTCAGAGTAATACCCCAACCCCCATCTACTTCTGACCTTATTCCACAAACTAAGGGCACCCTTCAATACTTTCAATCGAACTTTTTTGAAGTACCTCGGTGCACTGAATTTATATAAGAAACCTTCTCCCCATCCTGCCTTATCATTTCTGCCAAAAGTCTGCCCCACGATGATTCATCCGGTTTCGCTAGCATCATCCGGATATTTTTAAATTGAAAAGCGGTACAATACCACTTGATATCCGGAAGGGCCAGCCCCCCCTTTGATCAGCCTGCATACCTAAGCTTCTTCCAAGCCAGTCTAGCAAATGTAGATGCCCAAATAAAACTTGTGATCTTACTCTGGATTTTACTGATGTCTAATTTTGGAAAGTTTAGAGGGATGGCATTAAAGAGGTACATTAGCTTAGGGAGAATGACCATTTTGACCAAGTTGACCCTGCCGTAAATTGTTAAAGGAAGATTTTTCCACCTGGCTTTTAGTCAGTCTACTTCTTTTATGGTCCTGTTTAGGTTGATCTGCGGAATTTTCTCGATCTCTTTGATGATTATAATACCCAGGTATTTAAACTCTTGGCTTATTCTAACCCCCCCCATTGTCAATATTCCATAACATCACCTCAGTTTTGGAGATATTTGCTAGATACCCTGACAGCGCTCCAAATTCCTTTATCAAGGATTTGACCCTTGCAATTGCCACCGTAGGGTTATCGGGATATAGTAGCAGATCGTCCGCATATAGAGCAACCTTGCTGCTATATTGGTGGGATTTAAAAGGAGTAATCAGATCATCTGCCTTAATTGTTTGAGCCAAGGGTTCTATATAGATGTTGAAGAGTAGGGGTGAAAGTGGGCAACCCTGTCTCGTTCCTCTTAGAATGTTAAAGCTGGATGTTAAAACCTCATTTAATATTATTTTAGCAGAGGCCCCCTGATAGCATTTTACCGGACTCTGAATAAAGACGGGCCCAAACCCCATTGGCCTTAACACCTCCCAAAGATATATCCAACAGACTCTATTCAACGCCTTGGCCGCATCTATTGCCACTGCGGCCAAAGGTTCAGATCGAGATGTAGCAAGATCTATATTGCCAATTAGTTGTTGTGTTTGTTCTTGTATGTATCTTTTAGGAATAAAACCTTTCTGATCGGCATTAATCAATTGAGGGGCAATTTTGACCAACATCCCTGCTAAAATGCTCATAAAGATCTTATAATCAGCATTTAGCAGGGAGATCGGTCTATAGGAGTCTGCCCTTAACAGCTCCTTTGCAGGCTTCAGGATCAGCACTATAGTTGCCTTTTTCCATGAGCGAGGTATCTTGCCCTCTTGCTGATAAACTGAATAAAATAAAACCCACATGATTGAGACCAGCTCTTCCCGCAGAAGTTTATATATCTCGCTAGGAAGCGCATCTGTGCCTGCTGCTTTGTTATTTTTGCACTTCCCGGTCTGCTCTCTAATCTCACCCTCGGTTATTGGGGCATCTATAAAATCACGGCTTTCAGCTGTTAAGATCGAAAGGGATTTCTCCCTCAGCTAAGTCTTAAGAGTCTCTGTATTAGGTACAATTTCCTCATTATACAACTCAGAGAATAATGAGATGAACCGGGCTTGCATGTCCACCAGTCTGCTCAATGCTTCCCCGTTTTCATTTATAATCAGTTAATTTATGTGATTTTTCACACGATCTGCCCTGGCTTTCCATGCCAAAAATGCTCCTGCCTTCTCTCCATATTCAAACTTCTGCATGGATTTTGACAGCCACTGTTCCTTACATTTCTGATTGAGCCTTACTCTGAATTGCTGATGGGCATTATCAAGGTCCCTCTGTACTTATGATATTTTTTCAGGTGTCCCCTGATTGAGCCAGATCCTTTCTGCCTCTAACTGGGAGATTTTGTCCTCCAACAGTACTAGCTCTCGTATTTCCTCTCTATTCTTTGAACAAATGCGACTATGAAGGAAGACCCTCATATATGCCTTGAAGGTATCCCATACATAGTCCATCGATGTTGATCCAATATTATCAGATAAATAATTTTGGGTTGTACATTTAAGATCTCTTACTATCTCTGGATCAGACAGCATAGATCTTTTAAGTGCCCATCTAGGTCTGACTTTATCTTGGCTCCCTTTTAAATTAAATACAACCGGGGCATGATCTGATATGTGACTGGGATGTATGTCGTTACAACGCATACTTTTACAACCCATACCTTTACAACGCATTTTTTACATCGCAACATCCATTACAACGCATTCCATTACAACGCATGCCATTACAACAAATTCTTTGAAACTACCTTTACAACGCATTCCACTACAATGCATACTACATTTACAACGCATACCATTACAACGCATACCATTACATTGCATGTATGGTAAGTATTGGATAGTGTAGGGGTAAAAATTTCTATTCTAACTCCAGGGGGGTGCAACAGTAGAGTAAGTGTTGGATAGTGTTGTTAACACCAAAAAACTTTCACTGAACGGGCGTCATAGGTTGATTCACTTTAAATTCTTACAAAGAGTATACTACACCCCAGAAAGGCTTCACCGCTATCGCCTCCGACAATCCCCGGAGTGCGGACCGATGCCATGCACTGGTGGCGGACTTCCTTCATTTAGCGTGGGGGTGTCGCAAGATATATGAGTTCTGGGAGAAGCAGTCATAGCGGAGCTCAGCGAGATATTAAACTATGAGCTACCAATGGACCCGGCATTGGCGCTGCTGGGTTACTCCAAGGCACTACCGGTGGCATACAGGAGATTGACAGACATGGGCGTGCTTCTAGCGAGACGCACGATAGCGCAGTGCTGGATGAGGGGACCGACGCCGACCAAATCACAATGGGCCAGAGACATGGTATATTGCAGCACTCAAACAGAACACTACAGCGAACTCCTTCCCCCTACTAGCCGCCCTAAAAACTTTTGGAGTTTATATAACGCCTTCAGACTCACAAGAGACGACACTGCTGACATACCGCTAGAGGCCACAGAGGGAGTGCAGCAGCCCCATACTTAGGGGCGGGACCCACAGGACAGGGGGTGGGGGAGAACGGTGGGAGGTACGACTGGACTGGGAGGCGATAGGACGGAATGTAGCGGATCAGCCACGTTAGGAAGCGACAAACGGGGGGACGAACACTGGACACTGCCCTGGGGGGACACAGGAGCGAGCTTTGATCACCCGGACACTGTACTCGAGACGAGAGCATCACGACACGGCGCGGCCCCTGCTTGGGGCCCTATACAACATTACAGACAGTGAACTAGAAGCGCAGTTAGAGGGGGGAGTTGTGGGGTTCATTCGGTTGGGGAGAGAGAGGGGGTGGGACGCCTAGAGGGAGGGGGGGACAGTTCTTCCTTAGATAGGAGGGGGGGAAAACAAAAGGGAAAAAAACACACCTTCATTTTCTGTGGTTGA
Source organism: Lissotriton vulgaris (assembly GCF_964263255.1). Classification (NCBI taxonomy): domain Eukaryota; kingdom Metazoa; phylum Chordata; class Amphibia; order Caudata; family Salamandridae; genus Lissotriton; species Lissotriton vulgaris. The sequence continues at coordinate 70,708,674 of NC_141699.1, forward strand.
GCGCCAGGATAGCAAGACTGCTGCGAGTGTGGAGATCGGACTATTGCATAGTACATTATCAAGAGGACAAGTGTTTGGAGCAGTCGCCAAAGACTTTATTAGGCACCAAAGCGCCGCCGTACCCCAGGGTGGACGGCACAGGGCTGTGTAAGATTCGGTGCGCAATCAAAGTCCAGGTTTGACTTCTAGCGCTGTCGGCCCGGATGAGTTGTAGGCACAAAGCCGTGTATGTACCTGCTCCATTTAATAAAGGTGTTAAAAGAAAAAAAAAAAGTGTTAGATAGTGTTGGGGTAAAAAATACTATTCTAACTCCAGGGGGTGAAACAGTAGGGTAAGTATTGGATAGTGTAGGGGTAAAAATTACTATTCTAACTCAGGGGGTGCAATAGTAGGGTAAGTGTTGGATAGTGTAGGTAGGCGTTGTAATGGTATGCGTTGTAATGACTGCGTTGTAATGACATGCGTTGTAGTGGTATGCGTTGTAGTGACATGCGCTGTAATGGTTGCGTTGTAATGGCATGCGTTGTAATGGATGTTGCGTTGTAAAAGTTTTGTGGTAAAGGTAGTGCGTTGTAAAAGTTGCGTTGTAAGTGTTGTTTCCCATGTGACTGGGCTGGTTGTCTATTGATGTCATGCCTTCTGCAATGGACCTGTCAATCAAAACATAGTCGATTCTAGAAAAATTTCCATATTTCTTGCTGTGGAAGGTGTGTCCCTGCTTGTTACCCTTCTTTGCCCTCCACAGATCCGCAAGCTCTAGGTCGTGTATCAAGTTATTAAGAGCCTGACATACCCGGGGTGACCCACATAGTGACTCTGATTGGATCTATCCTTTAATGGATCTAGGAGTACATTAAAATCTCCACCAATTATTATTGGCGAGTCTACTTCCATCAGGATCCATCGCAACTTACAAATATATGTAGGGTCTTCTGTTTTGGTGCCGTAAAAGGATATACATACCAACTCTGACCCTTCAAAGTCTAATCTAGCCATAATCCATCTCCCAGCTTGATCAGTTTTTATAGATTTAATTATACAGCCTGCACCATGTTTAATCAAAATAGCCACTACCTTACAGTGGACTGTCTATTCTGAGGTGCAGTAGTATTTTATCCACGGATATCTAGCAAATATAGTACGGCACTCCATATAACTCAAATGGGTCTCCTGAATTAGACATATTTGGGCAAGGCTTTGCTCTAGATATTTCATCGCTAATCTCTGTCTACGTAGGCATCGTAAACCGTTAATATTCCACAAGAGGAATTTTAGATCTCTGGATCCCATTGTAAGGTCTCAGCTGTTAAAGGGACCCTTTGACTTATATCTACACCTCACACAGAAGGCCAAAGGCTTGGCTAATGCTTGTTCAGCTACTCTTCCTGCCTTATCATGACATTTCTCCCACACGATGAATGAAAATGTTTTTTTTGTAGTAATTTTACTTGTCTTTAATGCTCAGTGTCTTGTTAGCATTATCTAATGTTTTAGTCTCCAGTTTGGTTTCATTGCTTCATTATGCTGCCATTTAAAGCCTGCCTCAGTCAATGTGTTTTCATACAGCTGGTGTGAACAAACAAGTTCAATATAGAGTCTCAGTTTTCATTTGTCTTGGCACATATTCTCGTACCACGCAAGAGGACTGCCTTCTGCCTCCAGCAATATTATATTAAATGCCAGGCTTGATAGTGATGCAGACAGAACAGGTCACAGATTATTAAAGGGACAAAGACTCTTTACAGTTTATTACCGAACGTAGGCTTTTTCCACCTGTGCAAGTGATGTGCTGCGCTCTTCAATTCTTTTTTTGCTATAACTTCTTAGCTCACTGTTTTTCTAACCCTAGATGGTGGATGGGGGTGTTTACCCCTAATCTCACCCCTACCCCCTTAGGAGCAGAAATCCCACTAGCCACCAGTGCATTTAAATTGAAACCAAAAGAAAGAGGTGGGCTCCTTGGCATAGGGCCATGACCTCCACCCCAAACAGGGGAAATACAGTCTTTCTACCCTCCTGAGGAGGCAGATTGGAGGGCTGCCCCATATCTGACCCCTCCCCGACCTGGGAAGGAAGAAAACCCACTAGACAACAACTTGACAAACAACGAGACAAATGCAAATGTTTACATAAATGGCGCACTAAAGTATCACTAATACTAATTGTTTTACAATATCTTCAACTTCAATAGAGCTGTCCTTGGTCAGGCATCACACAGGTGCCACTCAGTCAGTCAAGCAAGCTTTATTCGACGATTTGTCATAAAAGCATACAGTACATATAAGTTTGATTTTAAAATAGATAAATACAGTTAAAAATTATTTTATAAATGTAGAAACAGATAAAAGACTCTTAAAACTGGACATGTTGCACAAAGAATAAATATGGCAAATCTGCATCCATAGACAATATTAGTTTGCAAGCAGTTTAGTTCTAATCAGTCATGCCCACCCCAGAAATTTTGCTGTGGCTACATATACAGTCATATTGGTAAAGGTACAAATAATTCTTACAGCAACCAGTCCACTATTAGTGCCCAGTAGCCTGCACATTGGGCGCAGCCAGAACCGGCGGGGGGCCACGTATGCTGGACGTTCAAACAACAAGTGTCCGATAGTTTCAGAAAGCGCCGGACATCCTGGACATGAAGGCTTGTCTCCTGTAGACCATCTGCTAGTAAAAGCCCTTACAGGCAAGCTCCCAACTCTCAATTGAAATTAGAGTTTGCGATCCAGGAGATTCATGATAGTGTCCCAGAAGTCTTCCAAGTTCGGGCTCTCTTTGATGATCAGAAACATACCGGTCAGGGAACAAGGGTCTGTTTTCCTAAAAAGCTTGGTGGCCAGGGACTTCCAGTAGAGGTCCTTGAGTACCTTCTTTGGAGGAAAATTTGAGTTCACTGGATCCTCCCATAGTTCTTTGAGGCCTAGTTTACATAGCATGCCCTGTATATGCACCAGCCATTTAATTTTGTGGGAGTTACCACTAGTAATTATATCCAGCAGACCCGAGAGTAAGTGGCCAGTTCTGGCGTGGTCCAGATCCGCCTCCAGTATAAAACTGGGCGTAGGGATGCAATGATAGCTATTGGAGACAGCCCTTGGTCATAAAAGAGGGGCATCAGGGGGGTGCTCTGGGGTAGTTTAATTAGATTCCGTAAAAATTAGTTTTCAGACACCGTCATTTCCCTGAGGTTCTCATGCCCCCATATTTCAACTCTGTATAAAGCGGAACTAACCACTTTACCCTTATAGACCGCTAGGACAGGGGATATCGGTTTAGTGAGGGACCTCGAGTGTTCCAAGCACAGAGCACCAGTGAGCTGGCGATGTTTCAGAGTGGTCAGCTCAATCTGGTTCTTCCAGCATAGGTCATTCTGGATACACACACCTAGGTAACTGAAGGCCTGGACCCTCTCCAAGGGGCGGTCATTCATGGTAACTGAACCTTTAAAACTTTTTGGAGCATTAAAAGTCATCAACTTAGATTTAAGTACATTAACTTCTAAACCCCGTGTGGTGCAGAATTCATCAAAAAGCTTCAGGGCTTTTTGCAACCCACTTGGGGTTTTTGCTACTATGAGGCAATCGTCGGCGAACATTAAAATAGGGATTTTAGCTCCTGCAAGATTTGGGGCTTCAACAGGTGCCACTCATTCTAAGGGTTCACAATTGACACCCCCTGCAGTGCTCCTCAGTCTCACCTGCACAAGAAAATGGCTGCAACCAGAGGTCTGGATAGACAATCTCATTCTCCACTGCATGCAAATGGGTACAACGTTTCAGCTTGGCTGTGATACTGTTAACTGGGTTTCTACATAGAGATGACAGACGCAGTTGATCAAACTGTCCTATTTTTCTCATCAGTGGCAAACTGCAACACCATCTCCATATGTGGTTTCTTGGCTCAAATCAAATGGAGAAGAGTATGTGGCTATGTTGTCTCTGTGAGGGCTTTACGATGAGACTTGGCTTCCTTCGACCCGGTGCTTAGGTGATCATCTGGAATTGAGGAAATACTTCAAGATTTGGCTCTTCCCACAGTAAACAATAGGAGTAAGTGGTCCAATATACCTGGCCATGTCTAACTGGATGTATGAGTCTGTGCGTTGGGGGTCGTCCCAAGGTTAATTTCACGTGTTATCTCCCAACCAGGACTAATCTCTACACCCATGAACCTGGCCATAGGGCCAAACGTGGTCTGATTAGCAACTGACTGATCCACACATCTCTGGCATTTCAGGGTCACTGACCAGTCACAAAACCTACAGATATCCCATTAGGCATCTCCGTCAGTAACCCCGGCTGCTCCTTATGTGCCCACGCAGAGGGTGACAGCGTTAGTTGTCTTTGCGCTTCCTAAATGCTTCGCAACATGGCATGGCCCTTCCTGAGGGAGCCCTCTCTAGTTCCTGCCTGGTGGGTGCCCCAACTTGCATGCACCATAACACCCCACCAATGTGTGTGTGATGCTAGAAGCTGGTGATCCGCTGCTGCCCCAAGAACATGGCTGAGTAAACTTCACCATGATGAACTCAACCCCATCACCCGTATGGATTAGTCATTCTCCAAATGCAAACGGTGAACCCTCCCAGGAGCCCTTTAAACTGAGGCTCATTGAGGTTAGGTGCTAATAGGAAATCTTCTGATGTCTGCAGGAAATGCTGAACATGGAAGAAAATCCACACGAGGAATTGTATCCACCATATGTTTCCTATCATGAAGGGAATATGTCCTGTTGAGTCTCCGTCAGGTTCAGGTCCCGATACATGAAGGTAATCTTATTCTTTTGTGGAAGTTTACTATTTGTTTGGTATTTACAAACAACAAGTTTAATTTTACTAATAGTAATTTTACCACTGCAGGGACTCAGTACTCGTGGTGGACACTCCAGGCATAAAAAATAGGCCTGTCCAACACCTCTAAATCAGATCGAATGCTCCCCAACACACAGTCCACTTGCATTCCCTAGACCTAGAATTGTGTTTCAAGGAGTGAGAAAGTGGACTGTAACTCCTAGTGGAAAGTTGTAAGGGTAGAATTGTCTTTACAGCTTTATGTTTGGGGGGAAAGGGTGGTTTCTCATTAACCTGACTCCGTTTTAACCCCACAGACAATCCTATTTTGGACATTTGCTTTAACAAATCTTTGCTCCAAAGATCTCATGCTGTACTGGCACTCATCAGGTTGGTGGTTCGAGTGATGGATATTTTCAAGCTGGTGCTTGAATTCTGACTTTCTGCCCCTCTTTTGTCGTTCTTCTACAGGGCGCTCTTTGGAGCCAGGGTAGAATCCAGGGAAGTGCGAAACGTTCAAGTGATTTCCGTGCAGTAGAAGGGCCCACTCACGTCCATGACAAGTGAGTGCTTTAATTTATATCTAAATCTGTTCTATTCTACCCTTTTTAGTAAGCCAATTATTGACATTTGTGGGTAATCCATGGAATCAGAAAAAACTTGAAGCTTTTTTTTTTTTGGGGTGTGTGTTTTTTTTTTAAGTTAGTGTGGACTTGACCCAAAGCCATTATAGCACTTTACAAGAGAGCAGAAAGTAAGTTCTGGCTAACAAACGTAATAAAACAACCTATTAATGCTAGCACAAAGCAACAAACAGTTAACAGCAGCATGGACGTTACAGGATAAGAGGGGGCAGATTTACAAGCCCCTTACCACATTTTTACAACACCGTTGCGTCACTTCTGTGACGCAGCGGCGTCCTAAACCATGCGCCACTATGCAACAGATTTACAACGTGATGCATCTAGTGAGATGCGTCGCGTTGTAAAGCCCTGCGCTACATTATACCTGCGCCAGGTATAATGCATGCAGGGTGGGCGTTCCGTCGCAAGGAAGCCACATAAAAGTTATGCAGTGAAATCTACAAGATTTCACTGAGTCACTTTTACGTCCCGCTGCATCAAAACCTTATGCCTGCTTGTAGCAGGCGTAAACGGTGACACAGCACAACAAGTATAGGCTGGCCCTGGGCAGTGCTGGAGTTGGGCCGTGCTTGCGATACGACTCCAGCACTGCGTCACCTATACGCTGATAGATGCGTCACGCATCTGTCTCTCATTGCGCCACGGTGCGCCACATTTTAAATGCGGCGCATCCATGGTGGCGCAAGGGGTTCCTAACGTCACGCAACATAACTGGCGCATCCGTGCTGATCTGCAGGGATGCGCCAGTTATTGTAAATCTGCCCCGAAGTATTTAACTAACTATAATAGTAAATCAGCAGCAAGTAACCAAGAGAGAAAAAACATTTCCTTACAGGAAAGATAGGCCAAGTCAACACAGGAGATGCGAGCCATGATTCCCACTTTAACCAAGTTGTCTCCCAAATAGGAAGGTTTTGAGTTCCCCTTTGCTTGGGAACAGATAAGAGGTTGTGGGATGGGCTGGGGGAGGGATTTCCAAAGCCTTGTTGCACTACCAGAGAATACCTGTCTCATACAATGTTTGATACGAATTCTGGAAATGCCATCCAGAACTGCAGGGACTCTGTTCAACGCACACGCCGAGTTAGAGAAGCCCAGTGGACCGCATCACTAACAAAACCCACCAAGCTATTCTTTGTGCAGGCAGTGCTTTCAGGTTACTTATCAGTAGTGAATAAGAAGGGAGCGACCCTACATGCCAATAGACAGGGTAGCACAGGTAAAAGAAAAAAAAAACCTCTCTTGGGGCTACTGTGAATCTCTATTCAACTATATATATTTTTTCATATCTATAGTGCACGTTCAAACAATCACAGAATACACACACACACATTCCTGTATGAACCCAAAACCACAACCATAATACACACAAGGATAAGGAACTCAAAAATCCATACAATAAAACATGTGTTTATTAATAAACAATATTTCAATTTCAAGAGAGTTTTTCTTTTACTTATCAGTTGTGCCTTTAAACACGTTTAGGGACACATTGGTAATCAAAACAATTTCACACACTGCAGCACGAAATCAGAACTTGTAGTTTTAAAAGGTTTATTTTAATAGTCATAATCTTGTACAGATAAAATGTACGATAACAACACAGAATGTGAATAAAATTGGGGTTAAATTGTTGTCTTTATTGAGCACAGTAAAACATTTAAAACATTTTTGCATATTAAATTGCATTCTAGACATTAATGCTGTTTCCAAGCCCTACACGGATTTAGTATTCTATAAAATGAAATATTATTTCAGACTGTTGGTTACTTGGAATGTATCGCACAGCATAACCTTTAAACCAGCACGCCTGGCTGTTTGTTATCAGAGTTTTTCATCATCATTCAAATCTTTATTACAGCAAATAATGCCATAAAAGCAGAATACGAACAATACGAGATAAAATGCATACCATAAAATAGTTAATACAAAATCATACAGTATGAGAGAAAAAGCAGCATTCACAAGGAATCAATTTAGAAACCCTAGAACATATGGAGCTGGCTCTTATCTATACATCGAGTTCATGACATACTCTTGGGCCATATATGTTATAAAAGAAAGTAAAAAAGGAATATCAATGTAATTCAAGAAGTTTAAAAGGAGAAGATTTAGCAAGCTATTTGATCTGTAAACAAAGATCCACAGTAAAAAGCATAGACGTCTCATCATGAAATGGTACAGCAAATTAAAAAGAGGAGCCGACTGTTGAACGTATGGGAACCCTCGGACTTGAATGGGTACTTGAAACAGTGGGTGACGTTGGCATACATGGTGGTGAAGCAAAACATTGTTCAATTGTGGGGGGCAGCCAGCCGCCCCGGATTACTACTTGGGTTTAAGATCTTGATTGGTGTATGTTCAGAGAAAGGGCCTGGTTTGTGGCCAGGGGTTGTCTAGAGAAATGGGAGAAGATATGGGGAGCATAGAACAGATACCGAGGCGATTTGTGTACGCCCCCGAGGCGACAAAGAGACGTAGAACCGGCGGGATCCCGAATCTCATGAATGTATAATTGCTGCATTTATGCGAACGACAACCAAAACCTCACAATGATGTCAATCAATGTTCACCCAATGCTAATGTTATTCTTTTGTTTTATTATTATAATAAAAAGAATTTTAAAAAAATAAAAAAAGAGGAGCCGAGCAAGCTTTATCTGCCAAAAATGCAGTCTGTACGGTAAGAGACCAAAAAATACCTAAGCTTATGGGATACACTTTGGTAACACATGCCAGAGCTACATATGATGGCACATTTGTTAAATCCCATTGCTAAACCAACATTGCGCTCAAAAGTACATTATGTTGGGTCAGGTCATTTATTGCTGTAATGGAGCATTCATTTCAGCTTATTTTCCTGCTGCAGCTGTAGTCCTAGCTCTTGTTGCCCACACTGCCCCACGATCTTAGCGACAGCACAAGCATACAGTAGATTTGAGTCTGATTGAAGACTTCTAAGAGCTGTAGAACTGCTTCGAGTACCCATGTGCCAGCAAATGTATTTAATCCATTTTATACGGGGGCACATCTATTAGCCATGCAAACAAAACATGACCAAGGGATTCGCCAAAGATGTGACATGTGGGGCACAACACGATGACATTTGAAGCCCATTTATTTGTAAATGTTTTTTCATGGTAAGGTACCAACCTCAAATTGAAAATATAATTTTCTATTGAGTGGGTCAGTAATAGCATTCCAGTAGGGTTCCAAGAGATAGCGGCTCTTAAAGTCAAGAAATCTCTCAGTCAGAAAGGAGCTGACAATAGATTGGACTCACATTGCCCAATGCACTGGCAGTAGCGTGTTTGTAGTGTTTCAGTTGTCGTAGTCACATTGGAAAGTGGATTGTCTCAAAGAGTTTCCAAGCCTATGGCCATTAGTAGCTTCTTCATTTGTCTAATCCAATTTATCTGATTAAACCCGTCAGCCTCCATTACATCCTTTACGGCCATGGTGTACTGGACAAGCTCAGGTGATGCCATGGCCTTGCCCAATATAAAGGTGAACAAAGTCTAGCTTTTCAGCCAAGATGTTTCTGCCCATATTGAGCATCAGAGGTTTCAATGGTGTCCTCGATGGGAGGTAAACTATACCCCTAAGAAACCTATTCACAGATTGGGTTAAGAGGGGTTAGATTAGAAACACCCCAAAGGTCTGAGCGATATAAGGCTGAACTTACTGCCTTGGCATCATAAATCTGGAGCACTGGGTCTATAGGCTTGCTAGAAGAGCTGTTCTGTACTTTTTCTAGGGGACCAGTGATTTGACTATGTTTAACGGCCAGTATCTCTACCTGAAGTTTCTATGAGAGGGTTGAGGAAAAACTGACACCCAGCCTTGGTCCTTGCAGGTAACAGCAGTGGGGCGGTGGGACCGCTTAAGGGTTATTTCGAGGCATGATGCAGAGGGAAAATTAAATAAATAGTTAACTTTCCCTCTGCATCGTCCCTCGAAATACCCCCATACCTGGCCTCACCGCCCTACGGACCGCGGCAGCTCACACCTAGATAATTAAAGACGTCTATCCGCTCAAGTGGCATGCACCCACCTCCAATCTGCCTTTAAACAATTTTTGCTTGTTAAAAGACATAAACTTACTCCACCCTCATAACAAAAAACCTCAAAGCGGGATAATGCCTGTTGAAGGCCACTGGGTGTCTTCGAGATCGATAGAGAGTCATGAATAGTAAGATGGGGGGTTTTATACCAGCCAAAGGTTCTAGATTGAGATGTGATGAATCCGGAGCCAGAAACAGTTCGCAACCGTGGTTATTATTTGTCTGTCTTTGAAAAAGCTCAAAATTATTGGGGAGCCCTTCTTGCCCTGGGCATTCCAACAGGCGGCTGGTTATGTAATGTACTTTTCCGCCTAAGTTTAGCTCATGGATTATCTTAAATCTCCACAGGCTCTTTGTTAGATGGGGCTACCATCTGTTCTGCCTGGGTAGAGGAATCTGTGCTAATAAGAGATTCGACCTCCTCTATTAGTAGATCGATGTCTTTGAGTGAACAGTTGTCGGGCTTGCGGGAGCAGGTCGTGTGTTTAGCTGTGCCCTGTACTATATTGGATGCTTTCCGCTTACCCATATTTAAGCACTATAGGGGAAAGACCCCATAGAAGGAAAGTTGCCACCAGGAGCCCTACGTTAGATCACTAGACACTATAGCAAATATATGAGCATAAGGGGGATTTAAAATGAGCAAAATGCAGTTGCAGCCTGAATTATGGTCAATAAAACACTAGAGAAAATAAAACCATCATATGAAGGGAGTCGTGTAATCAATATGCACCGCAGTCCAACATCATGAGTCCAAGCAGCCACGAATCACTAAAGTGAGTTGCTTTAAAGGATTGAATAAGTGCCTCAAAAAGACCAGGCTACGATGGACCGGCCAAGAGAGTGGGCCCAGCCCAGCCTTCTCGGGCTCCGACGGGCCCGTCCTTGGCCTGTACTTTGCACGGGTGCGTCTCGCTCAGATGGCCTTCGAGGCTTTTAAATAGCCTTAATGATGTGCAGCTGGAGCTCCTAGAGAGGGTTGTGGTACCACGGGTACAGTCAGCAATGGCTCACCCTTTCAGCAAGAAGTAATCAAGGGCTAACAGGGAAAGCAATCCCACGAATTCCAACAAAGGCAGCTGTTCAGAACTTGCCTGCAGCAATTAATGGGAATTCAGATGTCAGTCCAGCTTTCGAACAACGGGGCTGCGAGGCGCTTAAATGGTGCTTATGATGTGCAGCTATGGGATCCCAGAGAGGCTTGTGGGACTTGTGGTCCTCTTCAGGTACAGTCAGCAACTGCTTCATCTTTCAGCAAGGAAGAGGTCTGAACTCCTCTGCAGCAATGGGTGGCAATTCACTTCAGGCAGTGTATTGCAGCTTTGCATTAGTAAAATACCATCCAAGCCAGCCAGGGGTTAATTTTATTCATTCCAGGTTGGCTAGGATGGCATGTTACTAATCCAAAGCTGTAACACTGTGACCTTTCTAGCTCGGCGTGGACGGCACTGTTATAATCCTATGCTTAAAAACTCGCCTAGAAAAACTGGCCTTTGAAGTTAGCACATTCGGAGTGTTGCTGGTATTGTAGGGTGCTCTGTGCAGGAGCTGCTCTCGACTTAAGCTTAGGAACTACCCAGAATTCTCCGCTTCTTCTTTGCATAATTTCTGTGGCATTCTACGCCTTAAAGGGAATTGTTTTGATATATATGCATTTATACCCTTCAGCCCATCTTTCCAACATAACCACTTCACTTTAACACCCACCCAAAACACATTTATATCAGTTAAAACGCATTACCTTCACTTAATTTCGCACCCCTGCCGTGCTGTGAATATTATCTCGTTATTCATGATTAGTGGGGTATACATATTTCAAATTTTTTTTTTTTTGCCAGCTCGCACATGTAACTTTCACATGTAGAACACTCGTTCAAAGAGAAAATGCCCAGAGAGATTAGAAACATTACACCAATTACGCATGAAAAACAAGTTGCTCTTTCTTAATATTGCCCCGGTTACTTACCGGTAATCTTCATTACTCCGAGTCCATGTCTTCCTCGCCACAGTAATCACATATGAGCCTCCGGCTCCACACAGAACTCCAAGTACAAAAACAGCGCTCTAGTCTCCCTCTCCCTCCTCCAAGATGGCCCCCAGTGGCTCCAGCCAATCCCATAAAGGGACACAGAAGCACCAACACGACCTGAAGAACCAAGCCGCAGACATGAAGCCACCACCAGGGCCGGGAGGGAAGGGAAACTATACTGTGGCGAGGAAGACATGGACTCGGAGTAATGAAGATTACCGGTAAGTAACCGGGGCATTACCTCCTCGTCCTGTCTTCCTCGCCACAGTAATCACATATGAGCCGATACCAAAGCAATCAGCTTCATGTAAGGAAATAGACTACACCAGCAGTGCAGTGAAAACATAGTTTAATATACAGAGGTATAGCAACAAAAAGGAAACCTCTGAAGGAACCCCCGCTGACAAAACAGAAGAGGCAAAAGAAACAGAACCCCCACCCCCAACCTGGAGGCGGGAATGGGACATGAAGGTATGCGGGGAAGACCACGTAGCACCCCTGCAAACATCCACCATGGACACCCCTTTGAAAGAAGCCCAGGATACATCAACAGAACTGGTGGAACGACCCTGAACAGGAAGGGAGGGGACCTCAGAAACCGAAGCATAGGCCAACATAATGGCCTCCTTAATCCAACGACTGATCGTGGAGAGGGAGGGCTTCAGGCCCCGACGTGACAGACCAAAATTGACAAACAAGTTGTCCACATTACAAAAGGAAGACGTGCGTGACAAATAAATCAAGAAGGCACAACGAACAACCAAGAAGCGCAAAAGGGATTCCTCAGCCGAGGATGGATCAGGACAAAGAACCGGAAGAACCACCTCAGCAGACCGGTGAAAATAAGAATCCACTTCAGGAACAAAGGTAGGATGAGGGCGCAAGACCACACGGTCTGACAAAACCAACAAAAATGGGGCAGAACGAAGGAAAGCACCCAACTCACCCATACGCCTGGCAGAAGCAATTGCCACAAGAAACACCACTTCGAGTGCCAAAAACTTTAAGTCCACCGACACCAAAGGCACAAAAGGAGCCAACTGCAAGGAACGTAAAACCAAAGGAAGGTCCCAAGGAGGAGGACACATGATAGGACGGGGGCGTTGGAAAGAAAGAGACTTAAACAGCCAAGCAACCAATGGAGAAATTGAAACCAAAGGTAGGACATGAAAAGCCCGAATGGCAGCCCATTGAGCTCAAAGAGTCGAAAAGGCCAAGCCCAACACAAACCCATCATTCAGAAATCCAGAAAGCGAGCCGGATCCAAAGAATCCAAAGACAGCCCACGACCAACACACCAAGAAGCAAAATTATCCCAGTGCGTGGCGTAGGACTTAAGCGTAGAAGGCCGTCGGGACTGTTGAATGACCCCAGCCACAGTCACCGAACAACCCTCACGAATCAGAGAATCCCTCCCAAGAGCCAGGCCCGCAAACCCAGGGACCGGAACACAGGCAGAGGAAGAAGAGGACCCAGCAGAGGATAGGGAACGAACGGCAATGCCCACCCCGGAGACACAGCCAATTCCAATAGAAGGGGAAACCAAGGGCGACGGCTCCAACAAGGAGCAACCAGAAGCACAAAGGACCCCTCCCTCTTGATCTTCCGCAACACAGCAGGGATCAGGGGAACAGGGGGAAATGCACACAACAGACCCTTCGGCCAAAGGAACGAAAGTGCGTCCACTTTCCAGGCATCCTGGCAAGGCAAAATCGTGCAAAAGCAAGGGAACTGGGCATCGTCCCGGGAGGCAAACAGGTCCACAATCGGACACCCAAACATCGTCCGCAACCACTGGAACATCCATCGAGTGAGGGACAAGGACCCCATGGAAGGAAAAACCCGGCTCAGACAATCCGCCACCGAATTCTCCGCACCAGGCAGGTAAATTGCAGATAGGGACTCCAGATCCAACTCCGCCCAACAACAGATCTGGCGGCTGAGGCAACTGAGGGAGCGAACCTTGCACCCCCCTTGATGGTTCACATAAGACATGACAACCAGATTGGCCGTTCTGATCTGTACGTGGTGACCCCGAACAAGATCCGAGAAATCCAAGAGACCCAGAAGGGCAGCCTTTAACTCCTTGGAGTCGGAGGAACACGACAACATCGACTGAGGCCAAACCCCCTGAGTCGATGAAACCCCCAGAGTAGCACCCCACCCCAGCAGGCTGGCATCGGTAGTGACCACTCGGGTGGGAACAATCAGAAAAGGGCGGCCCTTGGACAGATTCCCGTCGACCAACCACCAACTCAGGACCACCCGAACAGCTTCCGACTTAGGAACCAGAACCCCCATATCGAGGGAACAGGGGTCCCAAAGCGACAAAATGTGGGACACCACCGGGTACATGTGGAGGCGAGCCCACGGGACAGTCAACAACGATGCAGACATCAGACCCTGAACCCTCAACCACAGGCTCACTGGATGAGAAGGCCCTGACAACAGGGCACGGACAGCAGACATTAGGGATAGAATTCAGGGAGGGGGCAGGAACACCATCCCCAACTGAGTCTGGAACAGAGCCCCAATGAAAGTCAATACCAGCGCAGGAACCAGGGAGGACATCGGCACAATCACGAGGAACCCATGATGCTCCAGGACATGGCATACCCACTGGACATGCAACACCGCCTCAGGAAGATAAGAAGCAGAAACAAAAGTCGTCCAGATAAGGAAAAACACTGACGCCCTCACCATGCCAATGTCCAATAAGAGGAGCCAGAACCTCAGGAAAGAACCTGGAAGCAAAGCAGAGCCCAAGGGTCAGTACCAGGAAACGGAAATGACGACCCAGCACGCAAAACTGGAGAAAACTCTGAGAGGCTGGACGAACAGGGATATGCAGACAATCATCACACAAGTCTATTGAAGCAAGGAAGACACCCCGAGACATCAGAGGAAGGATCAACCGAAGCGAAACCATTTTGAACTACATGTGAGGGATGTAAGCATACAACCACTTCAGGTCCAACACCGGCCGAAGAACCCCAGTGCCCTCGGACATCAGGAACAGGACGGAATACACACCCCAACCCCAATCGATCGCGGGGAACAGGAATCACCGCCCCATTGACCACCAGGGAATCGATGCCGCCCCAAAAACGCCAATCTCCTCACAGGGTCTCCGGGACAAGGCGTGGCCTCGAAACAGACCAGGGGTGTCTGGGAAAACCCAAGACTAACACCCTCCGAAACCACTCGAAGAACCCGCATGTCCGACACAGTCTCACGCCAATAGTCCATGAGTCAAGGGAGACGACCCCCAACCGGGCCGACACCAGGAGAGAGCCCTACATGATTAGTAAGTGGTAGCGGAGGAGGCAGAAGCACCAGAGAACTGGGACTCGTCAAATGAAGGAGTACCCCGGCCACGCCCCCTTCCATGAAAGGGCCGACCATCCAAGAATGACCAAAAGCACTCAGGGAACCAAAGGCATGGAAGCGATCAGTACGCCCAGGAGCAAGGAACACACGGTCCTCCGCAGTCAACTCCACCATGACATCCAAAGGAGGATCAAACAACTAAACACCCGAAAAAGGGATCATCATCCGGAGAATATACAGCGCAGCACCAACTATCCAGGAGCGAAGAACAAAGGAAAAACCTCAGAAAGCAGGCGCACCCGCTGCCCCAACATCGCCAGAGTAGAAGAATAACTACCCTTTGAACCAACAAGCAGTCATCGACCAAAATACTCAAAGCAAAGGCCGGATCGCGCAAGACGAACAGGCATCACCCCGGATAGAAAAACAACGCAGCTGCAAAAGTGCGCTTCACCGCACCAACCATCACTCACAGCAAATTCCCGCAGTGGGTATCGTGTACACAAAACGTGAAAACGAACCCCAGTCTACATACTTCCATACATGTATCCATATTAAAACAGAAGAATGTATAGGCAAAGAATCAGGCACAGGGCGCTGATACCGCGAAAACAGATCGTCCACTAGATCCACCAAAGATGCAGGAAACACCAAGTTCACATCGACAGAATCAGCAGCAGTAGCGTCATCCACCTTCGCCTCATCATCAGGAGGAACAGGCACCTGACCCTGCAATGCCGTAGCCATAGCAGAAGTAAGCAAAGCTGCAACAATTCAAAAGAATGAATTGCCACCTCTGACCCAGAAGTCCCTTGCAAGGTCCCAGGAGCAGGAAAGTCTAGAGAACCACGCCCCTTCACATCCACACACGAGTGGACGATAGGAGTCAACACAATCAATGAACAGGACATCATGCCCGTCCGAAAAAGGCCCCGAGGTTGCTAGGTAACCACATAAATCAACCCACGCATGACCCCAATACATAAATGCATTGAAGAAGAGCCGCGCGCATGCGCAAAAAGACAGCCATATACCGCCTTGCGTGGACGGAGAAATCCGAAAGCTGAACGCAGCTGAAGAATATGCCCAGCACAGCAGCAGGCAAGGAATGCGACCGGGAGCCTCCGGCTCCCACAGAAAGCACACCCGGCCCCGTCAGCAGGTAGGGAAATGCGACCGGGAGCCTCCGGCCCCCACAGCAAGCACCCCCGCCTCGGCAGCCGGGAGGGAAACGCGACCGGGAGCCTCCGGCCCCCACAGCAAGCGCACCCGGCCTCGGGAGCCGGTAGGGAAAGGCGACCGGGAGCCTCCGGCCCCCAGAGCAAAGGCACCCGACCGCGCAACGCCCGCTCAGCAGGACGCGCGGTCGGAAACAAATTAAAAAACGGCTTCCAGGAACCCATGCGTCCCGCAAAACAAGCCGAAATAACAAGCCCTGAAGTCCGCTAAAGCAGGACGAGAGGCAATAATGGCAAAAGAAGGGGGCAAGAAAATTTAAAATTACGAGCCAAAATGAAAAACACAATTCACAAAGTGCATAGAAAAACAATACTAGCACAACACTACTACCCCCAAACTCAATACCAAAAGGGCAGAAGGGGACAGCTCAAGCAGGATCCCAGCCCCACTCACCTGACTAACAGGTAACACAGCACTCGGAGAAGTGCAGAAAAAAAGAACAGGTCGTGTTGGTGCTTCTGTGTCCCTTTATGGGATTGGCTGGAGCCACTGGGGGCCATCTTGGAGGAGGGAGAGGGAGACTAGAGCGCTGTTTTTGTACTTGGAGTTCTGTGTGGAGCCGGAGGCCCATATGTGATTACTGTGGCGAGGAAGACGGGACGAGGAGGTAATGTACTGAAACCCCCTTCGGCACAGGGACGAGGGGAGCTTAGCTGGTGTAAGTAAACGTGTGTCTGTATTTAGTCCCAGATTCGCGCCAGGGAAAGGATGCTCGGTTGGGAGAAGTAGAAGCTCCCAGCTCAGCTCAGGTGCTTTCGCCCCTCTGCCCAACTTTCAGTCCTGTTACAAGAGCAGCAAGTGCCCGTCCACACGACAGGGAAGCTACTGGAGTGAGCAGGCCCGGCTGGAGCACACAGAAGAGCAGGGTAAACACACCCACACCGGAAGCACAGATAATCAGACAGAAGTGACCGAAGCTTAGAAGGCAGGATGGACACATCCACCCCAGGGAGGGCAAACAGACACATCTGTCAGCGTGAGGACAATCGGACAAAACCACACACGCACAACACGAAACGATGGGCACACGGAAGATCAAGGTATGACAGATCACTCAAACAACGAAATAGACAGAACTGTCAACAAAGTCAAAGCCAAACAAGAACATTTAGAAAACTCTCACCGAGGCAAACACATAACATGAAATACATACATCCCATGACTATACAACCCAGCCAGCTGATTTAACGAAAATACACACCTCTCAATAAAACCAAATGCAGCCGTGCTCACAAACTACAAACATAGAACCCCTTAAACGCCATGAAGTGAGACTATGAACCACGGTTAACCCACTGGCTAGACGTGCGTAACCCTACAAAACAGGGCCTCTCACCCCTCGACCGCACCTGCTCAAACCTATTACACACTTTAGGGATGTCTTCCCAGGAAGCATGACACTGCAGGGCAGCTAACAAGTCCATAAATGCCTTGCATCTAAGTGCATTTAACTGGGGCACTAGAATTATGTGTTTCCTGCATAACCCATCATCTGCTGCATAATCTGCAGAATTTCTCAAAAGAAATGCTTCTAGCTCAAACGGATCAAAAGTTACTATGAATGTGGTGGGATGTGTTTCTGCACAGTGGAAGGCCCTTTGCAAAGTTACCTGGTCACTACCTGTTGCTTATTGCTGTATTTGGGTGTTAAACTGGTACTAATGAGGTGAAACCTTTGTCCTGACAGTGTTAACTATGTAAAACATTAGGAAGCAATCTTGGTACAAAATGTGCCACTTTACACCAAATAATTATCATTTGCCTGCTGCATAATTCTGTCAACCCTGCCACATAATTCCATCCTCTCCTGCTGCAGAACTCTAGTGGCCCAGACTTTAACTACTGAAGACCTACTCAAATTATGTCCTACTGCACAACACGGCAGTAAAAACTATTATAACCATGGGCAATACATCAAAGCTGATACAACCCAGGTTCAAAACCAGTAAAAGACCAATATTGCCCAACCCAGCTTTGGCAGGTTCCACAGCATCCAACCACTATTCAGAGCCTGTAGCTCACTGACGCACAATACCAGGTCACTGGCCTGCATGCCAGTCGGAGTGATGTGTATAACCGCAGATCTGAAAGCACTTGTGCACTGGCAGTCACATCCCGGTGCACAGGACTGCACGTGCACTGCGTCCTTCTGAGAGTTCCAAACCAGAGGACAGCCCTGCACCACCGCTCTGCAGACAAGACCAACCCTTCAAGCAAAGTCAAGAGTCAAAGGTTATTTACAAATACCACATGCCCAGCAAATGCCATAAGATCCTTGGAACCCAAAGACACTTCCCAGCCACCCCAGCCAAGCCCAGCTTAATATTACCTTTCAGAATACCCAAGGTCACCAAAGCTTTGCGACCATCGCCAAATGTGATGTCATCAATGATATTGCCAATGACGTCATTTGTAGTTATTTGTGACCTCTCGTGAGATCATCAGCAGTGCACTGGGCTGAGTTGTGGCTCCATAGCTCATCCTAACTGGTGAATTTCAGTGATTGTAGAATACTGCCCTTTCAAGTAAAGGGTTTAGGGACATTTCTAAGTTTATAAATAATACACATTATTTGCCTTTTGAGAATCTAACAAAGTTTTTCAGTGGATGGTTTTGGTTTCATTTGCTCGTTGCCCAAACTGGGCATGGCTTGCGGATGTGCCAAGTGTACGCCCGGTGCAGGTCATATCCTTCAGCCATGCCCTCCGCAGACTCCTCTCGCCACCAGGTGGACTCTGCCTAGGCCTTCTTGCATGGACTCCCCTGGTGCCAGTCTGCCTGTGTTTGGTACCGAGCCTTGCTTGCTGGGCCTCTTGAAACCCAGTGCCCAGTGGGTAGGGGAGTTGCATGCTCTACAGCATGGCTGCTAGAAATGGCCATGGGAAACCACTGTTATCCAGTCACCCAATACCTGCTGGCACCAAAGGCTTCTCCTAGTGAGTAGTGCAGACCAGAGCACCCCACTTCACAAAGAGAATCATCACGAAACTAAAAAACACGGAAATACTGTAATAATTTAAAAACACTTTTGGTTAGATATGAAGATCAAAACATCTCAATATTACAAAAAAAGTCTGTCGAAAGCACATTATTATGAACATTTAAAACCTAAAAATCAGTGAAATTCACCAAAAGTGGTGAGTTAGTCAAGCATCACTCCTTCAGTGACCTCACAGGTGACATCACGTATGACATTTCATATGATATCATTACCGATATCATTGGTAAAATCATATCTGATGTCATCAGTAAAATCACAGCTGTCCCCTTATATATTACTAGCAGCCCGTCACGACGTTGTCCGGGTATGAAATAGAATCTGTGTAATGTGACACGCTCATTCGCGTGTGCCCCGCTGGAGGGCCATCAGCAACCGTTTAACAATTAGAATTGTGTGAGCCTTCAATGATTGTTTCCCGCGGTAAACACCCATTATTCCGCAACTTTCTTTCCACATACCATCACTCCGCATACTTTCATTACGAAAGTACCATGACTCGGCAATGCCATTATAACGCATGGCATTACATTTTATATGCTTTTACCACGCATACATTTACAACAAAATTCGTTGTAAATGTATGAATGGTAAAAGCATGTTTTTAAAAAAAATGTTTGGATGAGGTAAGTATGGGTATAAGCGTATATGTTTTGGGGTACTGATGTACATGTTTTGGGGTGTTTGGGTATTAAGGGTTCAGATATAGTTTTGGTTTACAGGGTACAGGTTTTTTTTAGGGATAGGTATGGGTTTTGGGGTACAGGTGTATTTTTACGGTTCAGGGCTAGGTTTGGGTTTTGGGGTTCAGGGGTATTTTTATGGTTCAGGGCTAGGGTTGGGTTTTGGGGTACAGGGGTATTTTTAGGGTTCAGGGCTATGCTTGGGTTTTGGGGTACAGGGGTATTTTTTGGTTCAGGGGTTGGTTTGGGTTTTGGTGTACAAGGGTATTTTTAGGGTTCAGGGCTAGGTTTGGGGGTACAGGGGTATTTTAGGGTTCAGGGGTAGGTTTGGGTTTTGGGGTACAGGGGTATTTTCTAGGGTTCAGGGCTAGCTTTGGGTTTTGGGGTACAGGATATTTTAGGGTTCAGGGCTAGGTTTGGGTTTTGGGGTACAGGGGTATTTTTAGGGTTCAGGGGTATTTTAAGGGTTCAGGGCTAGGTTTGAGTTTTGGGGTACAGGGGTATTTTAGGGTGCAGGGGTAGGTTTGGGTTTTGGGGTACAGGGGTATTTTGGGGTTTAGGGATAGGTTTGGGTTTTGGGGTAGAGGGGTATTTTTAGGGTTTTGGGCTAGGTTTGGGTTTTGGGGTACAGGGGTATTTTAGGGTTCAGGGCTAGGTTTAGGTTTTGGGGTACAGGGGTATTTTTAGGGTTAAGGGCTAGGTTTGCCAAAGAGCGTCGGTGTGGGTCATAAAAAAATAAGAACAGCGGGAAATTAATATGTGATGATATTCCGCAAACCAACATCCAGCATACCATCACTCCGCAATTTTTATAACGCGGGACTATTACTCCGCAAAGCCATAATTTCTAAAACTTTTACAACGCATATGACTTTATCACGCATGCCATTATAACGCAAATGCATCTGTGGTAAAGTCATATACATTGTAAAAGTACATTATTAAAACATTAAATATATGTTTGTATGTATATATATATATATGTATATATATATATATACACACATTTTTTAAATTTTATGAAAACATTTATTCTTTTAAATTGCATTATTTATATTATATTTATTTATTATTTCATTTTATTACCTTTTACACCCTAAAAACTAATCCCACCCTGGTCCCTTTAAATACCCCTGCACCCCATAATCACGCCCACAGTGTTTGTCACGGCCCCAGCATGTCACGCCCCTAGCGTGCCCCTTCATGCTGCGCAATTGCGTTATTGGCTCTTGTATGTACGACTCACATGGCATGAAGGGCGGAACGTACCACACCCCCCCCAGCGTTTGTCATGCCCCCAGCACACGCCCACAGCAGTTTGAGGCACGCCCCCAGCACACGCCCACAGCAGAACACAGACGCGCCCACAAGGGACTACTTTGCTGGCACGGTTCTTTTACTTTTTAAATGTATATGGTGGCCGTCTGCATAGCCTATGTCCTTCTGCTGCAACTGCCCTTTCCAACGCTGTATTGGGGGTTGTGATTGGTGATGCGGTTACTGAGATTACCCGCCTCAAAGGTTTGGGCTCTCTCTTTATAACATTAGTATGGATGACGTGTAGACAGTGGGCTGCAGTCCACGCTCATGCCGGCCAGGGACCATGACAGAAACATGCACTCTCCAGCCTACTCCAGGGACCTGGTGAGCAGCCGCCTGAGGGCAGTGTTTGCTCCTCAGATACCATGGAGTGGAAATTCAGGGACGGATCCACCTCAGTCCTCATAGCAGCTTCTCCGCTTGGCCCAAGGATTGGGAAATGTGATTCTTAAGGGCAGATTTCATCCCAAATGTCCTTGCCTGCTCACCGATGTTGTTGTAGGTAGTCAGATTTGACTTCCTGCTCAATTGTGCCACCTCCTCCCCAGCATGATGGTCTGCTAATAAAGTCAGTATCAATGTATTTACCTCTGCTTCAAAGACTATTTATCCCAAAAAAATGCACCTCCATCCTGTTATTTCATTCTGGATGTCTGTGCTTGTTTTCAATGCAACAGTTTAAAGTATTGTCATTTCTCTTCCAGGCTACTACCACATCCATCCAGAACACTGCAGACGCAAGATCTACACTTGTCTGCGAACTATACCATAAGGACCTTTTTTTGGGTTATAGTCCACATATGTCGCCTGGTGCTCTATGTGTCCAGGCATTGCACATATGGAGCTTGCCGGTGAAGGACTGGAGTGGAAAGGGGTGCATGTTCCTATACAAAGGCCACTTTATTCGTTTTTTTACTTCGTTTTCCTTTTGCATTAACTTAAAAATGTTAACATTTTGTTCTTGTTTTCACTTAAACCACACCACACTGAGAACTGCCAGCAATGGACAGCTCTTGGGAGCTGCCTTGGTCGGTGGTGTTACCTCATCCTTCAGATGTTTGTGGCACTCCCCTTTCATCTCATGGTCTTCTGGGGGAGGCGTCTGAGTATCCTGAAGTAGACGCTACAACGGAGAATAACAACCTTCCGCCATGTTTGCTTGGATCACTTTACAAACAGGATTGCCTCAAGGCGCTGGTCAGAGATGTTACTATTACCTTTCTTGATGGTAGTTGATCTATCAACCGCTGAAGAATGAAAGACTGAGTGACCACCTGAGATCCTTTAAAACCCCTGGACTGCAGGGTGCACACAGATGACTGCAGCAAGTACTTACCCCACTGAGATATACTGACCAACATACTACTAGATGTATTGTTGAAAGGAATGGAGGAACTGGATGATGTAGCGCTGAGGTAGATGCAGATGTCCGCTCATTGGGATTACGTGCTACTGTGTTTTTTACTGCAGTGAAATATCGCGTCCGCACTATATGAATCTTTGTCGCAGCATGCTTCTTTTGCAGTGAATTCAGGCGCTTGCTAGTAACCAGTGCTGGAGCCACAGCGCGGGGGGGTGTTAGCTATGTTAGATCCAGGCAGTCATGTTCTGCACTAACTGGTGCCTTGCTGTTACTTCCTATGCTAAACCTCTTTAAACATGTTGGACATAGTGTTAGTAGGTCTACCCAGGACCTTAATTTTTATTGTCCGAAACTCTCCACTTTATATGAATTTCTTAACCCTATTAATCACAAACTCTGAAGAGTTGTTGATAACCACTTTCTGTAGCAAATGTCTTGCACAGTGAATAGGAAACATTTACCAAGACGGATTTTGTTTGGTGCTGATGGAGCACATGTTAAATCTACTTAATTCCACGCTGCAAGGTTTACAATACATCAGGCAACAGCTACTCTGCTCTGAGCTTTGCCCAGCCCCTCCTCTGTGTGAGCCAAGGGCTGCACTCTCTGATCTATCACACCTTGTTCTCAGAAGGGGTGGTATCTGAAAATACTCAGGTTTCTGGAGGAAATGCCAAATCTGGTATAGAATTCACCTGTTGAGTGTCCTTCAAGATAGGCATTGTATGTGGAGGGAATTCAAGCAGTGAATTTAGCACTTCCCCCAGAAACAAGAGGACACACCCCTTAATCAGATCAAAAAAGCTCTGAAATGTTTGTTACTCAAGGACTGATTCGCAAAGTTGAAAGGGGTGTGTTAGCAACCCTATGATGAAGCTCGCCACATTCGTGTGGGTGAGGGCAGTTTTCCAAACATGTTAACGTTGTCTATTACAACTCTTCAAGCATTCATTATTTACTCACTCCTACTGCCTTTTGTGTGCTGAGATAGTAGTTGAGGAGGTCGAAGTAAGAGTCGTCCCTCCCCCCACTCCTTTTTGTGTGCAACACATAGGATCACTGTCTGATTAATCTTCCGAAATCTTACAGTGTTCTTCATTTACCACTCAGTTTTATGATGCCCGTTAGATGGGAGTTGCAAAGACGACTAAGCACCTCCCACAGAATGCCTTGTTCTATCATTTGTTCAGTGATACCCTTCGTTCCATCTGTTGCCTCCTTTGAAAGTATGTTTCCCAAATTCTACGTAAAACTACATGGGGTGTGATATATATTTTGACGGGTTTAGCCCTTTGTATCAATCCTATCTCTTTACCTGTGAAATGCCATACCTCCTCTTTGATAGTATGTCTTAAATCCAGAGGCAAGTCATATTTAGTGAGAACTGGGAACAACTGAACTCTTGTGTCTTGTGATTTGATTGTAAACACAGAGTTTTCATCTTGAGTTTCAATAGCAGCACCATCAGGTGTCCAATATATCATGTAGTTCATTTTGCACAATATGCACTGAAGATTGTTCTCCATTTGTCCTAATTTAATAGGGACGTCTTCTGCAGTAATCTTGTTAACAATCCTTTTATTGCTAATGCCTACAACATGGACTTCTTTTCCAGAGAAGGGTAGGTTTGTAGACTCCACAGGTGTAACCAGAGAGTGGTTAGCACCAGTGTCAATTAGAAATGGTACGAGGTGGCCATTCACACCACCATCTACATAGGGGCACTTTGGTTACCTCAAGGACTGGACCAAGCTTGCAATCCTCGTCCTCCCTCAAGCACTGTCACTGGGAATTCGACTCTGGGGAAAATTGTAGAAAATAACTATTCAGAATCAATGGATTCTGCTGGTATCCTGAACTGCAAGACGTCTTCTTTCTCATGTTTTGATAGATCACTGGAGCTGTCAGCATGTTTTATATGGAACCACCAACTTGATTTTGCACAATCTGCACAGGAGCTGGCTGGGCTGTGGCAGCTGACTGGGACTGCAGCTGTTTCTGGAGAACACACTCATTCTGGATTCAATCTGGTTTCTGCCTGCACCAGGGATTCCAGTGCCACTTTCATCACAGCAATGTCAAGCCGTGTTCTTCTTCAGCAAATCAGTATTTGCATTCACACCAGAATTATTCACAATTCCTCTCGACCCTACCCTTGTATCAGCACTATTTGCATCAGCTGCACCATCTCATGTTCTATTCTCTCTCCTTGCATGAGACATGCTCCTTTCATTCTGAAATCATCAGGTGACACGAAATCTAAATCATCTTTTAATTCTTCCCATTTCAACGCTGAATATGCAAACTAAGCTAAGGAACCAAACCCGAAATAAAAACCTCTGATATCTTCTTACTCGGGCTTTTCAACTCTGCTGTGTTTTCTATAAATCTGCATAGTAAGCAGACACCAACTCCTTTGGTTCTTGAATAGCTCTCGGGATCTTTGCCCGGTTCACTTCCTTTTCCATTTTTCAAATGATCCATCCCTGTTCTTTATTTGTCAACATCTATTTCAGCAGAAGCATTATGGAGGGCAGTTATAGCTGGTCATTCAGAGGTAGGCCAAGCAACAGCAGCTGTACATCAATCCATAGATCCTCAGGAACCATAATCTCAAATGATGTATCCAGTCTGTCGAAAGCATTTTTTAATTTGTCCCTTGTCTATGAACCTCCTTGTACCATTAATCAGGTGCCTCTTACAAATTTGGAAAATTGGTTGTAAAAGCATTAAGATTACCTCTAGTCCAAGATACATGTGCATATTTCTCTCCTTTCACTTCTCTCAGAGGGAATGATGACATTGTCTCTGGGTCTGAATCACTAACAATCACCTTTGCCTACTTTCCTGCCTCTGTATCTTTATTTTTAGTAATAACTTTCTTTCCCACTTTTCTCTGTACTTCTTTAAATGGCCCGAGTCTTTAGATTTCTCAGCTAGATCTTTAATGTGAGCTTGTATAAAAGACACCATACCCAATTATTTTATTTCCTCTTCAGTCAAATACAGCTTGTAAGTTCTCTTTACATTCCCCAGTGTGCTGATGTCCACCTCACATTCTTCAGCTAATTTCTCAAGTTTATCATGGGCTTCGTTCACACACCTTGTTGCTTCTCTGATCAAATGTCTACTTTCATCCACATTGTAAGACATCAGTCCATTTAAATCGACTGTTCCTTGTAAAATGTCTCTAAATGTAATCTTTAAAAGCCCAATATTAGCTGTCCTCTCATAGGAGGCTCAGCAGGAATAGTAGCAGATATGTCATCAGAACGTGGAGGGACTGCAGTAGTATCTCTGCTAATACCAAATAGGGACATGCTCAATAATTGATATCTAGAAATTCTAAAAGATTTATTACAAAAATTCAAAAGGTGTAGTACGGAAATCATACATGCAAACCCATAAGACTGTCGCCATGATGGTTCTCAGCAAGTAGAGCAATACAGAATAGAGTGCAAACATCAGAATAATTCCAAGTTCCAAATCAGCAGCAAGATCAGAACAAAAATGGACGACAGTGTCACAGCAATCAAACATTTCAGAAATGTTAGAAACGGTTAAAAATGATTTGCACATTGTGAGATGGAAAGAAAATGGTTGCCCCCTTCAAACATAGATCACTTATTCAGTGACAGTTGATGAGTTGATTGAATGTTGTGGTTATACATTACACCCACCAGCACAAGAAGGTAAATACACTCTGTGTACCAAATACTAATAAACACTCATATCCAAATCTAATAAATTGCCAAGCATAATTGTGATGTTGTCAAAACAAGATGTAGTCTTAAAATCAATATGTCGTTATTGAGAAGCCAATCTTGCACATGGTGTGAATAAAATGTCAGTTATTAGAGACAACATATCTACATTCTATTATTCAAATGTTAGAAAACATATTTCATATGTCTAATACTTCAGGCATAATGCACATAAAAACAGCAGAAGAAAATATGTTGAATTGTAACAAACACTAGAATCAGATTTGCATAAACTGCAGTATATATTTTTTAACTTTTTCAGGGGATTGTTACCTATCATAATAGTGAATGCAATAGCATTATTTGTGATCTTGATGATGTAAAAATATTGTAAAAATGAATGTCCCTGTACCAGCTCCTGCAACCCGCTGTTAGATTACACTCATGGTCACTACATGTCTCGGTAGACCGCAGATGTCTCACCCGAATTTTCCAGTTGATGCGCCACACCCTACAATATACACCTGAAATTCCCCTTTGATGTCTGCTGCAATTCCCTGAGTTTTTCACCCATAGGGACTTAACTGCTTGGCAAGACAAGTCAATCAACACAGTGGATGACCTGTTCAAGACCAACACTTACTAACATTCAACTAACTGCAACAAGATTATGATATCCCTCCTGGCCAATTCCTGATCCACAGCCATCTACGGGCCACATGTCGACACTTGTGGCACACGGTTGACAAGGAACCCCCATCCCATGCCGTCATACACACCCTTTACACCATGGGTGCCGGGCGACATTTGATTTCATGGCTAAATAAGGCCATTCAGAACATATTAGAATTTCTCTAACGCCCCCTTGACAGATGTGGGAGGAAACATCTGGCGCCTCCTTCATGACTCAAAGTGGACTATGGCACCTGAATCCCTACAAGGTATCTCTCGTAATACAAAATTCAAAAACATGCAGTACACAATGATACAAAGCGCCCTACCAAACACCGTCCAAACTCAACCGCATTTGACCCACAGCCCACCTCACTTGGCCCAGGGTTCAGTCCAACGCAGCAGATCTCCAACACAGGCTCTGGTTTTGTCCTACTCTTACTCCCTATTGGCATGTCATCCACAATACCTTTGTTATGGTCACTGAACTCCTTCACTTGAACAAATGGGTGGCGACTGCCCTGGAGATATACAAACAAGGAAAGAATTAGTCAGTCAGACTTGCTTCGCGAACTTGGCCTTCTCGCTGGCCAAAAGCAAGGAGAGCCCCCCAGTCTCCTACACTTACCAAATGGTATAAGGCACTCCTACGCTGGGTTGAGTCCAAAGGCACCAATCACCAAGCTTACAGCTGCAACCTGGAATACCATGCTTACACAGTTCCAGGAATTGCTGTGCAAAGACAAACCCCTCCATGAGGGCCTGACATAGGCTTATTCAAATTCTGTCTGCCTACAGTGCTCGTCCTGGCCCAAGTCCTTAGGCATGCCCCGGGCTCTCCTGGTCCACATATTTTATTTATTTATTTATTTTATTTAAAATCTTATATAGCGCGCAGCTACCCTTGGGCATCCCGGCGCTTCCAGACAACATCAGATGGTAAAGGGGACAGCATAGAGGCGTTATGTCGGAAACAGAAAGGTTTTAAGACCTTTACGGAAACGCAGTGTACAGGGCTCAGCTCGAAGTTTTAGGGGGAGCGAGTTCCAAAGCTTTGCCGTATTAAATGAGAATCTTCTCCCACCAGTGCGGACCTTTTTGACTCTAGGCACCATCAAGAGATGTTTCGTGTCTGATCGCAGCGTTCTGCCAGCTTTGTAGGGAATCACTAGATTTTTTAAAATAAGGGGGCCTTTACCTGCGAGAATTTTATGAGCGGTGCAAAGTGCCTTAAAGGTCACTCTCTCCCGCACGGGGAGCCAATGCAATGCCTTCAATGCCGGTTTCGCTGATTGCGTCCTCGGAATGTCCATAAGCAGCCTTGCCGCTGCATTTTGGACCTGTTGAAGGGTCTTAAAGGTTGATTCAGGGTCGCCCAAAAAGATGGCGTTACTATAATCGAGTCTAGATGTTATAAGACCCTGAATCAGCAGCTTCCTCGATGTTACCGGTAGTAGAGGGAAGATTTTCCGAGCCGACCTGAGCAGGGCATAACATACTCCTGCTGTTTTCTTGGCTTGGGTGCGGAAAGACAAGTCTGGTTCTAGCCAGACTCCAAGGCTTTTGATCGCATCTTTGGGGGCCGGGGGATCGCCCATACATCCCGGCCAGCTGAGCGGCGGGAGAAGGGTAGTTTTACTCCCCAGCAGCAGTATTTCCGTCTTTGAGCCGTTTAACTTGAGGGAGGAATCTCCCATCCAAGTGTGAACATCTGCCAGGCAGGAGTTCAAGATGTCAGGATTGTCGGCCAGATGTGATAAGGAAACCACTAGCTGCGTATCGTCAGCGTAGCTGACGATTTTGATGTCATATGGGGATACTACGTCCTCCAGGGGGGCCATATATACATTAAATAATGTGGGGCTCAATGACGAGCCCTGTGGCACTCCACACTGGAGGGGAATGGATTTGGATCTCTCAGGGCTATCCCACACCTGGTAGGAACGATTCGAGAGAAAAGATCTCAGCCACTGCAGGGCCACCCCGGAGACCCCTACCTCAGCCAGCCGTCGGATCAACACCTGATGGTTCACGGTGTCAAACATAGACCACCACCACTGAAAATGGGTCGGAAATAGACCACAATGATAGTTAGAACCCCAATGTCCACTCAAACACCCGGTAACCTACTCTGTCAACACGCCCTCTACACACCATTGTGCTGTTATTTAGTTATTCCCCCGCCCAGTCGTTTTTTCTTTCATAGGTACACATGCTTCCTGACCTGCTGTTTAAGTCCCATACTACACAGGCCACAGTCCTGCTCAGTGCACTCCATCACGAGCCCCTGTAAGGGTCCACGACAATGTCACTTCTCAGACCCGCTACAGTCACTGCGCTGCCTTGTGAATCCGAATTTATAATCAAATTCATTAAATATCAATACTGTAACCGTTATCGTGCCTGTACAAATGTAACCATGATAAGTTGTGTAAAAAACCTCAATCAAGAGAGTTTAACAAAAATGAATGAACTTAGTCAACCGAAGGAGGTGTATAAAGTGTGGGTAAGTCGAAACTAGAAAAAAATTGTTTTGCGTACAACCTGCAGCAAGAATGTACTATCCATTGATTGTTCAAGTGCATCTGGACAAGAGTAATCTTCTTGAGGATATGTGACCAGCATCACTTAAGCGGCAAAGTCAGCACCCATGGCTCTCATTTGTGAGCACCAGGGACAACCAGGACTATTCTGTACCCAGGCCCTATGAGCAGGTAAAAATCAACTGGATCTCCGAGCCCGGTTCTGAGACCCACCTCACCTTCACACCCAGTGGTTTCCAAAGAACTCGACCTGCAAGTGACCATTTGTCACTAGTCCATTTCCCCATAGACCACAACATTAAAGTTTTTCAGGAGTGAAATGAACTGATTTTTTTATTCCTTTAAAAATCCATAACTCTGGTTACACTTATCCGATTGTGTCAAAATTTATATAAATACCGGCTTTAATTTTATGAATTGGTATCAGATTTCTTTCAAGTACTTTCAGTTACTTATTGGCCATGTTGATGCTCTGAAATGCTTAACACATGCTCTCTAGTAAAGCCTGACTGCTCTGTAATGTAACACACTACCAGGACTGAGCTAAGGATTTATTAGTGTGAATCCAAGGACCTATTTGGGGTAACATGAGATCATTGCATAGTGAAGCCTAACCTTACCACACTGCATAATAATTCACTTTCCTGCACCACGTCTTTCTTTGTAAATGTATTCTTGGATCCACATCCATGAATCATCTGATCTACACATTGCACTGATTCCAGAAGAAAAGAGTGGACTTGACATGCATTGATCTGTGGTTGACAACATCCCTTCCAAACTATTTTGTATAAACATGATTAATGCAGGTTTTTTTTCTCGGATGTACCCTGTGCTTTTCTTTTAATTGTGATTTACACTATAAAGAATACTTTTCTCTAGAAAACGTATACCACGTACACCTGTTTTCCTTTTCTTGCTTTTCATTTTGATTAATTTATATTATGGTCTTCTTACTGACTTGTGCTTCAAGACTAATTATGCCTGTCGCCGTTTGGATCATGTTACGTTGTTCATTTGGATAGTGTTCACTTTTGTAAATTTGTTTTCCAGGTACAAACTTAAGACTAAAGGGGGCAGAGCGTTCTCGGTCCTCCTTCCACGGATCTAGAATGATCTACCGGAGAACCTGCGCAAGGAATCGGCTCTGCTCCCCTTTAGAAAGCTTCTAAAGACCCACCTGTTTAGAGAGACATTGACATCTGTCTAAGCTCCGCCTTCGCAGCTACGCTAGTGACCTGCTCTTTCTCTGAAGCGACCAGTGGTGATTTGCGCTATATAAAAATAAAATAACATGACATAACATAACATAACAAATGATCCCCCGGTTGGTCATTTACCTTTGTTCTAGTTGAAACCCAACCTCGCAAGTTGTTATTGGGTTGCCTGTTTTTGGTTTTAATTAAGACCACCGCCGCTGTTCACCCTCCAGATGCCCAGGTACACTATGTATTCTTACGTCTTGGTGAGGGTATGTTTTCTGGTACCCATGCAGCAGAGCAGATACCATTACAGTACGTAAATGCTTGTTCAGAGGCTTCATCTCTCTGTTCAGAATACCAAATAATATTTGAGGTGATGGAGGACCACTCTCCATTCCAACAGTAGTGCAGGAAGTTTGCAAGGATGGATAGGTTAGTATTTTCTCTGTGCTTACAACCCAGAAACAGCAGGAAACTTCAAGAGGAATGATGGCATCTTCAAGAAATAAATAGCAAAGATAGGTTTATAGACGCAATTGAAGTGGCCTGATGCCACACCCTCTGCGTAGGCTTTATCATATCTTCATGATTCCTGCTGCGATTTGCGGGTGAGACTGGAGCCCACAGACAGTAGGGTCTACAAAATGCTCTCCAAAGTCCTCTGCTCCTGCAGACCCACCATACTGCACCTCACTCCTCCTGAATAGTCAATCCTCCTACAGAGTTGGAAGGCTCTTTCCCTCTTTATGCAGGCAGGTTGGCAACTCGCTGCTTTGCATAGATGAGCAGCACAGGTGATGTCCCCTCACCTCTGGAAGCTATCTGTCAGGAAAAAACAGTTCTGGTTACACATCAGGTCACTGTACACTCTGAGAAGAACCCCCTTTAATGGCCATAAAGAACGTGAAACTGGAACAACAAGTGGGTTAGTGGGTCCCATTTTTATACAGCCAAAGCATACATTAGAGGTTTATTTACTGTCTGCATTTCCAGATCTGTTTTGGGTTGGTTTTCCTTCAGGCTGATCTGAAGGCACAGTGTTCTTCAAGATAATCCATACTAATATTATAAAGAGAGAGCCCAAACCTTTGAGGCGGGTAATCTCAGTAACCACAACCAATCACAACACACAATACAGCGTTCGAAAGGGCAGTTGCAGCAGAAGGACATAGGCTATGCAGATGGCCACCATATACATTTAAAAGGTAAAAGAACCGTGCCAGCAAAGTAGTCCCTTGTGGGCATGTCTGCGTTCTGCTGTGGGCGTGTGCTGGGGGCGTGACTCAAACTGCTGTGAGCGTTTGCTGGGGGCGTGTGGTACGTTCCGCCCTTCATGCCATGTGAGTTGCACATACAAGCGCCAATTACGCAATTGCGCTGCATGAAGGGTCACTCTGGGGGCGTGACACGCTGGGGCCGTGACAAACGCTGTGGGCGTGATTATGGGGTGCAGGGGTATTTAAAGGGACCAGGGTGGGATTCGTTTTTAGGGTGTAAAAGGTAATAAAATGAAATAATAAATAAATATAATATAAATAATGCAATTTAAAAGAATAGGGGCCAGATGTAGGTAGCCCTTTACAGTTCGGAATCGGCCGAAAATACCGATTTTCGGCCGTTTCTGATCGGTAAAGGGCTAGGGAGATGTAGGTGCACATTTTCGGTAATTTTACCGAATCGGTAATATTACCGAATCGGTAATAAGTACCGAATCGGTAATAATTACCAAATCGGAAATATTTACCGATTCGGTAATATTTACCGATTCGGTAAAATTACCGAAAATGCTATGTGGGTAGCCAATTTTCTATTGGCACATGGCTTACAGAATCGGTATTTTACCATGGAATACAAATCCATGGTAAAATACCGATTCCTGTGTACATGCACATCTGTGCATGCACACATGTGCCATGTGACAGACAGACGTGCCCTTAGGGCATGTCTGTGTGCCACATTGCACACATGCCCGTTTTGGGGGTGCTAGAGGGTGTCAAAGGGACACCCCCTGCACCCTTGTGAATTCTTTAATTACCGATTCGGTAAATACCGAATCGGTAATGCCTAATCATTCCTATGGGCTTCAAAGCCCATAGGAATGAATGGGCATTACCAATTCGGTATTTACCGAATCGGTAATTAAAGTATTGTTAAGGATTCTGTAACGAATCCAGATGTTGGGACCTACATCCCATTTACCGATTTTGAAATACCGAATCGGTAAAATTCGGTATTTCAAAATCGGTAAATGGGATTTACCTACATCGGGCCCTAGATGTTTTAATTAAATTAAAAAATGTGTATATATACAAACATAGATTTAATGTTTTAATAATGTACTTTTACAATGTATATGACTTTACCACAGATGCATTTGCCTTATAATGGCATGCGTGATAAAGTCGTATGCGATGTAAAAGTTTTAGAAATGATGGCTTTGCGGAGTAATAGTCCCGCGTTATAAAAATTGCAGAGTGATGGTATGCGGGATGTTGGTTTGCGGAATATCATCACATATTCGTTTCCCGCTGTTCTTATTTTTTTATGACCCACACCGATGCTCTTCGGCAAACCCAGCCCTGAACCCTAAAAATACCCCTGTACCCCAAAACTCAAACCTAGCCCTGAACCCTAAAATACCCCTGTACCCCAAAACCCAAACCTATCCCTGAACCCTAAAAATACCCCTTTACCCCATAAAACCCAAAACTATGCCTGAACACTAAAATACCCCTGTACCCCAAAACCCAAACCTACCCCTGCACCCTAAAATAACCCTGTACCCCAAAACCCAAACCTAGCCCTGAACCCTTAAAATACCCCTGTACCCCAAAACCCAAACCTACCCCTGAACCCTAAAAATACCCCTGTACCCCAAAACCCAAACCTAGCCCTGAGCCCTAAAAATACCCCTGTACCCCAAACCCCAAACCTAGCCCTGAACCCTAAAAATACCCCTGTACCCCAAAACCCAAACCTACCCCTGAACCCTAAAATACCCCTGTACCCCAAAACCCAAACCTAGCACTGAACTCTAAAAACACCCCTGAACCCAATACTCAAACCTAGCCCTGAACCCTAAAAACAACCCCTGTACCCCAAAAACCAAACCTACCCCTGAACCCTAAAAAAACCTGTACCCCAAAACCCAAACCTATCCCTGAACCCTAAAATACCCCTGCACACCAAAACCCAAACTAGCCCCTGAACCCTAAAAATACCCCTGTCCCCAAAACCCAAACATAGCCCTGAACCCTAAAAATATCCCTGTACCCCAAAACCCAAACCTAGCCCTGAACCCTAAAAATACCCCTGTACCCCAAAACCCAAACCTAGCCCTGAACCCTAAAAATAGCCCTGTACCCCAAAACCCATACCTAGCCCTAAACCCTAAAAAAAACCTGTACCCCATAAACCAAAACTATATCTGAACACTTAAAATACCCAAATACCCCAAAACATATACATCAGTACCCCAAAACAAATACCCCTATATCCCTACTTACCTCATCCAAACATTTAAAAAAAACATGCTTTTACCATTCATACATTTACAATGAATTTCGTTGTAAATGTATGCGTGGTAAAAGCATATAAAATGTAATGCTATGCGTTATAATGGCATTGCGGAGTCATGGTACTTTCGTTATGAAAGTATGCGGAGTGATGGTATGCGGAAAGAAAGTTGCGGAATAATGGGTGTTTACCGCGGGAAACAATCATTCAAGACTCACACAATTCTAAATGTTAAATGGTCGCCGATGGCCCTCAAGCGGGGGCACACGCTAATGAGCGTGTCACATTACACACATTCTATTTCATACCCGGACAACTTCGGGATGGGCTGCTAGTATATAATATAATAAGGATATTATCCATCCTGTAATGCCCACAACAAAGGCAGTAATGCGAGCTTTTTGCACCTAGCTTTTATCAGATATAATATAGAGTACTTGGGGAAAGAGAAAAGGCAGGCTTCCCATTAGGGGCACCTTTTACCTTGAACAGCAGAGATTGCAGTCACCCGAACATCTACCAAATGGCAGTACTACAGGAAGACTAATCATTAGCCCCCCAAATTTTCCAAAGGAGATTTGTCTCCTCTGCTCCACTACAGTGTCTCCTCCCTCCAAATGTAAGCATCTTGAAAAACAACCTCCATCTTGTGCAAAAGGCCTATTGGAGCATCCAAAAAGGATAGGCTCTGGTCTACTAATACATACCATGCATGTACCCACACAGGCCACATACACAAACACTTGCAACTTTTACTTAGAATGTTACAGCTGGAATCTGAGTTCATGCATAGAAGGGGAATTTAACGCAAGTCCACTCCAGTAGCACAGATGAAAAGGTTTGGTCACCCCTATGGATTCTCAAAAGAAGGACTCTGCCATGACTGCTCTATGTACCAAGCTCATGGCAGGGTGGCCTGTGTGCTCCTCTTGGTGATACTGCAGATCAATTACCTCCCATGTGTCTTGGAACAGGCCTAGGCCTCTGCACATACAACAGATTAGTGTGAGGTTAGGGCGGGGCCTATATAAAAGAAACAGAATATCCGATACACACAGTCGAGCACTCAGGGCAGAGGGGTATGGCTGCACCATGAAAGGGGCACTCCCGTGCTAATAGCCTGTGTGCTTTTTTTGTCATACAGCACAACATCTGCCTCTTGTCAGCTTATCACTTTAGCTAACTCCCTACAATGGCAGTGGCATGCTCTCTGTGACAAGCGCCTCCAAATATTCAAGTAGCCATTTGGGATTCCAACTGGTTGTTCCTCACCAGTCCAGTGTACATTCTGTGCAAAGGGTGCCAGCTTAAATGTGTTTGCAGGATGCTATGGAATAAAGATTTAAGATCTCATACTGTGAGAGTGGACAGCTCCTCAAGTGAATCAATGAATTGTTTTAAACAGCAAGAAGATACAGAACAATATCCCAAAAGATGCTTTTCAATACTTACCAAGGAACACTACCCCAATACCAGCCACAGGAAGACCATGGACATTGCTCACCCTGCGGTCACCCATTCCGGCACTGAGCTGGAGACACTTTTTCAGCATCATAGCCTTAATTACAGATAAAAATCCCACCAGTACATTGTAATTGACTTTTTGCCAATCTCAATAACAAAGATGGAGAATTGACTGTGGCAGACAGAACTTACAAAAGATGAACAATAGAGGTCATACAAGTGTCAAACACTGGGAGAAATTAAAACACTGAGAGACATCACAATTAATTTAAATCTGCACAGATTAAAGATTCTCTAAAACACCCACTTCTTTATGTGCTACAGAATAAGCAAATCCCTGTAAACAGCATGAGCAGGGTTTGTCCTCAGGTCTGTAGGATTATTAGTAGTCAGAAGATGCTAAGGTGCCCCCATCTTGATAGGTGAGAAGGTCATATTGTTGACTTGAGGGGCAGGCTGGATTCTCCCATTTGGGATCATGGAGGAAGCAGTCTGTCTCTAAAGGATGTGTGTAGACTCCTCAAATGAAGGCGAGGGAAGTAGGAAGAGCAAGGGGCAAATGCAAAACATTTAAGCCGGTATCATGTTTAGCAGTTCCTCACCCCCAACCTTTCTGATATTGAATTCAAAACTCTTTCTTTTACTTGTGGTCTGGTCTTTTGATACGAAGGTGATTGGGTTCTTTAAGCCTCTTTGGCTACTTGATAAAAGATAGAAATCATTCTGATACACTTAAGGGAATAGTGAATGAAGCAAAAACCTATGGTCAAGTTCCCACAACAACCTGGTCTGGGAACCCTACAGAGCGAAACAACTCCCCCCACTACGCTTTACTAACATGGTCCAAGCTAAAAAGCATATTCTTAGGAAGTGTTCTGGAGCCAAAAAAACTGGATTGGCGGTTTGGGAACCTTTAGTTAACTGGATAGATGGGGTACAAGATTAAATCTCTATCTGATCAAACAGCCTCACCTAGAAAAATAACTGCTTCTCACTATAAAATGCTATCTACACTCATGATCTTCTTCGATTGCTTCTTTCCTAATTATTGTGTACTGTTTAGTTATATTTTTGTCTTTTCTTCTTTGTATCTTTCTATTTTTCTTTGCTTTGTGTCCTGATTGAAATAATATAGAAGGTATTGAATGGTGTCAGGGTGGAGGGGGGGGGGGGGGGGGTGCCGGAAAAAAGTGATGGAAACTTTGGGGCATATTACCAAGCAATAGCGATAATTATCGCTATTGCCTGGTTAGCGTGAAAAAATTATCGCCGAGTTGCGGCGATTTTTATCGCAGATAAACCTTGGTATTACCAAGGTTTATCGCAATTGCAATAAAAATCGGCTGCAATGCATGAATATCGCTGAAAAGTCAGCGATATTCATGCATTACCGAGCTAATGCTCTTAGCCATGTTATCCATCTCCCATTGGATAGCATGGCTAAGAACTGCTCAGGGCAGGTGTTAGCTTTTGGAGATAATCGCGCTTAGAGCGAATATCTCCAAAAGTTGGTAATAGGAGATAGCGATGTTAGCGACTGTTTCCAGTCGCTAACATCTTGCCACGCCCACTTTGCAATTCATTAGTGATAAATATCACTGACATGCAAAGTGGGGCCGAAGATGGTCGCTATCTCCTACTAGCTGTCACTAACTGGTGTTAGCGACAGCTAGGTAATAGGGAGATAATTTTATCTCCACTTTCTTGGCTTTTAAAGCCAAAAAAGCGGAGATAAACCCCCTTGATAATATGCCCCTTTGTATTTTGCCTTTTCCTTGTGACGTGGAAGTGTTCTGGATTGGGTGTGGGGGTGCAACAACCCAAAAAGTCAATATTCAAGTTACAAATCTGAGAACTCAGTATCAAAGCCATTTGACACTGAGCTAATAGTCACAGATGGATTAATGAAAAGTGCTAAAGGGAACCCAGAAGCAGAAATAGCCCTTTAAAGGATCTGATAACAGTAGGCAGCAAGATTATTCAGTAAAGGGCCATAGAATGTCAAGCATGTTAGGAGGCTGGTGGGGCTGAAATGAAGAACGCTACTTTAGTAGAAGTAGCTCATACAGCTGCAGACAGGGTCAGATTGGCCTGTAGGGCAATCAAGGCACTCAGGGAGTTCCCAAGGGGCTGGTCTGGTAGGTAGGTGTAGGAGGCTGGCTTAGTATATGGTGCACACTTATTTAAGTGAAGCTCTATGCACTAATCCAGGCAACCCTTATGGTGATTTTAATGGTCTTTGATAACCATAGAAAGCTCTCAAAGTGGTAGCTGTGGAGAGAAGCCTTCAGGCTTACCTAGCAGGAGGGTAAAGCTGCTTGTTTTACCAACTTAATCTGTAGTGTCAGTTAGATGAAAAAGAACCACACAGTTTTTATATAAAAATACTTCTATTTATCACACTGCACTCACTAACACATTGGTATATCTCCTACTTGGAGATATCTACACAATACACACGAATACTTCAATTGCAATCAGGTAAGTAGCACAAAATACAGATGTCTCTATGGGGAGACCAAACCATATACTGAGAAAGTGGAATGCGAACTACATAGGAGGTTGGGATTTAGACCAGAAGACCCAGAGGAGCTGGGGAACAATTTAATAGGGGTGAAGAGACGTTGGAATCCTTTGTAGACGACAATGGAAGACTTAGAAGAAAATGCCTTTGGAGAAATTCAGGAACGAGTCCAGTGGAACCCAAGAGTGGATTCAGAGAGTGAAGAACCTGCAAGCAGAGGGGACAGAGTCTATTCCACTCGGGTGTGACCAGGAGGCAAGAAGACACGATGCCCAGAGATGTTGGGAGGTTCTGAGGAGGAGGTGGTGACCTTGTTGTTGCAGCTATGCGGACTAGGCAACGCTGAGGAAGACCAGGAGCCATGCATGAGCTATCCCACATCACATGTCGGTGACTACGTAATCAGTGTCCGGTGGGAGCACCAACAAGCCTTGGTAGCTGCAAGTGACGTGGAAAACGAAGAAGGAGCAACGTTGGGACCAGCAAGGTCCAAGGGACTCACCAACAGCAGGAGAGTCAGAGCAGGCCCCAAGCAAGCAGGGGAGTCCACTGAAGTGAGGAAATATAAATTTATGGTCAAGTTATGTTCCCTATCGTGTACCCCACCGTCTCCATGTACCAGCTTAAAGTGCATGTAACTTCCCTCTTGTACCAGCTATGAAGACGCAAATACATTTGCGTCCAACGTTAACATGTCCTCTTTCAGACCCACCCTGAATGGGTTGAATAGTCCGTTTCTAAGTATGCCATGCCAACGTCTTTTTGTGGTGTACTTTACACGTTTTTCAGCTCTGGCGAAGTAGGCCCTGAATTCTGCCATCGAGCCTTTTCCTGCCTTCTGACTCTGAAAGCCTCAGCCCAGGCTGCCTCTGTACCCGTGACCTCTGCCTTACTTCCAGCGCGGCCCACCGCGCTTGGTTCAGCCTACTGCCTGCCAAGACTGAATTCAACCTTCGAATTATCTGTTCCGCTCCTCGAAAATGCATTCCTGCCTACTAGTTTAAGTAAACATTCCCCCAGCTGCAGAGCAAAAGGGCCCGGCCTCACTGTCTCCGTGCAAGTAATTCATAGCCTCTGTTACCATGCTCCCATGGAAAGCCCATGCCCCCACGCTTCTCATGCAGACACTTAGGCGCTTATACACGCACTCACAGTCAGTATAGAATAGCTTCTGCCCCAGAGACCTTTCCGCCCAGATAGCTCAGTTCCTAAACATCAGATATCAGATCTGATAGAAGCACAAGTTGATCTGACATGCCAGACTTCTGTCTCTTTCCGTTAGTGTAAATGTCAAGTTCCCTGCACCCTCCAGCTTCATGTCAATCACACGTCATGCAGCTGCGCGCGCATCCAGGCCTCAGATTTCTGCTGACATTGCAAGATTCTGCTTATTGTTGCCACCCACTTATGACACCTATCTGTGACGTTTCTAGCACACACCTCTAATTCACGCCTAGTTCACGCCTTCTAATTACGTATCACTACCACGTGTGTGTTTTATCTTGTTTCTCTCAGCTGTTACGCCTACTGTATTGGTTTCTATAATACGGTTTAAGTATATAAGCTATGTATTGTCAATAAAATATTGCTCTATCCCTTCCTGCACCCCCAGTGGTGGCAGGAACCAGATATCCGGTCATGACCATTCCTTTTTAAGGAATAAAACCCCTAAGAGCTCTAACACCACGGACTCTGCGTCTTTCTTTCCGATTGAGTTATTATCGATTAAGTACTTACCTGCATAGAAATTAAGACGGTAAATCAAATATTTACCACATTATTTTGGCGCCCGAACAGGGACCCCTCCCCCACCCCACGCGCCGGTTGGTGCGTTGCAAACTCTGTCCCCTGCCATCAGTTAGACGGAAACTACGCGTACCGGCAGGATTTCCTGTATCTCCCTCTGGCCTACGGAGGTGACGAAGACTGCAATCAGCACCCAGATGAGGTGGTGAGGAGTGCGGAGGATCCCGACCAGAGCCTAGCCGAAAGAAGCAAGGTCCGAGGTGTCAAGAGGCCCACCAGTTTTCCGAAGTATCCACGTGTCGAGTCGAGTCGAGTCCGGTCCAGTCCAGTCGAGTTTTCCGAGGCCTTCCGGTTTCCGTGCTTCCCGGTGAGTACCATTGCTGGGACGTATCTAGACGGGTGCATTATTATGTATCCGGTAAAGACGAGTTTGGGTACACAAATTCGGTCTGCACTGTTTTAGACAGTGTATCTGTACTGTTTAGCAGTACATCCGATATTCAAGTTCTTGCACTGTTCTCAGCAGTGTATCTGTGCTGTTTAGCAGTACATCCAGTATAGGGGGTAGTCATATATGTTTCAAAATGTCTTTCCATGTGATTAATGTCGTGGTATGAGTGACTGTTTTTAAATGTGCATTATTGTGTTCTTGTGTAACTAGTTGTATCTAGAGTTAAGCAGTAAGGATCGAGCATTCAGCACTAAGTAAACAAGATGCCGTTTTTCAATAAATTAAAGCAGATAGGAACTAGGAAAGGGATACTAGAGGAAGAAATTCCTATCCCCCCTAGGGACACTCCTGGAAATTTCATGTATCAGAAGCATGGCATAGATGCCATATTGTATCTAGATTTATGGGCCGATTATACTAAGCATCTAGACGAAAGACACAGATGGCCCGTTACCGGAACATGGGATGCCGAGTGCATCATGAAAGTAGAAGAAGCACTATGGAAAAAGAAAGCCAGACAATCTCAGAAAGACGCCATAGAATTTTGGCGTAAAGAATCACATAAGCGTGCTGAGAAAGCACTCCGTAGAGAAGACAGGCATAGAGAAGAATCAGATAAAGCCCGAGAAAATGAATTAGTTACTGAAGGGATTCGAGTAAAATCAGAACAAGTAGACCGCGCACGAAACAACCTTGTAAATGGCATGTATCTTGTGGCCGAGGGTTCGCCTGAAGCCACTTCAGAAATGCCGAAAAATCTGCCGCCACCATTGGTTCCAACTAAAGTAACTCACAGGACCACTAAAG
Source organism: Lissotriton vulgaris (assembly GCF_964263255.1). Lineage (NCBI taxonomy): Eukaryota > Metazoa > Chordata > Amphibia > Caudata > Salamandridae > Lissotriton > Lissotriton vulgaris. The sequence continues at coordinate 70,749,768 of NC_141699.1, forward strand.
ATATATTTCTGAATTCCTATCTAGAGGATGTAGCTCCTGCTTACACCAATTTACCTGTCCGCGTCCCGCCTACTGACGGTGACGGAGGTGGCAACCCGCCCCAAGATCGTATTCCGCCACTACCGCAACAAGGTTCTCCCGTCCGACAGTCTGTTCCTCCACCTCCACCACTTCCCCCAGCTAAGATTAATATACCAAATCCGCTTACGCTAGATCCTACTAAAAGACACGTTCAAGTACAGATACAGACTCCACAGAGAGATAATGCCCAAGCCTCAGCTTCAGGAGGTGCGACCGGGGGTCACCAGACCCCGCCAGCAACACACAGATTACACTTGCAGAAGCCCTTTACATTCCAATCACCCCGTCTCGACCCACTTAAAGAACCGCTTCAAGTTTGCAGATACGATCCAGTGCCCGGTAAAGACGACAGGATGTTTATAGCATCACTACGCTTACGACAAGCTACAGATTACCTACTGTACTTCTCAGGAATGAAAGAGTACCTAGATAGAATATATAATTTTGTCCGGACTGGGGAAGACCCTGACAGTATTAAGGAAGCCATGGCACATCAGAAAGTTGACACCCAAGCATATATACTACGTTTTTTCATAAATTGCTTAATTAGAGAACGAGACAGGCCTGGGACAGAACAGGACGAGCTGGACGGCCTAAATAAGTGGGGTCAGAATATATCCGAAGGAAGACATGATAAAGGGGGTTGCATAGCTAGTATGTACAAGAAAATAAGAAAAACAGTAATAGAAATACACGAAAAAGAAAAAGAAAAAGAGAATACCTCCTCCGAGGAGGAGGAAGAACCTGAAGAACCAGAAAAGACTACAGATACGATAGCGTATGTAGGTAAGGGAACTTACCTTCGGAAAGGCATTCGTCCAGAAAGCAAGAGAGTCTTCCTCTCTGGCATAACAAAACCGAATTCTCCTGAACATCAGTTCCAGGAGACTGATAAAAGGCTTCGAGAACGAATGGGGTACCATGTACTCAATTCTATGGATGAACAAGAACTAGCCCGGTCAGCAGTACTATGGGCTGACAATCCGAACATCTACAATGATGACACAGTAGCGCAGACATTCCTGAACCTATCCCCAGACGATCAGAAATTAGCAGGTGTATACATGATTCAGCACCTCCTCACGTTATACAGAAACCAACATTCCGATCCAGGTCCCTTACACGATACATTAGAAGCACTACTCATGGATAGATGGAGAGGCCTAAGTACCAAGTTAATACAAATAATTCTAGAACAACGACATAGATATAACACTTTTGTAAGCTCCGAATATGTTCCCGCTCCGCCCCCAGAAAGAAAAATGTACCATATGGAGCGTCTGCATGGCATTGAAAGTCAGAACCCATTACGAGAAGTACACCCAGTCATGGGTACCGATAATAATCTGAAACGTGTGTATGTACACACACCTCTGACCAAGTTAGAACTATTGGAGATGAAGAAACTAGTACCCTGTCATGATAAAGACCCTGCAGGTTTTCACAGAGAACTTAAAGACATGTTACTGATGGGGGATTACACATATGAAGATATCATGAAAATGTTAAAGGTACTGCTGCCCACGGGCATCTACGAGAAACTCAAGGAAAAAGAATGGGAGGTGGGAGACAAAAAGATTGTATGGGCAGAAATAGAAGACGAGGAGGAAAAACGTACCCCAGAGCTAGGCCTTGGGGAGAAAACTAAAGCATTACCAGGTTTAATAGTACAGGTTCTGCCAAGATTACTGACAACTAGAAAGGAAGACTGGGACGCAATCTCAGCATGTAAACAGAAACCCGATGAAGATACTAGTGACTTCTATTCAAGATTCGAGAAATGTTTCATTATTAATAGTGGTCTTAAACCAAGTAGCGAGTCGTACCCGCATCTTTTTGTATCAAAGTTAGTGGAGAATTCCCTGTTAGCGGTTGTAACCGTGTATACAAGGTTGAGAGTACATGGCAAGCAAATACGCCATCCCAGATGTTACAGATGTTACAATATCATCAGAACAGAATTAGAGAAGAACAGGATCAGAGAAAGGGTACGACCCAGACAGGTCACGCCACAGCTCCCGTTAAAGGGACATGCAACTATATGCACCCTAGATGTAATCGATATCCAGACACATGCTACTTCAGATGAAATAAAGAAATGGACTGAACTAGGAGGGATTCAGACAGATCAAGGATGGGTCACGAAGGAAAAATCTAAATGGTTTCTCCCTGACTCAATGGTTCAAATCATGATAAATACAGCACATAGTCCGGCACATCTAGGAGAGAAAGCTATGTTAGACAGTTTACAGAACCTCTGGTACAACAAACACTTACGAGCAGCAGCAAAACAGAAAGTGCGTACTTGCATGATCTGTTGTCAGTTCAATCCAGGTAGAAGCGTTCCTGTAGAGCAAGGTGGATTCCATCCTCCCGATCACCCTTTTGAAGTCCTCCAGATGGATTATATCCAGATGGACCGTTGTCGGGGATTCAAATATGTCCTCGTAGTTGTTTGTGCACTTTCCCGTTGGACCGAAGCATACCCAGTCTCAGATTACACTGCCCCGACCACTGCCAGGCAGCTGGTTCGAGAATTCTTCCCACGATACGGCTTGCCTCGTGTTGTGTACTCAGATAACGGACAGCCGTTCTTATCCGAACTCATGAAGCATGTCTCCCTTCTGCTAGGATATCAGTGGAGATTCCATTGTGTCCGACATCCCGAAGCCGCAGGCCTTGTAGAAAGGCATAACCAGACACTAAAGACCCGCCTTGCCAAAGTTTGTAAAGAGAAAGGGGTCGACTGGATAATCGCCCTGCCAGTTGCATTATTCTACATGAGAATGGTTGCCCATTCGAGATCAGGACTATCCCCGTACGAAGTGGTCTTTGGCAGACCACCGAATATGTGGGGGACGCCCATGCCTAAGAAAATTACTGATGTCGATTGTAATATGCTGACAGATTACCTTGCCTCCTTGATGTCTGCACTCCAATCATGTCGTTCACAGGTTGCTGCCGCCTTCCCCGACAACACTGATGTAAAGCCGCATGATGTCCGTCCTGGTGACACAGTCCTAATTAGGAACTTTGACAGGAAAAGTCCGCTGGAGCCCCGCTGGAAAGAGCCGAAGACCGTCCTTCTCACTACGAGGACCGCGATAAAGGTGGAAGGCAGAAAGGGGTGGATCCATACGAGTCATATTAAAAAATGCAACAAACTGAAACCAGACCCAGACTCGTCCACCCCCTCCAAAGACTGTATTGAGCCTAGTGACTTTAAAGTTCCCGAACGAGAGAAAACTCCCCAAGAGGAGTATAAACTGAAACTTCGATCTAGCAAGTCAGACAGTTTAATTGTTTAAGTCCTCCCCTAGGTGAATCGGTTAAATAGTTTCTGACATGTATCCCCTAGATCGAGATAGAGAGAGAGAGAGACAATTCAAGAAACGTGCATATTGCAAATCACTCCGCAGCCACTGTATAGTGACATTATTGATTATGTTTTTTCTAAGTCTTCTGATTATTGTGGCGAGTATATTGCTTCCTATATATCACCCTATCTTCAAGCGTGAACAATCTGTTTACAATGTTTCTGCTGAACATTCTTTTAGTACATTACCGCCTCACGAACTGTCTTACAGACTTGCGCTGCGCAACAACACATTCATTAGCATGTTACATCACTCCCATCAGACCAGCAATGCTACAAACTGTTGGATATGTGGCCGACTCCCTCCCCATCAGAAATACAAGGGAGTTCTGCCCCTCTTTCCGTACCTGTTCACTCACAATGGCTCCTGTGGTGCATGGAGTAGATTGATCAATTCTTTAGACTCTGATATTGCTGTTACCAGCGAGGGGGGCTGGATTTGGGGAAACCTGAATTCAGTTCTGTTCGACGTCTGTTACACCATCATCACAGTCGCTGGCACAACCCCCGCCCCTCTTATGGCTGGTGGTCTTGCCCGGAAGTGGAGCGCACTTGATTCCCAGGGGTTCCTTACGGTTCTGGCTGATACCCGGCCACGTACGAACCTCACTGACCCCTCTGACATTAACTTACTGGACAGAGACATCAGCACCTGGTTAAAGTCGGCCAGTGATCAATTCGCTCCACTTACGAAATTTCCCTGCACGCGGCATCATTCCTCTCATAGATGGTTCACGAATGATCTTAAGCAACTTAAATTGAAAGTGCGCCAGCAGGAACGGATCTGGAGGCGTACTTACTCCGATTCAGCTAGGCTGCTCTATATCTTGGTGCGGAGAGAATACAAAGCTGCCATCATCTTAGCTAAATCTGACCACTTTTCCAACAGACTCTCGTCAGCGGTCAATAAATCCAAGGAAGTCTTTAAGGTCATGAATGAACTTACCACGGATGACAGAACCCTCCCAGCCCAGACCCCCTCCCAAGTGACATGCGACGCACTAAACCACTTTTTTGTTGAAAAGATTATAAAAATAAAAAACTCCATTCCTTCCTGTCCTCAGTTATACATTTCGGAACCCTCATCCGATAATCCCTTGACCTTCACGACCTTTCCCGCCCTTGATTCTACTTCCTTAGCGGGCCTTGCTAACCGGGTTCAGTCGGGTTCCCCTAATGACTGTTGTCCGCCATCAGTACTGCGGGATATCTGCCTTAAATTACCGGACGACATTCTATCCCTACTGAATGGCTCTCTGGGGAGCGGCATTGTTCCTAACTCCTTTAAAAATGCCATTTTAGTGCCCCTTCTCAAGAAACCTGGAGCTGATCCCGGCGATCTCTCAAATTTTCGCCCTATTTCTCTTCTTCCTTACTTTTCTAAATTGACAGAAGCATATGTCACCCGTTGTCTCTCTAATTTTATTGAGACTTCTGGCTACCTGGAGCCCAACCAGGCCGGTTTTAGACCCGCCCATTCAACTGAGGCTGTTATCCTCGCGGCCTTGGATACACTGAGGAGAAACGCAGATGCGGGCATTCCTCAAGTCCTTGTACTCCTGGACTTGTCTGCCGCATTCGACACGGTGGACCACAACATCCTTCTCCACCGTGTTGGCCAGGCAGGCATACAGGGTACTGCCCTTAAATGGATTGCGTCATTTCTAACTGGACGTACTCAGGCAGTGCGTCTGGGCCCGTACACCGCAGCAAAAACCTCCACGTCTTGTGGAGTACCCCAAGGCTCTTCCATCTCGCCACTATTATTCAACCTTTACCTCCGCCCACTTATCCACTCACTCAAGAACTGGGACATCACGGTATATAATTATGCCGATGATTTGCAGATAATTTTTCCCCTCAACTCTTCCAATGCTGTTAACACCTTTCGCACTGCTATGATTCACATCCTACATTGGATGAATGAGAATCAATTAAAGTTGAATCCAGGAAAAACCGAGCTGCTCCTTCCCGGCTCCAGTTCTGCTCACTGGGGTCCACAGTTCTGGCCCACAGAATTTGGCCCCCTTCCACCGTCGGTCAAATCAGTGAAAAGTCTGGGCGTGATTATTGATGCAGAGCTTTCTTTGAAAGCCCAAGTGGGCGCTGTCATCTCGTCCTGTATGTATCAGCTGAGAAAGATCCGCAAAGTTAGCCATCTTTTACCACCTCCTGCTCTAACTCAGGTTGTCATCTCTTTGGTTCTCTCCCGCCTGGACTTTTCCAATTCCATCTACTATGGCCTCCCTCAGTCTCTGCTGCATCGTCTCCAGGTGGTTCAGAACCAGGCGGCCCGGCTCATCTATAAAATCCCTAAATGGCAATCGGCAAAACCCCTGCTGTATCGCCTTCATTGGTTGCCGATAGGACTAAGGTCAGCTTTTAAGGTAGCCTGCCTCACTTACAAAGCCCAGCACTGCACTAGTCCTGCATTCTTGCAATCTTTAATTACCCCTCATCGCCCGTCACGCAACCTCCGTTCTGCTTACCTTCACATGCTTGTTGCTCCCAAAGTCAAAACCAAGAAGTACGGCGGCCGCCGCTTCTCTCATCTGGCCCCTAGCCTTTGGAATTCCCTCCCTTTTTCCATCAAGTCAAGCACCTCCCTTTCTATTTTCAGAAAACTGCTTAAGACATTTCTCTTCCCCTCCCTAGGCTAATCTGGTCAGTGTCAACTCTTCATTTTCCATCCTGTTATAAAGAGCGCCAGGAAACCTTTGGTGACAGTGCGCGTTACAAGAGTCATTTAACATAACATAACATAACCCTGATGGAAGTGGACAATCCGTTAGAATAGGAACTGATCTAGAAAATGAAGTATATGGATTAGGTAATTACACAGTTAACCTTATGATTCTTACTATTGAGTCCGAAGCTGCACCCATTCTCCCCGCTATGTCAGTATTACCAGTCACTGGTCATCTTTGTGTTAGAAAGAAGGGTTCAGTACACTTAGGTCATAGTAAATGTACTACTGTAGTCGAATTCACTGATGAGGGTAGGTCCTCATTTCGAGCTACACGTCATTCCTACTTTGTTTGTGGTCATACCGCATACATACGCTTACCTCCAGATTGGGATGGTACCTGTTACATTGCCTTCCTTCTGCCCCCTGTTTTCCTGGCTCCTCCTGATTATCATAGAAATACAAATCTAGTGAATAGTAGATTCCGAAGAGACCTCCCGATTGTCGACTATATTGAAACGGCATGGGAGCAATACACAGACTTCAATAAAGGATTCTTTTTCTTCACAGGTCCCGTCCAAAACAGTAAATTAATACGTAGATTAACTAGAACACTTGAAGCAGTAGTACATGAAACTGCCTCCGCCCTAAGTAACTTAACAGAGGAGCAGTCTGCTATGCGGATTGTTGTCCTTCAAAATCGTCTTGTTATTGACGTCATCTTGGCAGATAGAGGTGGAGCTTGTAAGGTCATCGGGTCAAGTTGCTGTGTTTTCATTCCAGAAAACGCGCCATCTGTATACAAAGCTATTACACGTCTTCATAAGATTGCCAGTTTGATACATCAGAATCCAGGCACCTGGACTTGGTCCGGTTGGTTCTGGACAACGATAACCGCTTGGGGATGGAAGATCCTATCCTTCCTAGGTATTGGCCTTGTCAAAGTATTCAGTTGCTGCCTGTGCCTACAGTGTGGGCCAGCGATTTGTGGACTGTGTGCCACATCATGCATTGAACATTCCAGTATCCTCTCAAACCATCAAAGAAAGAAAGACGAGCAAATGATGTTACAAGAACAGACTGATCTATTCATGAGGATCGATATATCATGAAGGGTCCGTAGGGAACAAGGAGGGAATGAGGAAATATAAATTTATGGTCAAGTTATGTTCCCTATCGTGTACCCCACCGTCTCCATGTACCAGCTTAAAGTGCATGTAACTTCCCTCTTGTACCAGCTATGAAGACGCAAATACATTTGCGTCCAACGTTAACATGTCCTCTTTCAGACCCACCCTGAATGGGTTGAATAGTCCGTTTCTAAGTATGCCATGCCAACGTCTTTTTGTGGTGTACTTTACACGTTTTTCAGCTCTGGCGAAGTAGGCCCTGAATTCTGCCATCGAGCCTTTTCCTGCCTTCTGACTCTGAAAGCCTCAGCCCAGGCTGCCTCTGTACCCGTGACCTCTGCCTTACTTCCAGCGCGGCCCACCGCGCTTGGTTCAGCCTACTGCCTGCCAAGACTGAATTCAACCTTCGAATTATCTGTTCCGCTCCTCGAAAATGCATTCCTGCCTACTAGTTTAAGTAAACATTCCCCCAGCTGCAGAGCAAAAGGGCCCGGCCTCACTGTCTCCGTGCAAGTAATTCATAGCCTCTGTTACCATGCTCCCATGGAAAGCCCATGCCCCCACGCTTCTCATGCAGACACTTAGGCGCTTATACACGCACTCACAGTCAGTATAGAATAGCTTCTGCCCCAGAGACCTTTCCGCCCAGATAGCTCAGTTCCTAAACATCAGATATCAGATCTGATAGAAGCACAAGTTGATCTGACATGCCAGACTTCTGTCTCTTTCCGTTAGTGTAAATGTCAAGTTCCCTGCACCCTCCAGCTTCATGTCAATCACACGTCATGCAGCTGCGCGCGCATCCAGGCCTCAGATTTCTGCTGACATTGCAAGATTCTGCTTATTGTTGCCACCCACTTATGACACCTATCTGTGACGTTTCTAGCACACACCTCTAATTCACGCCTAGTTCACGCCTTCTAATTACGTATCACTACCACGTGTGTGTTTTATCTTGTTTCTCTCAGCTGTTACGCCTACTGTATTGGTTTCTATAATACGGTTTAAGTATATAAGCTATGTATTGTCAATAAAATATTGCTCTATCCCTTCCTGCACCCCCAGTGGTGGCAAGAACCAGATATCCGGTCATGACCATTCCTTTTTAAGGAATAAAACCCCTAAGAACTCTAACACCACGGACTCTGCGTCTTTCTTTCCGATTGAGCTATTATCGATTAAGTACTTACCTGCATAGAAATTAAGACGGTAAATCAAATATTTACCACAGAAGTAATAGAAAACCCTCAGGAGGACCCACAGGCCAACGGCACAGGCGTCGCAGGAGGACCTCGAGCAGCTCACCAAGAATGAAGGCCCACAGTGCAGGGGATGCAGTAAGGATGCTGAGCTTGGAGGAAAGAGATGCTGAAGGCTTGTGCTTCTTGTAGCCCAAAGATCTCTGGAGTGTAATGCCAACAAGCCTTGGCAACGGCTAGTCGACGCTGTGTACAGGGTGTCGGTCCCAGCAGTTTTGACAGGGGAAACTGGCCTCAAAATTGCGGAGAGGACAGGTCAGGCCTTGAGGGATTTGTAGAACTACCACCTGTGTTGCTGAGTCTCGGGAAGTCCGTAGGACGACATGAGCAGCAGACCAGCCAGCTTTGTTGCCTGCAGATGCAGTGGAGTGACTTCTTCACTCCAATGGAGATTACTTCATGTGTCCTTGATGCCCACAGGTCTGTCAAAGAACCTGGAAGAGGCACAGACAAAGACGACGAAGAAGACTTGCAGAATAGAGAGACCAGGAACAGGAGGAGTCTTCCTTAGTGCAGTCTCGGTTACAGGTGAAGTCCAACGAAGTCCAACGAAGTTCCTGTCTCCAGACTGTCGAAGAGCGATGTAGTTTCAGGCATGAGTCTTATCTAATGATGAATCTAAGGATCCACCCACAGGTTAGCCTTTAAGTACCCTAAGGAAAGGGTTGGAACAACTCTGGAGTCCCTCCCAGTGGAGGGTATGGACAGAGGGGCGGATATTCCCATGTCCTTTGTCCAGTTTCGCGCCAGAGCAGGAGCCAATGGCTGGATGAAGAAGCTAAAACTGGAGTATGCAAGGAGGGCACTAAATTTGCCCTTCAAAGCAGTCTGGTGGCGCTGGCAAGTTCCCCCACCCCAGCCCAATACAATTAAGTCCTGTCTGGGAGATGGTCACTCCTCCCTGTGACAGGAAACTGGTTGTTCTACCTTCCCCTGCTCAAGCTCAGCCAGCTGCAGGAGGGCAGAATTGTGTCTGTGGTCGGCTGCAGCACTAGCTTGCTATCAGACCCTGAAAGGCTGTTACCTGTAGTACAGGGGGCACCCCAAGGGAGCCTCCCAGTACATGGCATCATACTTCCAACACTGGAAGCGGTGTTGGGGTATGATTCCAATATGTTTGATACCAAACATGACCGGGTTCGGTGCCCTCATTGTATAGTTAGGCATCTCGTAATGTTGTAATAATACAAAGTGTGGAGAATAAACTCCGGGGTTTGTAGAGTTGTCCTGCTCATACAGAGGAACCCTCACACTTACAATCAAGCACCCTGCCCTCAGGACTGAAGAGCCTGCCATAGGGGTGGCTTATAGGTTTTAAGGGCAGTGACCTCATATATAAGGAAACATTTATCTGTCGTAAGTGGTGTTAGCACCAGCTTATACAGGCTGCAATGGCAGGCCTGTAGTCACAGTTTGAGTGGTCTCTCATGGGTGGAATACTACATCCTGCAGCCCATGGGAGACCCCTGGTGTACTTATGCCCTGGATACCTTACTACCATATATTAGGGACTTACAGGGGTACACCAGTAGCCAATTGTGGATGTACGAAAGTACTTACCATGTCCAATTTAGAGCGAAAGCACAGTGACTGGGGTCCGGATTAGCAGGATCCCAGTCAGACTAAGTCAAAGAAATACTGACACCAAGGAAAACGTGGGGGTAACCATGAAAGCACATCCTACTTTCCTACAGTAAGAGTGGGGGATGTTTCTTTGGTAGTTTGCAGGCCTGTGTTATAGTCGGCTGGGACGGTTTTTACTGCTTTGCCTGTTATTAAAACAAGCATTGCCTGCAGCAAGCTGAAACCCACGCAGTCTTCCATGCTTTGCAAAATACTTATACAGCCCATCTTTACAAATTCAAAACTGCCCCAATTTGCAAGCATCTGCCATCTTTTCACCTTTCTAATTCACTAATGTGGGCCATTTTTTATTTGGTTCCCTGGCCTATTTTCCATCCTAGGCTGACCCTGGCTAGACAACTTAATTAATGGTTTAGCAGACTCACCCTTTGAGCTCACTTCACAGGACACATGACTTGTCACCCTAAAATAAGGCCTCCTATTCTTCCTCTCTCTAGCGCCTGTGATAAATCATCTCACTCTGTCTTAATTACTCTGTGATCTTCAGTGATTTTCAATTCTATTGAGAGCTCATGTGAGGTCATCTTCCTTGAACTATAAGTCTGTATTCTGTCTTGCAAGAAGAGTTCCTACATTAATGTATTTAAGGTTTGTGCGTGCAGTTGTGATTACCTTGCACTAGCTGCTGTACCTGCTCTAAGGCCTTTGCTGTGTTTTTTAAAAACGAAAAAGAAATTGTTTTTAACCTTACTTGTATTTTGCACATTGTTCTGTTTGCTCCGCACTAGTCAACTCACCCATGCACCCCCGCATCTTCTTTGCCTCAGCCCCTACCCCGGTCCACTACGGACTTGCCCGATTGAAATGGAAGGTAGAGTACGCTGCCGGACTCTCACTTCTGGTTTACCGAGGGGAGGAGTCACAGGCTAGCGCTCTAGCACTAGCAGACTGCTGATACTTAAGGGCTATGTCATTCCCAATGCATCGTCTGTGCCCCTCTGCGCCTGTCCCACGGCCAGCACCAGCCTTGCTGCCTGTTGCCACCCCGAGGCACGTATATGCTGGTCCAGGTCCCAATTGCTGGAAATCAGAAATAAATGGTGCAACACCCCGTCGCCTTGTAAATTCTCAGGCATGGGCGTCCGCAGAAATGTTTCCAGGGGGGGGCACATTTTTAACTTCATCACCATCCTCTGAAATGTTTGAGCACAAGTATTAAATAATTTATTTTTTAATCTAATAAGACAAAGAGCTTAAATAAACAAAGAAACCCATAGGGGGAAGAGAAAAAGCTTGTGAGGCGCCACAGCAGACGACCTGGCAACTACAATGAAACAGAGGGAAAAACTAAAAATGGCCAGAAAAAAAGAAATTCTAAATCAGGTTGATGTGGTTCTAGAGAGACCCACATCAGCAAACCTTTCACTGATGGTACAGTGGACGATTGTGTCAAATTAAAGAGCTAGTAGGATCAGCATTGCTAAGCCACATCGTATCAAACGATAATAATGAAGCACCGCATTACGTACCAAAGCCATGACTGATTCCATCCATCTACTCGGACAAACTCACAGAGGAGTGTACAGAGCATTGAATTCTTCAAGATGGTCGGTAAGTTGTTCAGACATTATTTGCTTTGTCTTTTTTTTCAAAAGTGGGTAACAGCACCATGAGATCAGAGTGATAAACATTTGGAACATCCAAACCATCTTTTGAAGGAAGAGGGCTAACAATGGATTTCCAAACTTTGGGGACAAGTCCAGCTGTGAATAACGCATTGATAATATTGGCAATTTCCAAGACACTGGCAGTAGATATTCCTTGTAATATTCTCACACAGCACAAGTCATTGGAAAAGCCAGGTTTTAACATGGGCAGAAGAATGCCTACCTCCTATTTAGAGTCAGTGGAAACACAAGAGAGGGAAATCTCAGTGCAGAAGTAAAGGTCAGGTGCAGGAAAACTGAAACAAGGAAAGCAGGGGACTGATAAATGCGTAGGTTTTAGGTGTACTCAGCAAGTCATTGAGCATGGAAGTGGCAGGACTACATGTCCTCCAATGCACATCTCTTTAGAACAGAGGCAGAGACCAAAAGGCAAACAATAAGGACGGACAGAATGGAGTTCATGGGTTTGGTGAGATGGAGTTCTGAGAGACTTGAGAGTTACATTCAGCTAGGAGTAGGGGGGCAAGAAAATGGAGGACCCGCTTAGCCCTATTTTACATTATTCAGGGGCCTTGCCCATCCTAGGGAAGAACCGTGTTTTGAGGTCACCTAATAACAAGTATTAGCATAGCCAATAGGTCTCGCTTTTTGGACTTTATAAAAATTTAGTTATGCAGCACAATATCCTTGGTGCAACAACATCAACTGTTGCATGACTAAACACTTATAAGGTCCCAAAGGCGAGACCTATTGGCTATGCCAATGCTTGTTGTTCTTGGAAGTAGACAGCTTGTCATGCCCACATGATTGACCAGTTCACACAGTCAGGGGTAGGGTGGGGAATGCAATGTTTGTGCACGGGATGAAAGTTCCCTATTATGGGTGCCTCCTGAGATTATACAGGCTTGAGATTGGTTGATAGCTCTTCCTTGACTGCACCTTTCTGCAATGGATATTCTAGTGAATTACTGGGTCTACAGGGTTTCCAGAGGCGACACTTTTGCATAACATACAACAGTTTGTAACATCTTGCAGTAGGCATTTAGACACAGAACTGATATGCTCTCCTATTCAAGATTTATATATACCCAGATCAATTGAGTGGGCTGTATGTCATTTGAAAATAACCTGTTCACTGCCATGAAATGTATCTGAGGGGACCTGGGAAATCGATGGAGGTCAATTAAAAGTAACTTTCCACCCATAAGTTGAGATAGTCTGGGAGGCTTCATTCCTTCTTCATGGGTCTTCATGGGTCACCATGGCCTGTTAGTCTGAAGGACTCTTCTATGTATCGCTGTATCTGTGCCCTCCGTCTTCACCGGCCTGCTGCTATGGATCACTACTTGCTTCCCCCTGGTAGACAAGGGTGAGGTTAATTGGTGGCTTCCAACCTTTACTCATTTTGTTCTGCAGTGGGGAAGTTGTCAGAGCCCTTCCCTTGCCAAAATGTTTTGTTATATTACATTATGTTCTGAAAACCTTTATAGATCGCACTATTATCTGGAGACCTGCTGGCAGTAATGAAACCCTTGTTTTACGAAGTTATCAGATAAATTATCCAAAGATTTGATCGATAAGCAGAGTTAAAATGTGTCTTAAGAGCAAGTGTGAAAGAATAGATGTGAGATGAAGAGGGAGACCTTGTAGAAACCTCAGAACCAAGGTCGAAGTATTGAATTAATTTATACATGTGTGAGTGATAGGTTCTAGACCTTGCTTCATTTGAGCCAGTGGGTGAGGGGGTGCGCACCGGCACTCATTTTTGGGGACCAGTACGTATATTTCTTTGTCAGACTTTTATATCCAAAGCAGGAGAGTGGAAAACACACTAGGAGCAAAGGAGGAAGAAAAAGGCCGAAAAAAGTGACGAAGGTTCAAAGCAAGAACATGCAAGAGTGAGAGAACGGGACAGGAGGTTGTGGAACAAGGAAACAGGCGGTGGAATCAAGACTATGCAGCCATGGCTTTCAGTGTGCTGAAATACAGCAGCTCCTTCTGAGCAAAACTGTGAGCCCCGGGGCTTCTACTTACAAATTAAGCATTGGTCCTAGAGGAGTGTAGGTTCTTACATAATGAGAAACAAACGTGGGAAAAGTCAATGGTGCTGGAAATGTGGATGCAGGAATTGATGAACCAATCCCATAAAACTTGAAAGATTTTAGTCGGAAAATTAACAGTAGAACCCCTTCATATGTTTTTCGTTTGTCATTATTTAGTATGTTTTCCGACACAGACTGTTAAATATCAGGCACCCTTTTCTGGCAAACTGCTGTAATTATTTTAACATGATGACCTCTGTTTTAGTTTCCTTTCTGTGACTGCCAAGTGAGGAAATGTTCTAATTTGAACCGAATCTCCCCGCGTAGAGGTGTATCAAAGGGGAACATTATTTCCAGTTTAGAGATTAATTTGTAAAAAAGAAAGAGTCCCTGTCCCCAAACGTTTGTTAGTGGCCAGTCTGCCACTACCACCACTTGCATGGGCTGTTGGTTCATAAGCACCTTCAGATATTGTAACTGTAGCTCGACTTTGGTTGTGGCTGACGATTATGGTGTTGTTTCTCTCTTCAAATATTTCATGTTGTCAATCATAGGAGTTAATCTGTTTTCTGAGTCAGAAGGGAACACTTAGATTTATTTCTTTTTGCCTGCTCCCCACAGCAGCAAAAATGGTTACATACTGTGTCTGTGAGTTTCGAACACAACCAAAAAACTGAATCGGTAATCGTCTATTGTGTGGCCAGAGACGTGCCATCAGGCTTTGGTGTGTGTAAATGATGCCTTTAGAATTGCCATGACCTGTGTTGTAAGGACGGGTAATGACCAGATCCGTCCAACGTTGTCTGGCACATTCATGTACCATAAGTATTGCTGCTCCTAGGGAAAATCAGACACAGGCCCTGCTGCACTGAACAAAAAACCCAAAGTAAAATCTCTCCCCGTTAAAATAACATATGAGGAAATGCAAGCTTGACTCTGCTTGAAGTTATTCCTGCCTGCCTTTGGTTTGATTAGATGCCTCCTTACTATAATGAGGCCCTTGAGAGGTTAAGAAACGAATTTGGATCTTTCACTTTTGGGTAAATGGGCCCAAACCGGGCAGGGTTCCAGAATCCACCCCCAAATAACAAAAGATGCTGGAGTAAACAAAACAGAATTGTAAAAAAATAAATAATAATAGCCACCTCTCTCTCCGTTCTCTGCTCTTCTCCCTTTTCCTTCTTTTAGAGTGAGCAGAGCCCATTGTCATGTGAGGTCACTCTGTTTTTTGTTGTTTTTATTTGTGAGCCCTGCAGGATGCTCTGCGTTTCATTCATCAGGGGCAGGGCTCACCTCACACCTCACACCTGTTCAAGTGTCTGCCTAACGCTGTTATCATGCAGGTGCAGCGATTAAGCTAAGAGAAAGAGATGCAGGGAAAGCTAATCACGGCCACAAACCCTGCCCTGCCCAGTCTGCAGCACCTCAAAGGGATGCGGTGTCATGTTGCCATTTCAGCCCATGGCAGCCCGGCCCAGGAGAGGGCCCCCTGACTGGGCTCGCACCAGCAATCCAGGGGGGGGGGGGGGGGGAAGTGTCCCCTCTTGCCCCCCCTGCGAACACCCATGTTCTCAGGGTCATTCCATGATCATTTTAGCTGTGGCTCTTGCCAATTTTCTTTTAAACTGGGTTCTGTTGCACCATCCAGATCACTTCCCTCCTCTACCGGACCTGTAGTTGAGCCCCCTGGCCCCTCCTCTTTCATTAAGGCGTGCCTGCTCAACTGCAGATCTCTACCCCGTCACTCAGGAGATATCTGGCTTTCCCTTAAAACTCGTTCCTGGGACTTAATGTTTCTAACGGAGACGTGGGTGAAAGATTCCTCGAATCCTGACCTTAATCTTGCCATTCCCCCTGATTATTGTTTTGTTTGGATTAATCGTACTAGCACCAAGGCAACGGGGGGATTGCTGAGATCTTACGCTCAGGTTGGACGATCGTCTCTAGGAAACTCTCTAACTTCGGCCCTCTAGAAGCCATGTATTTTAGCATCTCGGAAGCCACAAATTCTATCCTAGTAGGTATTCTTTTATACAGATCTCCTGGTTCTTCCCCCTCATTCTCTCACTGATTTATATACCATGACTGCTGACCTATTGCTTAAGCACTCTCATTTCACTATTTTAGGAGATTTTAACTTGCATGTGGGTGATACTTCGTGCACCAAAGAGGGTCTGCTCCTGGACACCATGAAGGGCCTCCATCTCACCCAGCGGGTTAGTGGCCCCACACATCGGGCCGGCCATACGCTGGACTGATTGTTCACTAATCATCCAAATCTGACCACTACATCTCCCTTGCCTCTCACCTGGTCAGACCATTATCTAATCCCATTTGGTCTGGCTACAATCCTTCACTCCGACATTCCAGTTCAAAATCACTTGTACCTCGCTAGCCCCCGCACTTTCTAGGTCCTCTTGGCAGTCAGTAGGGAATCAAAGTTTAATGCCATTGATGCTATTGCCACTATGCGACCGATCGCTTCCTCTTAGTTAAAACCTTCAGCACCCTGGTTCTCTCCCACATTGGTTGCAATTGTAAAAAGCTTGAGCGGAGCTGGAGACAATCCTATGATCCTGACATTAAAGCCACCTATGGAGCCGCCATGAAAAAATTCCACAAATTGAAACATACCGTAATGAGAGAGTACTTTATTGAAAGAATTAGCTCTGCAAAGAACTCCTCCAAAACTCTGTTCAAAAAAGGGAAAGTGTTTTCCAAACCAACTGCATTATCTAGTTCGACCTGCCAAAGCCTCTGCGATGGCCTATCTAACTTGTTTCACAAAAAAATTATAGATATTTTTGGTCCGTTCAAGCAGTCCTTGTCAGTCCCGGTTCTTGACTCCTGGGTATCCAAGGAGGAGGCTTTTACGTCTTTTAACACCATTTTGACTGATGCCTCTTTGATAAAAATGTTAGCTTGCAAATCAGGCTCACCTTTGGATCCATGTCCGGCTCAATTATTCAGTTCACTCGCCCTTCTTATTATTTCTCAGTTGAATATAATCTGGAACACCTCTTTACAAACTGGTAATTTCCCTACGTCTTGGAAACAGGCCATTCTGATCCCAATTTTGAAAAAACCTGAAGCCGACCCATCAGTGTTCAATAACTACCGGCCCATCTCCCTTTGACCGAAACCGGCCAAAATACTGGAGAAACTAGTGGAAGAACAACTTTCTAACTACCTGGAGTCTGGACAACTTCTCCACGAATCGTAATCCGGATTTAGGTATGGTTACAGTACCAAGACTGCTCTTCTGGAGGTGACTGAGACTATTCGCGAATGCGTGGACGCAAGCGAGGCGGCTCTGCTTGTGCTCCTTGACCTGTCCATTCGATACGATCTCCCATACCATATTGATAGAAAGACTGTATAGTCTCGGGATTCGGGGCACCCTCCTGGCCTGGATTAGATCCTTTCTAAGTGGTCATACTCAACAGGGCCACCTTCAACCTTTTGTCCCAGAGAAAAAAACACTAAGTTGCGGTGTGCCCCAGGGCTCTGGCCCGAGCTCACTGTTTTTTAGTGTCTATTCATCACCGCTGGCTACGGTGGTTGAATCAAGTAGGGTCAGAGTGATCTCTTATGCTGATGACCCTCAACTTGTGTTTTCATTTAGAGATCACTCTGATGCTAGTTTCTCCAATTTTAAACGCAGCCTGAGCAACTTCTCATCCTGGATGGCACTTAACACTCTCCGGCTCAACTCGGATAAAACCGAGGTGTTGTTTTTTAATCAAAAAAATCCCCCTTTACCTTTACTTTGGTGGCCACCTGAGCGTAACCCCCCATAGCGGTGAATTCAGTTAGGAATCTTGGTTTCCAATTTGACAACAAATTGTCTTGCAAGGCTCAAATAAATAAGTCACCTCTGCGTGCTTTGGTAAGCTTTGCATGATTAGTAAATTTCTCCCTTTTCTGCCCATGGACACACGTAGGACCATTATTCACGCCCTTATAACTTCACACCTGGACTATGCAAATAGCCTGTATGTTGGAGCACCTGCCTATTTGGTTGAACGCCTACAGATTGTACAAAATGCGGCCGCAAGGATGATATGTAACATCCCTTATCGTCACTCAATTTCTTCACACCCTACAAAGGTTACACTGGCTGCCCGTGACTAGTCGCACACAGTTCAAATCTCTGGTCCTGGCTTTTAGAGCAATAAAAGGTCAAGGGCCTGCTTATCTCAGAGCCAGATTTAAGCTTGCCCAGTCTCATCAATCACTTAGATCGAATCATCTGTGCCTCTTACGGACTTCCCGATTTCGTCGCTCCAGAATGAGGGGCAGTGCTTTCGCAGTTATTACTGCTCAATCATGGAATAGCCTGCCTTTGTCTCTTCATATGATTGAATCTGAATGCCTGTTTCGACGCAATTTAAAAACCTGTGGGTATATGCATCAAAATTCAGTAAAACGACTCCTTATTAGCGAAAAATAAGGAATCGCTAATAAGGAGTCACATACCGCGATGCATCAACAGATTCGGTATTAAATACCAAATCCCTAAAAATCGTTAAATAATTCGGAAAACACGTTAGCGAGACTCCAAATCAAAGATTAGCAAATACCTAATTAGCAAATACCGAATCGGTATTTGCGATTTCGGTATTAGCAAATCCGCAAATAAAGAAAAGTCGCATTGGAAGCAGGTTGATGACATCACAACCAGGAAGTAACACAGCCCATGCATCATTTAGTGCCCTGAGCAGCTCAGAGGAGGAGGCAGAGCACAGGAGCTGAGGAGTGAGACAGTGACAGCACAAACCAGCTAATGACCAGACAACCAGGATGGAGAAGGATGCACCCCGGGACAAGGAGACGCCCAGGAAGAGAAAGCTAAAGTTTTCGGACAAAGAACTTGAACTGCTCATTGAGGGGGTGAGCAGCAAACACAACAGGCTTTTTGGCAAGCTGTCCCTAAAGGTGCCAGAGGCAGAGAAGCGCAAAATGTGGCTGCGCATCAAAGAAAGAGTCAGGTGGAGAAGTGTGGCTCACTGGCTAGAGCAGGCAGACCCTGAAGCAGAGGTCAGACCCGGGACCAGGGTTCGATTCCCGACGCGGCAGGGTGTTGAGCTCAAATGTCCACGGACTCGATAATTCTCGCTTCGGTGCCTGACCTAATCATGGGTTCACACTCTGCAACTCTGGGCATTAAGCTTGCTTAATCTCCACAACGGCCCCCTGCGGCGGATGCCTGACTTTCACCTTGGGGATGCCCTGTAGGGGCTATCTCACAGGGAAAAACCAGGCCGGGTTCCCAATGCAAGCGCGGAGATACCCCTTCGGGGGTCGATTCTGGCGCTATATAAGAAATGTAATAATAATAATAATAATGCTGTAGGAGTCCCCCACCGCACCATTGAATATTTGAAGAAGAGATGGTATGACCTCAGGAAGAGGGCAAAGGAGAGGATAGGAGAAAGGGTGAATGATGCAGCTGGCACAGGAGGGGGAACATCCAGCGTCACACCAAACACAGCCCTCGGGGACCTCCTTGAGGCTACAATTGAGCCAGAAGCTTTTGTGGGGGTCACCCAATTGGATACTTCTGGCGCTGCAGCAGGAGGAGAAGGTAAGATGCATACCGCGCAGATATGCAGCGTGTTGTCCTCCCCTGCCCATTCCCCCAGGCCAAACACAGTGCATATGTAGCTGTGCCTAAAGCATATCCCCTCACCAGAGTGTTGCATCATGGGAGTTGTAGTCATATCATGAAAGAATGCATGTCTGACCGCTAATGTAAATGGAATGAAACCAGCAGCACAGGGCCAAATGTCAATACAAAATGTCCTTTATGTAGATGAAAGTATGCAAAACAGATACATAATGGCAAATTAATAACAATGCACTGTTTCACACACAGATGCATCACCCCTTGAGTCAGATGACAGCGGACGCCTCGTCATCTCTGAAACCCCAGTGGTGACCGATGCTGAGACCCCGCAGGGACGTGCACCCACAACACCACCATTACCACCGCCACAACCATCACCACCAACCCCACCACCACCACCATGGCGGACAACCCCACCACCACCAGCACCGCGGACAACAACACCCACACCACCACGGCGGACAACTACACAAAGCCGAAGGGCAAATGTCCCCTCCCTGCAGGTGATGGAGACAGAGCAGAGCCCAGCAGCCACAAATGTCCCACAACAGACAGTCGTTACTCCGACCGCCCAAGCACCAGCACGTGTCTGATAGCGGGCAATGCCCCTGGGCAGAGCTGCAGAGAGATCGGATGATCCAACACACGGATAAGGAGTGGTAGAGACACGGATGCTGCGTGTCCAGCGCCTGCAGGGGAGACACATGGGTGCCATGAACATTAACATCACAAAATTGACAAACAAAATTGGCACTATGACTGACGCAATGCGTGAGATGACCACAGCCGTTGCTGAAGGCAACAGAGACATCAAACAGTGCCTGCAGGAACTCACACGTGCTGTAACTGCAGGCCAAGAGAGGGAGCACCGGAGGCATCGGCAGAACATGCTCCATTCAAATGCATCCTTTAGGGCCATCACTAAGCTGTGCAACAGCAGGTCTGTGTCCCTGCAGCTCGACTTGGGCCACTATTGCAGAGATGTGGCCACTGCAGTGGGGCATCTGCAGTCTGAGACTTTCAGTGTCAGCAGTTTGGGAGGGGAGGAGGGGAGTGAGGCTGCTTCAAGCGTGAGATTCAGAAAAGGGGGTGGTGATGGACAGAGTATCTGAATTAAGCAGAACACTCATACCCAGTCAACAGATCAGGGCTTGATCCATCTCCTTTTTTTAGCTCACTGCACCATCCCAGCTCAGAACCTGGCTACATGCAAATTAGTCTGTGCCTGGCCCAGTGCATCATGGGAACAGGACAGACCAAACTACCAAGCCAATTCTTTTACTGGGAAGGAAACAAGCTTCCGGGGACCGGTTTCTGGCATTACAGCGTCTTCGGCCCGGCTTGCTTGAATCCTGATGGTGCAATGAGCAAGGGACTCATGTCTGAGCATACCCTTCCACGCTTATGGTGGACAAAACGATTCAGAAAAGGGGGTGGTGATGGACAGAGTATCTGAATTAAGCAGAACACTCATACCCAGTCAACAGATCAGGGCTTGATCCATCACCGTTTTTTAGCTCACTGCACCATCCCAGCTCAGAACCTGGCTACATGCAAATTAGTCTGTGCCTGGCCCAGTGCATCATGGGAACAGGACAGACCAAACTACCAAGCCAATTCTTTTACTGGGAAGGAAACAAGCTTCCGGGGACCGGTTTCTGGCATTACAGCCGTCTTCGGCCCGGCTTGCTTGAATCCTGATGGTGCAATGAGCAAGGGACTCATGTCTGAGCATACCCTTCCACGCTTATGGTGGACAAAACGATTCAGAAAAGGGGGTGGTGATGGACAGAGTATCTGAATTAAGCAGAACACTCATACCCAGTCAACAGATCAGGGCTTGATCCATCACCGTTTTTTAGCTCACTGCACCATCCCAGCTCAGAACCTGGCTACATGCAAATTAGTCTGTGCCTGGCCCAGTGCATCATGGGAACAGGACAGACCAAACTACCAAACCAATTCTTTTACTGGGAAGGAAACAAGCTTCCGGGGACCGGTTTCTGGCATTACAGCCGTCTTCGGCCCGGCTTGCTTGAATCCTGATGGTGCAATGAGCAAGGGACTCATGTCTGAGCATACCCTTCCACGCTTATGGTGGACAAAACGATTCAGAAAAGGGGGTGGTGATGGACAGAGTATCTGAATTGAGCAGAACACTCCTACCCAGTCAACAGATCAGGGCTTGATCCATCACCATTTTTTAGCTCACTGCACCATCCCAGCTCAGAACCTGGCTACATGCAAATTAGTCTGTGCCTGGCCCAGTGCATCATGGGAACAGGACAGACCAAACTACCAAGCCAATTCTTTTACTGGGAAGGAAACAAGCTTCCTGGGACCGGTTTCTGGCATTACAGCCGACTTCGGCCCGGCTTGCTTGAATCCTGATGGTGCAATGAGCAAGGGACTCGTGTCTGAGCATACCCTTCCACGCTTATGGTAGACAAAACGATTCAGAAAAGGGGGTGGTGATGGACAGAGTATCTGAATTAAGCAGAACACTCATACCCAGTCAACAGATCAGGGCTTGATCCATCACCGTTTTTTAGCTCACTGCACCATCCCAGCTCAGAACCTGGCTACATGCAAATTAGTCTGTGCCTGGCCCAGTGCATCATGGGAACAGGACCAACCAAACTACCAAGCCAATTCTTTTACTGGGAAGGAAACAAACTTCCGGGGACCGGTTTCTGGCATTACAGTCGTCTTCGGCCCGGCTTGCTTGAATCCTGATGGTGCAATGAGCAAGGGACTCATGTCTGAGCATACCCTTCCACGCTTATGGTGGACAAAACGATTCAGAAAAGGGGGTGGTGATGGACAGAGTATCTGAATTATGCAGAACACTCATACCCAGTCAACAGATCAGGGCTTGATCTATCACCGTTTTTTAGCTCACTGCACCATCCCAGCTCAGAACCTGGCTACATGCAAATTAGTCTGTGCCTGGCCCAGTGCATCATGGGAACAGGACAGACCAAACTACCAAGCCAATTCTTTTACTGGGAAGGAAACAGCTTCCGGGGACCGGTTTCTGGCATTACAGCCGTCTTCGGCCCGGCTTGCTTGAATCCTGATGGTGCAATGAGCAAGGGACTCATGTCTGAGCATACCCTTCCACGCTTATGGTGGACAAAACGATTCAGAAAAGGGGGTGGTGATGGACAGAGTATCTGAATTAAGCAGAACACTCATACCCAGTCAACCGATCAGGGCTTGATCCATCACCGTTTTTTAGCTCACTGCACCATCCCAGCTCAGAACCTGGCTACATGCAAATTAGTCTGTGCCTGGCCCAGTGCATCATGGGAACAGGACAGACCAGACTACCAAGCCAATTCTTTTACTGGGAAGGAAACAAGCTTCCGGGGACCGGTTTCTGGCATTACAGCCGTCTTCGGCCCGGCTTGCTTGAATCCTGATGGTGCAATGAGCAAGGGACTCATGTCTGAGCATACCCTTCCACGCTTATGGTGGACAAAACGATTCAGAAAAGGGGGTGGTGATGGACAGAGTATCTGAATTAAGCAGAACACTCATACCCAGTCAACAGATCAGGGCTTGATCCATCACCGTTTTTTAGCTCACTGCACCATCCCAGCTCAGAACCTGGCTACATGCAAATTAGTCTGTGCCTGGCCCAGTGCATCATGGGAACAGGACAGACCAAACTACCAAGCCAATTCTTTTACTGGGAAGGAAACAAGCTTCCGGGGACCGGTTTCTGGCATTACAGCCGTCCTCGGCCCGGCTTGCTTGAATCCTGATGGTGCAATGAGCAAGGGACTCATGTCTGAGCATACCCTTCCACGCTTATGGTGGACAAAACGATTCAGAAAAGGGGGTGGTGATGGACAGAGTATCTGAATTAAGCAGAACACTCATACCCAGTCAACAGATCAGGGCTTGATCCATCACCATTTTTTAGCTCACTGCACCATCCCAGCTCAGAACCTGGCTACATGCAAATTAGTCTGTGCCTGACCCAGTGCATCATGGGAACAGGACAGACCAAACTACCAAGCCAATTCTTTTACTGGGAAGGAAACAAGCTTCCGGGGACCGGTTTCTGGCAGTACAGCCGACTTCGGCCCGGCTTGCTTGAATCCTGATGGTGCAATGAGCAAGGGACTCATGTCTGAGCATACCCTTCCACGCTTATGGTGGACAAAACGATTCAGAAAAGGGGGTGGTGATGGACAGAGTATCTGAATTAAGCAGAACACTCATACCCAGTCAACAGATCAGGGCTTGATCCATCACCGTTTTTTAGCTCACTGCACCATCCCAGCTCAGAACCTGGCTACATGCAAATTAGTCTGTGCCTGGCCCAGTGCATCATGGGAACAGGACCTACCAAACTACCAAGCCAATTCTTTTACTGGGAAGGAAACAAGCTTCCGGGGACTGGTTTCTAGCATTACAGTCGTCTTCGGCCCGGCTTGCTTGAATCCTGATGGTGCAATGAGCAAGGGACTCATGTCTGAGCATACCCTTCCACGCTTATGGTGGACAAAACGATTCAGAAAAGGGGGTGGTGATGGACAGAGTATCTGAATTATGCAGAACACTCATACCCAGTCAACAGATCAGGGCTTGATCCATCACCGTTTTTTAGCTAACTGCACCATCCCAGCTCAGAACCTGGCTACATGCAAATTAGACTGTGCCTGGCCCAGTGCATCATGGGAACAGGACATACCAAACTACCAAGCCAATTCTTTTACTGGGAAGGAAACAAGCTTCCGGGTACCGGTTTTTGGCATTACAGCCGTCTTCGGCCCGGCTTGCTTGAATCCTGATGGTGCAATGAGCAAGGGACTCATGTCTGAGCATACCCTTCCACGCTTATGGTGGACAAAACGATTCAGAAAAGGGGGTGGTGATGGACAGAGTATCTGAATTAAGCAGAACACTCATACCCAGTCAACAGATCAGGGCTTGATCCATCACCGTTTTTTAGCTCACTGCACCATCCCAGCTCAGAACCTGGCTACATGCAAATTAGTCTGTGCCTGGCCCAGTGCATCATGGGAACAGGACAGACCAAACTACCAAGCCAATTCTTTAACTGGGAAGGAAACAAGCTTCCGGGGACCGGTTTCTGGCATTACAGCCGTCCTCGGCCCGGCTTGCTTGAATTCTGATGGTGCAATGAGCAAGGGACTCATGTCTGAGCATACCCTTCCACGCTTATGGTGGACAAAACGATTCAGAAAAGGGGGTGGTGATGGACAGAGTATCTGAATTAAGCAGAACACTCATACCCAGTCAACAGATCAGGGCTTGATCCATCACCATTTTTTAGCTCACTGCACCATCCCAGCTCAGAACCTGGCTACATGCAAATTAGTCTGTGCCTGACCCAGTGCATCATGGGAACAGGACAGACCAAACTACCAAGCCAATTCTTTTACTGGGAAGGAAACAAGCTTCCGGGGACCAGTTTCTGGCAGTACAGCCGACTTCGGCCTGGCTTTCTTGAATCCTGATGGTGCAATGAGCAAGGGACTCATGTCTGAGCATACCCTTCCACGCTTATGGTGGACAAAACGATTCAGAAAAGGGGGTGGTGATGGACAGAGTATCTGAATTAAGCAGAACACTCATACCCAGTCAACAGATCAGGGCTTGATCCATCACCGTTTTTTAGCTCACTGCACCATCCCAGCTCAGAACCTGGCTACATGCAAATTAGTCTGTGCCTGGCCCAGTGCATCATGGGAACAGGACCTACCAAACTACCAAGCCAATTCTTTTACTGGGAAGGAAACAAGCTTCCGGGGACTGGTTTCTGGCATTACAGTCGTCTTCGGCCCGGCTTGCTTGAATCCTGATGGTGCAATGAGCAAGGGACTCATGTCTGAGCATACCCTTCCACGCTTATGGTGGACAAAACGATTCAGAAAAGGGGGTGGTGATGGACAGAGTATCTGAATTAAGCAGAACACTCATACCCAGTCAACAGATCAGGGCTTGATCCATCACCGTTTTTTAGCTCACTGCACCATCCCAGCTCAGAACCTGGCTACATGCAAATTAGTCTGTGCCTGGCCCAGTGCATCATGGGAACGGAACAGACCAAACTACCAAGCCAATTCTTTCACTGGGAAGGAAACAAGCTTCCGGGGACCGGTTTCTGGCATTACAGCCGTCTTCGGCCCGGCTTGCTTGAATCCTGATGGTGCAATGAGCAAGGGACTCATGTCTGAGCATACCCTTCCACGCTTATGGTGGACAAAACGATTCAGAAAAGGGGGTGGTGATGGACAGAGTATCTGAATCAAGCAGAACACTCATACCCAGTCAACAGATCAGGGCTTGATCCATCACCGTTTTTTAGCTCACTGCACCATCCCAGCTCAGAACCTGGCTACATGCAAATTAGTCTGTGCCTGGCCCAGTGCATCATGGGAACAGGACAGACCAAACTACCAAACCAATTCTTTTACTGGGAAGGAAACAAGCTTCCGGGGACCGGTTTCTGGCATTACAGCCGTCTTCGGCCCGGCTTGCTTGAATCCTGATGGTGCAATGAGCAAGGGACTCATGTCTGAGCATACCCTTCCACGCTTATGGTGGACAAAATGATTCAGAAAAGGGGGTGGTGATGGACAGAGTATCTGAATTAAGCAGAACACTCATACCCAGTCAACAGATCAGGGCTTGATCCATCACCGTTTTTTAGCTCACTGCACCATCCCAGCTCAGAACCTGGCTACATGCAAATTAGTCTGTGCCTGGCCCAGTGCATCATGGGAACAGGACAGACCAAACTACCAAGCCAATTCTTTTACTGGGAAGGAAACAAGCGTGAGCAGCATCTCTGTTCCGGAGGCCAGCGAGAGGAGGCGCAGTGTGCGCAGCACCACAGCCACAGAAACACATTGCGGCGATGTGGAGGAATCACGGGACAGGAGGCTAGGGGTACGGGGCAAGCACAAATAGCCATGTTTCATTGGCTCCCTGGACATGGTGACGTAACCATGGGCCAACTATACTGCAACATGATACACCCGTGATGACAACGGCCATGTATTTCATTATTATTTTGATTCTGCTTCATTTTGGCATATCATTCATATCCACCTGACAGGTGCTCATGTGCATTAAAAATTTTCAAACCGGAACATGTTGTGATGGCTCATTCATACCTGTCTCAGAAGTGATGTTGTGTGATGTATGTCCACCTCCTCTGTCCCTCAGCTGTGTTAGGCACATGTGCCTGTTGGTGTCGGGGGGGGGGGGTTTGCTGTGCACTTAAGTGGTCCTCTCCGTCCATCTCTATTGGTATACCCCTTCTTGTGGCAATGTTGTGCAGCATGGCGCAGACTGCTATTATCCGGCAGCAGGTAACTGGGTCATACTGCAAGGCTCCTCCTGTCTTGTGTAGTATCCGGAAGCGACTCTTGAGGATGCCAAAGGTTCGCTTTACCACATTCCTGGTGCTGATGTGTGCTGTGTTGTAGCGTTGCTTCTGAGGTGTTGCAGGTTTGAGGTAGGGAGTGAGGAGATATTCACGCAAGGCGTAGGCGCTGTCACCTGCTGGGTTGGGAGCAAAGGGTTAGCTACATGAATGTATTTACATAAGGTGAGGATGGAGTTAATTTTGAGGCATTTATATGTACCTAGTAAGTGTTCCTCTCCAAATTCACCGTTGATCAGACGCCTGTGGATGCCACTGTGTCTGAATATGTATGCGTCGTGTGTGCTTCCTGGAAATTGGGCTACGATGTCCGTTATGATGTGCTTGGCATTGCACACGACCTGCACGTTGATGGAATGGTATGACTTCCGGTTGCGGAAGATGTATTCGTTGGCTGAGGGGGGACAGATGGGGACATGGGTGCAGTCAACGCATCCTATCACATGTGGAAATAGTGCCACCTGGTAGAACTCCTGTTTGGTGCGGTTCAACTGCTGTGGGGTTGTGGGGAAGTTGATGTGGTGATGTATCAATGTCAGCATGGCATCTAGGAATTTGTGGAAGAAGCGTGAAAGTGCGCTTTGCGACACGCCTCCAGCTTCTGCTATGACCCCCTGGAAGCTTCCTGACGCCAGCATGTGCAGGCTGCATAGGACCTGGACATGGGCTGGGATGGCTTTGGTCGTGCGGGTCTGGTGCTGCAGTAGTGGTTCCAGGTCGGCAATGAGGCGCATGATCATAGCCCGGTTCAACCTGTACTTGTCGTAGATCAGTTCCTCTGTCTGGCTTTCCACGGAGAAGAATTTCTCTTGTGTCGCCCCCGTCTTGGTCCCTGGGAGAATCCTACAGCAGCACTACCCGAGCTGTACCAGTGGACCTTCGGGTGAATCCCCCTCCCGAAACCCATATCCTGGGTCCGGGAGGTGTCCGGCCCTGTTACAACTGCGCCAAGATCCCCCTCAGTGATACGCTTCAATATCTGAGGAGACCTGAGAGCACCCATAAGAAGAGTGCCGCAATATAGCCCACCCGTGAGGGACTGCCCCGGGACGATTAATCAGATTGTTTCTATCCAGCGTTTTATGGTTTACGAGCTAGAAGTTCCCCTTACATGCTAGAGGGCAGCGTTGCTAGAAGGGAGGCGCAGTGGATTAATCTTCATTTGTACGTGGATACCTTCTATCACCTTAGGCCCAAGCAAATCCTGTGGCCTTGTCCCCCTCCTCCATGGTACATCGTCGCCCTGACGAAGGTGTGGTCCTTGTGGACCCAGACACCGAAACGCGCGTTGGCGTGATTCATTGTAGGCAGAAGGATTGGTCATCCCATCATCAGTCCTATTTTTTTACATCTATGTCTGCCTTAACTTTTCCTTGGTTTATGAATAATTGACCATCTTTTTATTCATTTGGTGGTGTCTATGTACCAGCAGTTGATGTATGGAAGATTGGCGGAATGATATTTCCCCTGAGTACATGGTTATGTGAGTGAGAGTGACATGGTGTGTGTGGGACACGGTCGGCTTTGTGTATGTATTGTGTAGTATCTTTAATATCATGCACGTTTTTGTAATTTTATCCTTGAAATTGTAGTATATGAATTCTTTGAAAATCTCATACTAAGTGTTGACATATTTATATTTCTATATGATAAATGAAGAATAAAATAAATAACTAATAAATAATTTTAAAAAAGCACAAATATCATGAAAAGAGTGGTGGTTTGGCTCTGATTAGTAGGTCGGTTGCTCTGATTATTTGTTAGGATCCCGGCCTAGGACCTTACCTGAAAATCTCGGCAGGGTAGCTTTTCTTTAGTTTAGTTCAGTTCCTCTGTCTGGCCCAGCAATGTGATGCGCACCCTGAAGACTCTGTCCTGGATAATCCTCCTGCGCTGTGCAAGGGCGTTGATTCTCCTCCTCCTAACAAGCACGTGGGGGGCAGCCATTTTGGTAGACATGCAGGGTCTCCACAGGCATATTTGAAGGGTTTCAAATTATCTGCACCTGTGTTAAAAAATTATTATTTTTTTTCTTCCTTCCAATAACTTTACCTCCAGTTTGTGATTCCCCTTATTTTGCTCATGCAAAATAGTGATTTTGGGCATTTTCGGTATTTGCGAGTTTTGATGCATTTTGTTGTGATTCTTTAATAGCGATTTGGTATTTCCGGAGGCTGATTTCTCTCTCGGTATTACCGATTGGCTATTTTGCTAATCGGTAAATTACAGTGGGGTTATTTAGCGATTCTTTATTTTTTTAAAGGGATTTGGGTTGATGCATTGCATTTACAGGTTTTGCGTTCGGTATCTGCCTGTTTTACCGAATCGCAAATTTACCGGGAGGTATTTTGCTTGAGGCATCTGCCAGCTGGTGTTTTCCATCCCTTAGCCATGCAGAGATACTTACTGCTGCCTACCGTCCGTAGCTCCGGGACACCCCCATTGGGGGTAGCTGCCCGCTTTATAAGCTTCAAAATAAATAAATAAATGAGGTGCCATTGGCATTTATTGTTGCAAATTTTGCCTTCCTGAACCAGGATAAAAAAGTAGGCCTGAGCTGGCTTTCATTTATACCGGAGAAACCAGAGTGATTACGGTAATTCTGTGTTATTCTTTGTCATAGAATCACCAATAATACCTCAATTGTGCCCCCTCATGTAATTAAGAGTAAATTGGGGGGAACAAATCCCACTGCAAGAGCATATTTAGCTAACGCGAACAGCTGCTCGCGCTCACTATTCATGTCCTGTTCCATTTATTACTATTTCGTAGTGCAAAATGCATCCTTGTGTCCATTTTGGACACGAAGATGCATTTTGCGCTAAGAAACTAGCTCTAAGTCAAACCCACAGGGGTGAAAATCACAGTCAGGGCACAAACTTCACTCAGTCAAGCTTTCACAGCTCTTCTTGTCATGTGAGGATGTGGGTTCCTGGAGCAGCAGTGCTGGAACCAGGGTTACTGATGACAAGGTTCCTAAAGTGGAGTTAGTCTAACAATCCGCAACAGCTGGGAAACAGTGAAGGTCCCTTACGTAAGGAGTCTGAGAGAGATGCCATACCACAAGCTCTGGAAGTCTTTCTAAGCCCATGGCAAGGTGATTTTTGTGCAGCAATAGCTTTAGAACTCTGGTCTTTGTTACTTGTCCCCTTTTCTCTGGATTGCTTGTACTGTGTCCAATAGGGGTCAATCCAATGTAAATCAATAACAGTCTTTATATCTGTTTCTGTGTTTTGGTATAACTTCCAAGTCTTGTTACACCACCCCTATGGCAGGCTGGCCCCAGTTCAGCAGGGCTTGACTGATTCACAATATGTGTTCTCTTCCACTATTTCACTGAGCCTTAGACTTATCCGAGGTAAGGAGGGTAACACATGTCTCCTTGACAGGACTGGGATACACACATATCAAGGTCACTTACCTGGTTGCCTCCCTGAGCCCCACATCTTATAGCAGTTTGATCTGCTTTATGGTCTAGTGAGAGGAATTGGGGCCCTCTTTGAAGCATCCTCTCTTCAGATGTAGGGAATGCAAGGGGAATGTAGAATGGCCTGGGGAGGTGCCACTAGGATAGACTGAGGGCAATCTGGTGGGCCAAGATGGGAGGAGAGATGGAACTGGTGTACTGAGTAGTAGTAAGCAAGCCGGTAGGCCTGCAATAAGTGCTGGTAGGCTGAAGAAAGTGGGAAAGGATAAAAACAGATAGGGGAAGGAAATTGGCAAAGTGACATTAGAGACATTGGAGAAGGTTAGTTTATTAGTTTGATAAAGCATAACGCATAACTGAAATGTTTAGCTATGTAATTAGCATGTTTGGGCAAAATGTTCAGAGGATGTAATTGTCATGATCGCGCTGTGTACTGTACTATGGTTCCCGGCATGAAGCGGTGGGGAACTACCACTCCCATGCTCCCTTGCGGTTCTCACGAGACTTGATCGCGGAAGTATAAGGAGGAAGACTTACAGCGCTCAGTGTCGGGAATTCCTCCGGTCCGAGCTGTCGTTGAAGAAGCGGTTTGTTGTTGGGTGCGGTAAGGGTGCTTACACCTGGATCTGCCCCCAAGCTATGGAACACCCTGCCACTCAACATCAGACAAAGCCCCACTCTTCTTCAATTCCGTAAACTTTTGAAAACCTGGCTGTTCACTCAATGATCACTTCAACGCTTATAGTTCTGTCGCAAATAACTGGTTTATCAGCGCCAAGACGCCTACGGGTAAATGTAGCGCTTTATAAATATTAAAAATAAATAAATAAATAAATAAGTTACCGTCATCTTTTGGATACCTTTGTGGTTCGTGTTAGCGGCTTTGCTAGACAAGTTTGGTTTATTTGTTTTCGGGAACAGTTCCCCTTTCAAGTAGTAAGGATTTGTCCCGGTCGGTATTGTCGGCCGATGGAGGAAGTAGATGCTGATTAAATCCACGGAACTCTTTTGAGTACATTTACATTGTCTCTATTTCGCACTTCTAATTCAAGAAGGGAATCATAGAGCTCTTGGCTCCCTTACTGGATAACTGCTCAATGAGCTTCACAGTAACGGAGAACGTCCTTGTGTGTTGGTAACATCGGGACAACATCATTTAATTATTTCCACTGTAGATGGATGGGGTATGATATGCATGGTGTTTAATCCAACTGTCTTTGACTCATTTATTAACAGGGATTGATCTGGAGTGGTATTCCTTACTCTCGATCCTTGTGAAACATGCACGGAGTAAGCTAGGGGTATGTGATTACTTCCTTAGACAAATGCTACTATACTGTGGGTTATGCAGGCATATCAAGAGGTTACATGTCATTGTTGATTTTGTATTACTGCAGCAACACCTCTATCCCATCATCTACCATCACCTACCTCTCCCCTGAAGGATTATTTTTCTTTACAGGTCTTTAGATGAGGTCAAGGTAGCACTTTGAATTAATGTATGTATAATGTCAGGAAAGGAATGATATTCATGAGTTTTGTTCTCTTTTGTCTTTTCCAGACCTCCCTCCCTGCTGTCCCCTTCCTTTCCTTCCTGATTCCAAAACCCCCCCAAAATATCCCTCACTTAATCCGTTCAATGTGCTGTGCCATTACAGTATTCCAGACATTGGATAGATTGAGAGGTGGAACAACTGCTTCTCAGGCACCCTCATATACAGACCCCCCGGCCCCCCAAAACAATTCCACATCCAACTAGCACGGATTGTGGCAGACCGCGTCAGCAGCACCGCCAACTTCACTTTGTTGGGCGACCTTAACTTTCATTTCGAGTCCAATGCAAATCACACAGCCGCTCTCCTTACGGACGACCTGGCCGCGTTACAATTACACCAACTGGTCAGCTCCCCTACCCACGATCAAGGGCATTTGCTTGACCCGGTCTTCAGTAACTGTACGATTTTGGCAACTAGTCTACCTCTCCCGCTCCCCTGGACCGACCATCTAATGGTCCCGCTTCTATGGCACACCCCTAAACCCCCAGCCACCAAACCCACTATAAGAACTGCCAGACCGTGGTCCCGCCTCCCTATGGAGACATGGACCAAAAAACTGTCCAGCAACCTACCACCGCTTAACGATGACCCATGCATTGCTAACCTCTCCTATGAGGACTGGATTACCAAGTCACTAGACTTCTCTCTACCTAAACGAAAATCCACCACCAAACGCTGTCACAAATCAGCTCCATGGTACTCCGAACCCCTCAGAATTACGAAACGCCAGTGTAGACAAGCGGAAAGAAAATGGCGCTTGGACTCCCTGCCAGACAACAAAAGTCAATACCTTAAACTACTCAAAACGTACAAAGAACAAATCAAGGCCAGCAAAACAGCCTACTTTGCCAATGAAATAATCTTGGCGAAATCTAAACCCAGGGAAATTTTCCGTATTGTGAAAAGCCTCACCAAATTACCACCCAGTTTAGATGAGACCAAGACTGCAGATCACTGCAACACCATGGCAGACTTCTTCCTGCAAAAAATCACCACCATCTTTGAATCATTCCCTGTCCTACCCAATACCCCCTCTACTTCAAGCAATTCCGACTTGAACTCCTCCCCCACTCTTGACCACTTTGCCCTTCTTAATATCTCGACTCTTGAGTCCTTGGCAACAAAAGTCAAATCCGGGTCTCCGGTGGACCCAGCCCCGCCAGACATCATTATGTCAGCCTCGGCTATCACCCTGCCTGTCATAATGGACCTCCTCAACGCTTCCATCTCTACCGGCATAGTCCCGTTACAATGGAAACAAGCCATGGTGCGTGCACTATTAAAAAAGCCCAAACTGGACCCTTCGAACCTCAGCAACTACCGGCCAATCTCTCTCCTTCCCTGGATTAGCAAAATCCTAGAGAGACATATTAATAGCCAGCTGATCAAATTTCTTGAAAACCACCAGCTCCTTGACCCTACCCAAACGGGCTTCAGACCACGACATGGTACCGAAACCGCGCTCCTCATGGTCACCGAGGAATCCAGAACCATCCTGGACAAGGGAGGATCAGTGGCAGTGATCCTCCTTGACCTAAGCGCGGCCTTCGACACGGTCAGCCATGACATACTGCTGGACCGTATGGCAAACATTGGTATAAAAGACAAAGCTTTGTCCTGGTTTGAATCCTTTTTACAGGACAGATCCTTTCGGGTATTCGACGGAACATCCTCCTCTACCAGCAGACCTCTAAAATGCGGAGTCCCGCAGGGCTCTTCACTGAGCCCTGCGCTCTTCAACATATATATGAGGCCACTGGCTGAAGTTGTTCGTCAGTATGGAATTAAGATCATTTCATACGCTGACGACACTCAGCTAGTGGTCTCTCTGGCACAGGAGGCCAGCCAGACCTCGGAAGGAGGGCTCAAGAAATGCCTCGAGGAAGTTAAGGACTGGATGTCCTCCTCCTCATTAAAAATGAACGGGGACAAGACAGAGCTTATGCTCCTTGGCCCTGCAAAACCCAACTCCCTTGGCACTTTATGGCCACCCTGTCTGGGTACCCCCCCTGCCCCAAAAGACAGTATTAAGAGCCTTGGGGTGTGGCTCGATGGATCTCTGTCCTTTGGCACTCAATCCACCAAACTAGCAGCCACCTGCTTTGGCCTGCTCAGAGTGCTAAGGAAGGTACTCCATCTTCTACCGATGGAGGCAAAACAAGTAGCCATCCAAGGCCTTATCCAGTCACGACTGGACTATAACAACGCCTTGTACCTCGCTGCCCCAGAGTACACAATACGGAGGCTACAAACAGTACAGAACTGCGCCGCGCGCACCTTGCTTCAGATCCCCCGACGTCAATCAGTCAAAAAGGGACTGAAAAAACTGCACTGGCTACCCATTCCCCAAAGAATCCAATTTAAAGCCTTATGCATTGCGCACCAGGCGTTCTGGAAAACGGGTCCCCTCATCACCCGTAACCTTGTGTCACATTATCAACCCACCAGGAATCTGCGTTCCAACCAGACCTTCACGGCCACTATCCCCAAAATAAAAAAATCCAGAACTGGCGGCAGGACTTTCACCTACAATGCCTCCAA
Organism: Lissotriton vulgaris; assembly: GCF_964263255.1. Taxonomy (NCBI): domain Eukaryota; kingdom Metazoa; phylum Chordata; class Amphibia; order Caudata; family Salamandridae; genus Lissotriton; species Lissotriton vulgaris. Next base: position 70,784,175 of record NC_141699.1, read on the forward strand.
GCTATGGAACACCCTACCCCTCCACCTAAGGAAGAACCCCAATCTTACCTCATTTAGGAAACAGCTAAAAACCTTCCTTTTCACTGCCGTCTGATAACGCCTTGGCTACCCCCTCCTGTTCTGTTGGTTTTAGCGCTTGGACGCCCCCGGGCAGCAATCGCGCTCTATAAATCGACATACAAATACAAATACAAATACAAATAATCTTCAAACCGATCCCGAGGACGTCCAGCATAACAGTAATACTGTAATGCCTTACTCCGTCTTCATATTAAAAGCACACTGAGTTAAAACTAAATAAATAATCTAGCGCTGAATGCCAGGAGTAGGTTGGCGGGAATCCTATCCCAAATGCACGTTTAGTGAGTGCGAGCAGTTGCTCGCTATTCGTGCGCTATTGCATTTAAAACTATTTCTTAGCACAAAATGGGATGTATGATGTTACAACGCATACTTTTACAACGCCTACCTTTACAACGCATTTTTTACAATGCCTTCCATTACAACGCATGCATTTACAAAACATTTTTAAAAACTACCTTTACAACGCATACCATTACAACGCATAACATTACATTGCATGTAAGATAAGTATTGGATAGTGTAGGGGTAAAAATTACTATTCTAACTCCAGGGGGTGCAACAGTAGGGTAAGTGTAGGATAGTGTAAGGGTGCTATGTGTTGTAATGCTATGCGTTGTAATGGTATGCATTGTAATGACTGCGTTGTAATGCCATGCGTTATAGTGGTGCGCGTTGTAGTGTCATGCGTTGTAATAGTTGCTTTGTAAATGCATGCGTTGTAATGGATGTTGCGTTGTAAAAGTTTTGTTGCAATGGTAGTGCGGTGTAAAAGTTGCGTTGTAAAGGTTGTTTCCCCACAAAACGTGTCCTTGCATACATTCTGGACACTGGCGCTTTTATACTAAGGAAATAGCAGTAAATGCAGAATTCCTCTATTCCTTGTATGGTAATTCCACGTGATTGTGACACACAGATTTAAGTGATTTACACTCAATGCGAATAAAAAGGATGAGTACATGGTCAACCTTAAGAATTGCAAGATAGGCCTAAATGGATATGTGTTCATCATAAACAAGAGCAATGCTTTCTTTCTTGGTGCATTTGTTAACCAGTTGAGTGGTGCTAAGTTTGTCTATGTCTTTTATTGAGCTTACTCATGAAGGAATGCCCGGTTGAAGACGGCTTGAAAGCCTGGGACAAGTTCAGTAGCTGCGCAAGTTGGAGTTATCGTCTACAGCGCATTATGCGCATAGGTAGTGGATCTATGAGTATTTCTGGATTACTTATGCAGATGGCATCTTTGGATGTGCCTTGACACTTTTGATACAAATTCTTCTGATTAGGGCGTGTGGTGTGTACTGCCTGCATATTGTGTTCATATTTTGCAAGTAAGGAAAACGGGTTCGGTAAGCAGCCATTGTTGCGCAGCGGATCGCGTAGGAGTCCAGGTTGGGAAAGAGGCCAACAAGAGCCTTGTTTAACCCAGACAGGCCCTTTGGTCAGGGTACCAGGATGCAACAAGGTATGCCAATTGTTTAGAGGTTGTTATAGGCCTATGAGTGTCAGCTCCGATGGAACTGACCAGCATCCAATTGCATTAGGAAGATCACGGAGGTGGTGAAGCCACTACTAGGGCAGTGTTGGGGGGTTTAGGCTACCTGGAATTGCGGTTGATGACAGATATAACTACATCTCTGAGAATTCTGGGGCATATTATCAAGAAAGGCGATAGAATTAGCGCTGTTGTGCATAGAATTGTAGCGCTGTGTAGCATCCAATTATAGCGCTGTTGTGCATAGAATTGTAGCGCTGTTGTGCATTCAATTGTAGCGCTGTTGTGAATAGAATTGTAGCGCTACAATTGAATGCACAACAGCGCTACAATTCTATGCACAACAGCGCTATAATTGGATGCTACACAGCGCTACAATTCTATGCACAACAGCGCTACAATTGAATGCTAGACAGAACACGAGATTGACGGTACCAGAAACGCGAGCGTGGAGTGATGCAGCTGTAAGTGAGGAGGAGCTAGGGTGAGCGACCGTTCTGGAGAGAGTCCAGGTGGTCACAGTTTGGCCGGGGCAATGGAAGGCTTGGTAAACATGGGTGGGAGGGGCAGCAGGGAGGCAGTAGTGTGGGTGAGGGGCGGGTCAGGGGATGCCAATAACAAAATGGAGGGTCAAAGGGAAAGCCAGACAAGGACAACAAATGTACAAATGTGTCGAGTGAGCAGTTCTCTGAAATTAATAAATAAACACTGGATAAACGAGCGCAGCAGCCTGAGCGAGGTCGCGCTAATGAAATCAATCAAAGCAGCGGCGCTACAATTGAATGCTAAACAGCGCTACAATTCTATTCACAACAGCGCTACAATTGAATGCACAACAGCGCTACAATTCTATGCACAACAGCGCTATAATTGGATGCTACACAGCGCTACAATTCTATGCACAACAGCGCTACAATTGAATGCACAACAGCGCTACAATTCTATGCACAACAGTGCTATAATTGCATTTCTTGATAATATACCTGTGTGTTGTTCGGTGACTGGGAAATGTATTTACTTATTTGTTTTATTAAATTGTTGTGTCCCCGAGGGTCCGCCCCCGAGGTCCGGAGGGACGGACAAGTTGGTCATGTGACCGCCCTATAATAAAAAGGAGGTCGAGCACGTGAGAGGGCGTTCAGAGACGCGCGCCGACCGACCAAGCAACTTTATTCCCAGTGTCTGGCTGAGTTTATTCTAGGACCACGTGCTAGGCCTAGTCAGGGTTAGATGTCCCTTATTGAGCGTAGATCACCCGACACAACATAAATGTTGGCTTATGTAGCCATTTCATGGTGCTGGTAACTGAAGTCAGTTTTTCAAACACAATTAACATAGTTTAGGATTAAATCATTTATGAGGCTGTTTAAAGTCTGTCCTCTCCTATTTAAAATGAATGAAGTCATTTTCCTATTTGGCACACTTTTTCGTTGTATTTATTTTGCTCAGTTCCTAGGGAGATTCCCCAATACTTTTCCTTTTAATGGTGGAATTGAAGAGAGGTTTTATTCATCCCTGCTGCTTGGCTAACTTCAAACTGGAACCAATGCCTTCACCCATTCTGGGGGCAGTCATGGTGGTTTTGAGGTGATTTTGAGTTGGGGTAGGAAGGCATTTGAGACGCGGACTGTCTTTGATAGATTCCTGTGGTTTTTATGCATGAACAGTTCCAGAGTTGTGGCCCCAATAGCCGGTTTGCCATACTTCTGGCCTTTGCACTCAGGTCAGATTTGCTGAATCTTAGATTTTGAATGTGTGTGGGTACTGCACTCTATTTTACCCTTTTTGTGTGTTTGTTCGGTATGTGTGCTGCGCAAGATTAGTGCCTGCTCACTATTGTAAATCAAAATGTGTGGCCTGGTCCCAAAAGGTCACCAGGACTCTAACGTGCACAACAGTAAATTCAAATTCTCCAGTTATACGTTTCAAATACAATTTTATCAGAAGTTTGCAAGAAACATCAAAATTTCACATTACTGGCAGCGGTCAATCTGAGCCCTGATACCCGATTGAAAACCCTACACCGCGCGGGATGATTTGCGCTATCGCCAGACTGCTTTAAAGAACTAGCAAGACCGTTTAAACCACCTCAGAGGCTCGCAGGGTATTTTCATTTTCGGTCCAAAACAGACTCGAAGGTGCATAATATACAAGCAAGGCTCAGATTGACCGCTGCCAAGCAATAAACCTCATTGATATAGGATCTATCGAGTTTACTCTTGACTTGCGACCCCTGACGAAGGGGCCTCAGCCCCGAAATGAATTGGGTTTTTTAACACATTGATTTGAATTATGATTTGAACACGCACTGATATGTTGGAAATACCATTGCTTACTTTGTGAATAATGTTCTATATATATGCCAGTAATGTGAAATTTTGATGTTTCTTGCAAACTTCTGATAAAATTGTATTTGAAACGTATAACTGGAGAATTTTAATTTACTGTTGTGCACGTTAGAGTCCTGGTGACCTTTTGGGACCAGGCCACACATTTTGAATCTCAGATTTTGACCAGGAATGCCCTCTAGCAAAAGACCAATAGCAGTTTCTTAAAAATAAATCTCTGATTCAGATTCTGTTTTAGTCAATGTTGCAAATTCCAACACAAGACAAGGAAATAAGCGTTCAGTTTGGCCTTAATTCAGCTCTTAATAACAGATTGATCAAATGAATTTCCATTCAACATATATTTTGCTCTAGCTTTACAGGCCATGCACATTTCTCAGGGTGTACTTGTTCTCTACTTTAAAGCAAATTATTGTGAAAAAAGTAAGGTAGGTCTAGGGTCGATAATTCCCTTACTAGCTTTCATGGGAAATCAGCTCCTGTGTCCAGCTTTGCCCAAAAGATGTGGATTTGCTGGGAATCCCTGCCCTTCCCAGCCACTCTGGAGGTATCGAGCACTTTGCCTCACCAAAGAAAGAGGGAAGAACGGGGAAGGAAAATACGAAACGCAGGAGTCCTCGCTGTGGAGGAGTGATTTTGGGAAGACACTGGGCCCGATTCACAGAATGAATTTAAGACTCAATCCTAAACTTACTACTATTTTGGTAGAATGCACTTACTACATTTGGCATTCAAAGAATGAACTTAAAACTCAATCCTAAACTTACTATTATTTTGTTTTTCACAGAATGCACTTACTACTTTTGGTATTCACAGAAGTTAGGATTTTGTCTTAAGTTTGTCTTAAGACAAACTTAAGACAGACTTAAGACAGATTTAAGTTAGGATTTTGTCTTAAGTCTGTCTTAAGTTTGTCTTAAGACAAACTTAAGACAAAATCATAACTTCTGTAAATACAAAAAGTAGTAAGTTCATTCTGCGAATGCCAAAAGTAGTAAGTGCATTCTGTGAATACCAAAATAGTAGTAAGTTTAGGATTGAGTCTTAAGTTCATTCTGTGAATCGGGCCCTCAGTTTGTACAGTCTTTGGTTATTGGACTTTTAGGAGATTAACCAATTTTAAAAGGTGATTGTAAGTACCAGAGACTCAATGAACATCCAATGCAGAATATAACCTTGCACAGCGTATGTGCTTTCACTCTCATGGTGAGTACTTCACCCTCATCTACAGTGGAAGAAATGTTGGTGAGAGTGAGACCAAATATTCACCAGGATCCCAGCACTCATTTCCAGGATGGCAAAGAGCAGAGAACACTTCCAGCTGGAGTAGCCTGAGAGTAGAAAAACAGCATATAGACAACAAATACAAAATTCAGAAGCACAACGGAAGAGTCTAACCTGAAGAGGGGAACTGGGAAGGAAAACCAAGAAAGTGGTGGGACGCAAGGTTGGGTCAGGGAGCTAAGCAAGAGCAGAGAGTCAACACAGCTAGGAATTGTTGACAGGTGAAGAGCCATTAGTCTGTTGTGGTTAAATATGCGCTACAGCTATTGACCCGGAAGTGGAATCACTTGCTGGAATTTCCACCCCGGGCAGTGGTTAGCGCTGTGGTGGTCTTGTATCCCTGTGACCCACCTTCCATTGTTTCAAGGCCCTTTCTAGTCTGACTCAGGTGATTCTATGGTTTATATTGGAGGGAGATCGATGATTTGATACTGTTTACGGCAGGTGTTTTCAAATCTCGCATTGTGCACGAGACTCTGTGAGCCCATACACTTGCTTCTATGCTGAAATCCTGACATGCTGCCCGTGGTCTCAGTCTGAGGTCTGTAGACTGAGACCACAGTAGTCATTACTATTGGTAGGATGTCAGTCTCAGAAGGACATCCAGCACCTCCAACACACATTTGAACCACCTTTAGATTTGGACTCTTACAACCTCATCCCCAACTACAATCGCCCACTTTCGACAAGAGGAGAAGCTTGTAAATATATTTTGTAAGTGTTCTGGGTCCATGCCCTCACCTGCTTTCAAGACAGAGCAGTATAGCTTGACATGTATTCGCTGCATTACCTGGAGCCAGCACAGGTCTTTGAGAGCCAAAGTGATGTAAGCCGATTTCTTGTCAATGATGTCACATTAGATCTCAAAACCTGGGATGACATCATCAAAAAGACATTCTATAATGCCTTCTGTTTGTTTGAGAGGCAGGCCTGGGCAAACAGAACTGTTATTTTCTCTTCACTGACTCGCCCATTGAGATTGCGGCAGGGTCTAGCTGCTTGGTTTTTCAGCCTCCAGGGCTCCATGATCTCTTTCTTTGTGTCTCCATCACAGGATGTGTTCCAGCAGTTGAGCCTTGACATCACCAAGGCCCTTGTATGAGTAGCTCTGGTTCTTCACTCCTGTGGTCGCAGTTCCAGAGACTCTGTTTTGAAAGGTTCTCACAAGCTGCTTACGTGCATCAATCAAGGTGTTATTGTTAATGCAGCAGTCATTCAATCCAGAATCCTGTAGTGTTCTTTGGCGACGCAACCTGCAGACGCTGAAGAGTCGCAAGAGGCTGTGTTAAGCTGCAGGTGTCCAGCTCAGTGTGGACCCCCACAGCTCAGCATTGGTCATGCAAGACTCCAGGCTGCCTGACTCAGTGTGGACCCCTGCAGCTCAGTGTTGGTCATGAAAGACCCCTGGCTGCCTGGCTCAGTGTGGACCCCTGCAGCTCAGTGTTGGTCATGAAAGACTCCAGGCTGCCTGGCTCAGTGTGGACCCCTGCAGCTCAGCGTTGGTCATGAAGGACTCCAGGCCGCCTGGCTCAGAGTGGACCCCTGCAGCTCAGCGTTGGTCATGAAGGACTCCAGGCTGCCTGGCTCAGAGTGGACCCCTGCAGCTCAATGTTGGTCATGAAAGGGTCCAGGCTGCCTGGCTCAGTGTGGACCCCTGCAGCTCAATGTTGGTCATGGAAGACTCCAGGCTGCCAGGCTCAGTCAAGTCAAGTCAAGTCAAAGAATTTATATAGCGCACTACATACCCAGAGGGTCTCAAGGCGCTTAGGGAGGGGAGGAGGATTACTTGTCAAATATCCACGTTTTAAGTTGCTTTCTGAATGCTAGGTGGTTCTGGGTGAGGCGAAGGTAAGTGGGGAGTGAGTTCCATGTTTTAGCTGCCAGGTATGAGAAGGATCTTCCTCCCATGGTGGTCTTGTTGATGCGGGGTACAGTGGCGAGGGCTTGGCTGGAAGAACGTAGTTGGCGGGAGGGGGTGTAGAAGGACAGTCGTGAGTTGAGGCATTCTGGTCCGATGTCGTAGAGTGATTTGTGTGCGTGGGTTAGCAGTCGGAAAGTGATCCTCTTATTGACGGGTAGCCAGTGGAGGTCTTTCAGGTGGCCAGAGATGTGTTCGTTACGCGGGATGTCTAATATGATCCTGGCTGAGGCGTTTTGGATTCGTTGGAGTTTCTTCTGGATTTTAGCGGTAGTACCTGCGTAGAGGGTGTTTCCGTAGTCCAGTCGGCTCGTGACCAGAGCATGGGTGACTGTTTTTCTGGTTTCGGTGGGGATCCAGCGAAATGTTTTTTTGAGCATGCGAACAATGTTGAAGCAGGATGAGGATACGGCGCTGACTTGTCTGTTCATTGAAAGTGAAGAATCCAGGATAACGCCTAGGTTCCGTGCGTGGTCTGTCGGGATGGGTGCTTTTCCAAGGGCTTCCGGCCACCAAGAGTCGTCCCAAGCAGAGGGGGATGTACCTAAGATGAGGACTTCTGTTTTATCTGAGTTCAGTTTCAGACGGCTGTGTTTCATCCATTCGGCAACTTCTTTCATTCCTTCGTGTAGGTTGGTTTTGGCGGTGCTGGGGTCATTGGTGAGAGAAAGGATCAGTTGAGTGTCATCCGCGTAGGAGATGATGTTGAGATTGTGTTGGCGAGCGATGGCCGCAAGGGGGCTCATGTATACGTTGAAGAGGGTGGGACTGAGTGAGGATCCTTGTGGTACGCCACAGATGACTTCAGTGGCCTCGGACTTGAATGGTGGAAGGCGGACTCTCTGGGTTCTTCCGGTGAGGAACGAGGTGATCCATTCAAGTGCTTTTCCTTGTATTCTGATGTTTCTGAGGCGTTGTAAAAGGGTGCTGTGGCAGACTGTGTCGAAGGCTGCAGAGAGGTCGAGGAGGATGAGGGCGACTGTGTCTCCATTGTCCAGTAGAGTTCGAATGTCGTCTGTTGCTGCGATGAGGGCGGTCTCAGTGCTGTGTTTTGCTCGGAAGCCAGATTGTGAGGAGTCGAGGGATTTGTTGGCTTCGAGGAAAGCGGCGAGTTGGTTGTTGACAGCTTTCTCGATGACTTTGGCCGGGAAAGGAAGGAGCGATATGGGGCGGTAATTTTTGAGTTCGGTGGGGTCCGCTGTGGGTTTTTTCAGAAGGGCGGTGAGTTCAGCGTGTTTCCAGCTTTCCGGGAAGGTGGCGGAGTTGAAGGAGCAGTTGATGACGTCTCGGAGGTGCGGTGCAATGAGGGAGTCTGCTTTGTTGAAGATGTGGTGAGGACATGGGTCTGTGGGGGATCCTGAGTGGATGGAGTTCATCAGGCGGATGGTGTCCTCAGTGGAGATTGGGTTCCAGTCGTTGAGGGTGTTCAAGGGGGGAGAATGTTCAGAATATGGTTGGGTGGGTTGATCTCCGGGTTGGTTGTCGAAGCTGTTGTGGATGTCTGCAATTTTGTTGTGGAATAATAAAGCCAGGGAGTCGCAGAGGGTTTGAGAGGGGGTGATGTCGTTGGAGTTGGCCGAGGGGTTGGTAAATTCCTTGACGATGTTGAAAAGTTCCTTGCTGTTGTGGGCGTTGTTGTCTAGTCGATCCTTGAATGCTGTTTTCTTGGCCTTTCGGATTAGTTGGTGGTGTGTGCGGGTGGCGTTTTTGAAGGCGTCCTTGGTGCTAGTGGTTGGGTCTTTTTTCCAGGCCTTCTCAAGGGAGCGGCAGAGTTTCTTGGACTTCTTAAGATCATCGTTGAACCATGAGGCCTTCTTGCTGCCAGGTTTGCTTTGACGTTTTTTCAGTGGTGCTAGGATGTCGGCGGTGTTGGATAACCATAGGGTGAAGTTGGCGGCGGCTTGGTCTGGGTTAGAAGAGTGGGCTGGGGTGTTTAGAAGGAGCGATGAGGAGATCTGGTCGATGGTGATTTTGTTCCAGTTTCTTTGCAGAGTTGGTTGGAGGTGGTTGGTGGGTTTCGGCTTGTTGTAGGTGAAGTGAACGCAGCTGTGGTCAGTCCAGAGGAGATCCGTAGTGTGGCTGAAGGAGACATGATTGCTGGAGGGGAAGATGGGGTCGAGTGTGTGACCTGCGATGTGGGTGGGGGAAGTGACCAGTTGTTTAAGTCCGAGGTTGGCGAGGTTGTCCAAGAGGGTGGTGGTGTTGCGGTCGTTGTTCTTTTCAAGGTGAAAGTTGAGGTCTCCCAGAAGGATGTAATCTTTGGAGGGGAGCGCGTGTGGAGTGATGAAGTCCGTGATGTCTTCACTGAATTTTGCGCGGGGTCCTGGTGGTCTGTAGAGGAGGGTGCCTCTGAGTGTGGACTTGGGGTCGATGTGGATCTGGAAGTGAAGGTGTTCAGAGTTGGCGAGGTTGACGTCAGAGCTGGTTGAGATGTGGATTGATTTTTTATGGACGATAGCGATTCCTCCTCCTGTGTGGCCGGTACGGTCCTTGCGTGTGATCTTATAATCTTCAGGGATGGCAATGGTGATGTCTGCAGCTCAGTGTTGGTCATGAAAGACTCCAGGCTGCCTTGCTCAGTGTGGACCCCTGCAGCTCAGTGTTGGTCATGAAAGACCCCTGGCTGCCTGGCTCAGTGTGGCCCCCTGCAGCTCAGTGTTGGTCATGAAAGACCCCGGGCTGCCTGGCTCAGTGTGGACCCCTGCAGCTCAGTGTTGGTCATGAAAGACTCCTGGCTGCCTGGCTCAGTGTGGACCCCTGAAACTCAATGTTGGTCATGAAAGACCCCTGGCTGCCTGGCTCAGTGTGGACCCCCGCAGCTCAGCGTTGGTCATGAAAGACCCCTGGCTGCATGGCTCAGTGTGGACCCCCGCAGCTCAGCGTTGGTCATGAAAGACTCCGGGGTCCCTGGCTGAGTGTGGACCCGTGCAGCTCAATGTTGGTCATGCAAGACCCGGGGCTGCCTGGCTCAGTGTGGACCCCTGCAGCTCAGCGTTGGTCATGAAAGACTCTGGGGTCCCTGGCTCAGTGTGGACCCCTGCAGCTCAGTGTTGGTCATGAAAGGGTCCAGGCTCCCTGGCTCAGTGTGGACCCCTGCAGCTCAGCGTTGGTCATGAAGGACTCTATGCCGCCTGGCTCAGTGTGGACCCCTGCAGCTCAGAGTTGGTCATGAAAGACTCCAGGCTGCCTGGCTCAGTGTGGACCCCTGTAGCTCAATGTTAGTCATGAAAGAGTCCAGGCTGCCTGGCTCAGTGTGGACCCCTGCAGCTCAATGTTGGTCATGAAAGACTCCAGGCTGCCTGACTCAGTGTGGACCTCAGCAGCTCAATGTTGGTCATGAAAGACTCCGGGGTCCCTGGCTGAGTGTGGACCCCTGCAGCTCAATGTTGGTCATGAAAGACCCCGGGCTGCCTGGCTCAGTGTGGACCCCTGCAGCTCAGTGTTGGTCATGAAAGACTCCAGGCTGCCTGGCTCAGTGTGGACCCCTGCAGCTCAGTGTTGATCATGAAAGACCCCTGGCTGCCTGGCTCAGTGTGGCCCCCTGCAGCTCAATGTTGGTCATGAAAGACCCCTGGCTGCCTGGCTCAGTGTAGACCCCTGCAGCTCAGTGTTGGTCATGAAAGACTCCAGGCTGCCTGGCTCAGTGTGGACCCCTGCAGCTCAGTGTTGGTCATGAAAGACCCCTGGCTGCCTGGCTCAGTGTGGCCCCCTGCAGCTCAATGTTGGTCATGAAAGACCCCTGGCTGCCTGGCTCAGTGTGGCCCCCTGCAGCTCAATGTTGGTCATGAAAGACCCCGGGCTGCCTGGCTCAGTGTGGCCCCCTGCAGCTCAATGTTGGTTAAGAAAGACCCCTGGCTGCCTGGCTCAGTGTGGCCCCCTGCAGCTCAATGTTGGTCATGAAAGACCCCTGGCTGCCTGGCTCAGTGTAGACCCCTGCAGCTCAGTGTTGGCCATGAAAGACTCCAGGCTGCCTGGCTCAGTGTGGACCCCTGCAGCTCAGTGTTGGTCATGAAAGACCCCTGGCTGCCTGGCTCAGTGTGGCCCCCTGCAGCTCAATGTTGGTCATGAAAGACCCCTGGCTGCCTGGCTCAGTGTGGCCCCCTGCAGCTCAATGTTGGTCATGAAAGACCCCTGGCTGCCTGGCTCAGTGTGGCCCCCTGCAGCTCAATGTTGGTCATGAAAGACCCCTGGCTGCCTGGCTCAGTGTGGCCCCCTGCAGCTCAATGTTGGTCATGAAAGACCCCGGGCTGCCTGGTTCAGTGTGGCCCCCTGCAGCTCAATGTTGGTTAAGAAAGACCCCGGGCTGCCTGGCTCAGTGTGGCCCCCTGCAGCTCAATGTTGGTCATGAAAGACCCCGGGCTGCCTGGCTCAGAGTGGACCCCTGCAGTTCAATGTTGGTCATGAAAGACTCCGGGCTGCCTGGCTCAGTGTGGACCCCTGCAGCTCAGCGTTGGTCATGAAAGACTCTGGGGTCCCTGGCTCAGTGTGGACCCCGGCAGCTCAATGTTGGTTAAGAAAGAGTCCAGGCTGCCTGGCTCAGTGTGGACCCCTGCAGCTCAGCATTGGTCATGAAAGACTCTGGGGTCCCTGGCTCAGTGTGGACCCCGGCAGCTCAATGTTGGTTAAGAAAGACTCTGGGGTCCCTGGCTCAGTGTGGACCCCGGCAGCTCAATGTTGGTTAAGAAAGAGTCCAGGCTGCCTGGCTCAGTGTGTCCCCCTGCAACTCAGCGTTGGTCATGAAAGACTCCAGGCTGCCTCTCTGCTCCCTGTGGATGAAAGGATCTGAGCCAGTGGGGGAAATGATGATGACCCTTGCCCTGTACATCCAGTTCTTCCTGGAGACTCTTGTGCACAAGGGTGCCAAAGCCTGGGAGGGCCTCGACAGTGAATTCCCATTTGCACCAGCGTGAAGCACAGTGGGCACACCTGGGGCAGCCCAAGCAAAGGGTGGGAGCTCGCCGAAGAAATAGTTCTCTTGCTTTACGTATTTATTAATTTCAGGTAATTCTTTTCCATGCACTATTTGTATTAATCAGGATACACAGTAGCAACTAACACAGCTGATTGCGTTTAAATGTCTGTGGTGAAAAGATGCATGCATTGCTTCCTCAGTGTGGTGTTCGAAAGACATATTGAACGCATCGTATTGAAGTATATCAATACCTATCGTAACAGCAAAATAAGAATGGTTCTTAAAGCGCGGGCAAATTAGCTACAACTTTACTTTTACTGTTTCCCCGAGTTTTGCACGGGATGGCCCTCACACCAGGGCACAGATGTGCTTTCCATAGAGTCAGAGAGATGCCCCAAAGCCCGGGACCTCTGAAACATTAGCAGTAAAAGTAGGATTTGAAAAAGGGCGACTAGAGCAGAACTCGTGTTTTTGATGCCCTTCTCTAAAGAGCTTCAGGGAAAGAAGGATATAGAAATTGTTTTCTTCTTTAATAAAGGGGTCTCAAGTGCGCGTTTTTCTTTGTTCCGAATGTGATGTTGTTTGGGACACTTGGGTAGTGTCTGGGAGAGGGTGGGGCGTGCTCATGGTATGTAACTGTCCCTAGAGAGATCCGTATCCAAGTGGAGCGGCAGCTAGGGACACCCCTGGAAATTGCATCTCCGAGATGATGGACTGGTCCTGGACATGACGCAAGTTCTCTTGATAGCCGCTCAATGTCTTCCAGATAGCCAGGTTTTCTCTGTTCCTCCTTCCCTCCTGAGCTCATACAGATATGTTCTCTTTACAATCTTATCCTAAAAGCAGGGTGAACTAGCAACCACAAACGTTTATCAGGCAACTGTTCACAAAATCAACTCCTGGCATCCAGTAAAGGCTTCTCTCAAGCCTCCACCATGACTGTCTGAACTCCAGCAGATTCAGCCTGAAGAGAACTCCCATTGAAGCAAAGAGCCTTTGTTCTTTGGGAGCCAATTAGTTTTCACCAGTTCATGCAAAGACGTTTCTTGTCACCAAGGACCACTGCATAGCATCTCTCTGAATCTGCGTTGAGAAGCTCAGCGTGCCGCGAATCCCTTTGTGAGTTGGCGTTAAGCGCAGGTTAAGAGGCTCTAATTAGGGACTTGTCAAAAGATCTGCTTATCAAACCTTCTGCCTTATTATCTCCTAAGAGCCAACTGGGATGGAAAAGGTTACTGCATATAAATACTGAAAAGACTGCAAAACATTGCAGAACTTTGCTGCGGATTGTCAACGGGGCCAGAGATGGTCCCTTTGGCCGTTAGCCCCGATAGCTTTGGTAATGTCTTGCTGCTAGTGTTCCATGTCTGCTTGGCCACCGCCATTGTGTTGTTGAACCTCGGGGTTTTCCTGTGCATCGCAATGACCCGGTCATTGCGAAAGGAGAACAGGTTCCTCTACATGATGAGTACGTGCATCAGCGACTTCTTCACTGGCGCCACCTGGTACTACGCTGGCGTCTTTGATGTCAACGAGGGTTTCCCTAAAAAAAATGACATTTATTATGTCTCTCCCACTTTCCTGGGAGTCTCCTACCTGGTGGTGATTGCTGCTCAGGCGGATCGGTATCACGCTGTGACTTCACCCATCCGCTACCTCCAGAGGATGACTCTAGGGAAGACGATGCTGGTCCTTAGCTCCCTCTGGGTCCTCTCCTTTCTGACATTAGCTGCCCAGAACCTGTTGTCTACAAGCGCTGCTGTCCAAACCCACTCCATTGGAACGCTGGTGATGAACTTTATCGCACTTGGCATCATGTTGGGTCTAAACATCCGCCTATTCCTCATCGCCAAGTATCAACTGGAGAGGGACCGCCCGACACCGGAGCGGGAGGCCAAGCGCAGCTCCATCTATCTCATCATCGTGGTTGCGGCTACCTTCCTCTTCCTCTGGTCGCCAGCCTTCTTTCGCGTCATTATCTGTAACTTCATGCCTATCAAGTGCCGCACCGAGACCAACAGTGCCACCAACATTGTGTTGACCCTGCCAAGGATCAATGCCGCCCTCACGCCCCTCCTGTATGTCCGCGGCTGCACCCCACTGCAGGAGATAGTCTTCTCCAGAGTATGTTGTTACTGCGCCTGTTGTTGCAGAGCACTGCAGTAAGTATCACTTAAGAGCTGCCTGTAACTGTGTAACAACACAGGGCAGGGAGAGCAGCAAAAGATGCTGAAGCATGCTCTGAGGATGGATGTGGCGTGAGACCATATGTTAGTGCTTTCACCATCCAGGACATACCGCCCACCCTGTTACTGCAGCCTACTCTCTACTAATGAAATGAAAATAAAATGCAGTGTAAAATAAGACCGGTGAGTTGAAAATAATGGTTAGAGGCTGAATTTAAGTTTTGCCAGTGCAATTTCTGTCCACCATTGTGGTGCATGGGAACCCTCCACCGCACTGTCCATGCAAATACTGCCATATTTGAAGATTTTCCACCGCGTGACATTTGGTGGTGAAAATTGGCGAAAATTCACCTGTGCCAGTAACTGATGCCGGAAATTCTGCCACCAGCTTTGGGCATGGATGCCTGATTCCCCCCAAAATAGCAGTAAATCTGCACTTGTGGGTGCTGCTACGGAAGGGTGCACATTTATCACTTTCTGTTATTCCCAAACATTGTGAGTAGTACGGCAAGAACTCTGAACCAGTCTCAGTTCAAGCAGGGTTGTAGTTTGGGGGGGGGGGGGTTGAGATGTTACTCTCCCCCCCTAATGAATGTGTTTTCTGGTAAGTTGTTGGGTACCGGTGATTTCAGTCGGGTATAATGAGGTGTCTATCGGATTTTTACACACACAAAAACATAAACATACACACACATTCTTTTTCTCTGTGTTTTAAAAGTCTTCAAAATATTTTATTTTACAAAATAAATGTATTTTCTCTCACTTAGTACCTTTACCAAACCGCATTCCTCTCCCTTTCCACTGCCCCTAAGCCCCACTCATGCGCCCTGCATAATATGGCAGCGTGATTGTTGGAAAATCTGAATTCCCCCACCCCTCCTCCCCCCCAATCTTACTGACCAAGCTACGCCCCTGAGTTCAGCTCACGTGGCATTTACACAAGTTCGTACTTCCTCTATGCATACCTGTGCTCTAGATACAACTGCATGTCAGTGAAAGACTGAATAATTCCACATAGTTTTTGTTTTTTCTCTACAGTAAATGATTTTTAACCCATGGAGAAATTACTTGTCATACATTCCTGTGAGGTGTGGGGTGCTCATTCATCTTCCTGCCCTAAAATGGGATTTACACCTGCGGTTTGCTTGAGTGCGTCTCCCACTATTTGACGGTGAAAAAGGGTCAGCGATGAATTTGCGTACGCCCACAAACTCACATTTAAAGATAAACCATGCCTTGGTCTGCCCACTCTCCACCCTTATGTAGGATTAACTAATACATTATTGTTCAAGAACTCTGGTGAACCATTACATAGTAGTAATAAATTGAGGCCTACTATGTGTCCTTTTGTGGATACCAGACATGCAAATGCACACATTTTAGGGCGTGAATGTATATTTACAGCCCAAAATGCTTTTGGGAAGTCAGGTACAGTGAATGTACCCTCAAAATGGTGTTACATCGCCAGCACCCAGAAATCCAGTCTCGCGAACATGTTTGAAGAGATTTCTCAGTATTTTAGCAAGCAATATACTTAACTGTTCATGAAAGTCTGTCTCACTTTCCATGGCACGCCTGCACTGTCTTTACTTCGGCAGATGTGGTGGCAGACCAGTGGTCCTATAATGCGCGGCTGTCGCGTTAGCATTTATGTAGTGTGAAGTAGTGTGGCTCACTGGTTAGAGGCGGCAGACCCGAGAGCAGAGGACGGCCCGGGACCAGGGTTCGATTCCCGGCGCGGCAGGTTTTCTGGACCAGGGTCAGCGGACTCGATAATTCTCTCGCCTCGGTGCCCACAGTGATCACACTCGGCAACTCTGGGCATTAGCTTGCCTCATCTTCACTAACGGCCCCACCAGACCGCCGGGGATGCCTGGTCTCACCCTGGAGATACCCATTAAGGGACCATCTCTCAGGGAAGCCAGGAAGGGTTTCGCAGTGGTCGAAGCGCCTTGGGACCCTACGGGTAAGTAGTGCGCTATATAAATGCCTATACATTTACATTTACATGGCAGAGATGCCACACCCACCACACTGGACTTACTGATGGAGCTGTTTGAGCCCTCCACAGGATGGCTCTGTCAGGAGACTACGTGCCACCAAAGACACTTCCAACAAGGCGCTTGGCTGGACGATTGGCTGCTTGAGGGGCAGAGAGGATCTGCTGTGATTTTTGGTGGATCCACCCTAATGAGACCTTTAAACGGCTTTACAAAACTGTTCTGTCATTTCTGAGCGACTGGTTTTCCTCCAGTGACCTGGACAATCATGCAAACCCACTGGAAGTGCTCCATACTATTACTTCTTCATCAGAGCTGTGGTAACAGTGGATATGTAAAGTAGACCCCCAGTTAGAGGCTATTGCCCCTTCACTTTAGGCTATATAATGAGTGGGTGGTTGCCGTGCTTACCAGCCCAGAGGCGCTGAGGCTTTTATCTGTACCCCGTGGGGTCACAGCTAACTTGGTCTACATGCTTTCTGCATTTAAAGATCTTTCCAGTCCTCTTACCTGGCTATACTGTGTGATCACAGTGGGAACAGGTGTGATGATCTTTGTGTATGGTGGCCAGGAGAAAAGATAGGCTGATCACAGGAAGATGGGTTTTAGAAGGCACTGGGGCATACCTATTACATACCTACGGCTTACTTGGGTTAAGAGGCGGCTCATTGGACAAAGTACGTGGAGGATCAATTGAGCTAGATCACTCCGAAGCCATGAGATTCCCTCACCCTCCCTCGCCTGGAGAAGAACCATGATCTGCCTCATCTGGGTCATACAGATCCAATGTCACTTGTCTCGGTCAAGTGTGTGATCCTGCACCGTCTCGAACCCATCCTGTAGTCTAAGGGCGCACGTGTCGCCCCTTCTTTTGCTCCACAAGGACTACGAGGTAGTCCACCTTTACATTTCTAGGTCGGTTAATTTGGCTCGTGGATGTCATCCTGAATCCAAAATCATTGGAGCAATCTTTGTAACCCACACAATTAGAGAGATATTGTCCTCTAAAATCAGGATTAACCCTAGCCCCAAAGTTCAGTTGTGAGTGAGGACTGGTGCAGCCATTGGGTTCAGTGGATACACCTAGGGTGTGAGAGCCCTGGGGAAAGTATTCACAACTGGAAGATGTTGAGATATGACCCTGGTCTCTGTCGAGGACAGCGCTTCTCCTCCCTCTTAGATGCCTCGTGGAATACAACGTAAGCGCTGTGGTTTGGGGAGCATTGGCCACAGGAGTGCTCAGACACGAGGTAAGGGAGGTGTGCATGTTAGTCTGTGATTGTGATCCAGTTAATGGACACTGGAGGCTTGCTGTCCCTGGCCCCTGTTGTCTCTCAGAAATCCTGGGGTGAAACAGTGAGAGTGGTGGACCTTGTGTCCTTTCAACATGTGATCAACCTCTGTCAAGACTAAACAGCAACTTTGGCTGCCTAGGGTCAAGGCTAGAGATCTTTAGCCTAGGCGCTTCTTTCCCAAGGTTGAAGACTGCCAGGGCCTGTCTCTTAATAATCCGATGACAACCTGTGTCTCAGTTCCTGGTGTCCCTCCCATAATCCAATCTGTTTACGCAAATGAGCGAATGGCACTTCCTAGCTCGCCATCGCTTTATCTCTCACTGTAACCTTGGGTTTTACAGATAAACATATAGATTAGAGCAGGGAAGGCTGGCTGAATTTGCATGTAAATGTATCTACTAAGGACAGCGAGCAGCAAGGCCTGCCTGTGCATGCTGTTCTCCTGCACAGGGTATGAGCACAGGGGCAATGAAATGATAATGATATTTATAAAGCGCGCAAATACCAAAAATGGTGACTCGGCGCTAAAACCATGAGCAAACCCCGACTGACACCCCTCACTGGAACAACCAGGTTTTCACGTTTTTTCTAAAGTTCAGAAGAGAGCTGGCCTTCCTAATCTCAGGTGGCAACAGGTTCCACAGCTTAGAAGATACAGTCACCCATCCAGTGACAGTGATAATACTTCCAGGGATCACTACCCACTGACTGCAGCCTCAAACCTCGCCCAGTGCAAGAAACAGACCTATCTCTTACCTGTCACAGATATTGGAACCAGCTCTCAGTTGCCACTGATAGCACAGCTACCCCTCACTAGCCACACACAGCAGAGCTATCCTGCTCCTTGGGCAGAGCAGTCGTCTCTTACTCAGCTGACCAATCTTTTGCTCAATTCAGTCAGCAGAGCCACCCTTCCCTTTTTACAAACAGCATAGCTACACCTCACTCTGTGCAAGCAGCATTGCAGCACGAGGGTAGGAATAAGGCATTGCACTTATGCGGTTAACTTTATCGCGGTGAATACCCTCCGACTGCCAGCTCATGGGTCATAGAACATTTGTCGAACTAAGACCGCAATAGGTCAATATTTTTGACAATATTTTTGACTATATTTGGTAACCCACCACGCTTCACTTGGGCCAGCTCATCCCCTGAAGCTCAAACAGGCACCTATTTTTGCCACCTGTTTGTAGGACTTTAGGCTTACTATTTTAGAACTGAGCATCATGTAGTAGGGACCACTAGAAGGTCCTGATGAGTAAGCAGTAGGGGACTGCTTATGAAACATGTCGACCTGGTAGCAAGCTAATTGCTCTACCTCACAAAAACCCCTTCTTAACGTTCCCAGCTAGAGAAGCGAATAAAATATATTTTTTCTACTAGCCAGGGAATTTTTAACTTTTACTTGCACTCACATATTAGGTCCCTACACTTCACTGACATCACCTGCACCGACACATAGCCTTCTGTCACAATAACCAGTGCTCCCGCGTAGTTCGTAGGTCGCAGCACGCCCCGCCCCGCTAAAGGGACGGGAAGACCCCCATGATGAAGCATGACACTAAAGGACTTTTTAGTGTGTGAGGGGTATTTTAAAAAGCACACAGTGCTCTCGTCTTTTCAGATCTAAGAGAGAGCCTAGTATGACATTTTACACAGTAAAATAATAAATAATAAAAATAGTCACCACCACACATTGATAGAATCCTTTTGTTTATATAAATATGTTAGGAGGGTGATTCTATCATTACCTCTACGCTTCCTCTATTGTTTTGGAGTTAAATCTGAAGTGCCCAGATCTGAGGCAATCAGTGACGCTCCCCCTCGTCACGAGGGGCAGGGCCTTGAGGTACTCCTGCCAGGCTGAGGAGGTCACACCCACATGGCAGTGAAATCCTCAGCCATACAAAGTTCAGCTCAGGTGGCCAGGAGCCAACATATTTACAGGGCACGCCAACTGGCCCTGGCAATTGAGTCAGACCGCCACTGGGGAGACTAAACGTGAAAAACACTGTAGCTGCCTTTGTTACAGGGGGACGATAAAACCGGCCCTGGGTAACAAAAACGGCCCCCAGGGTTCCAAAACCGCCCCCACCCTGGCGGCCTACTGGGGAAAATGCCTGTGCCCGCTACGGCCAATCCGGCCCTGCATATTTAGCACATATCTAGCTACTGGCTGCCTGACCTGAACTAGAAGAGTGTCTCGCAGGCTGGTCTTTGCTCAGCCTCGCAGAAACTCTTCCTCTCTGGAAAAAGGTGAGGGGGGGTGGCTCCTTCACCCATATGGGTGGGCTGCAGCTGAACATTAGTAGTACCAAATAGTAGTCCTACAAAATGCTATTCAGTAACCTGCATACAGATGTAACTGCCTCAGTCTCTCCTATTTTTTATATGTAGAGCTCTCCACTCTAACTGCGGAGATCTCTGCACACATATGTTTGCGTTTAGAAGTAAATGTGGGAGGAACGGTGGCGTGGCTGGAAAATGCGGAATGCTTGATACTAAACGGGAGTGGTTAAGGGAGGAGTAAGGAGGGGATTAGCGATGGTTAAGGAGCGGGTTATGGAACGACGTACACCCACCCACAAAACAGCAACCCTATTGATGTTCACAGACTCCATTTCTATAGCTACTTGCGCTTCAAAACCCCATCAGGCGTAACAAGCTCTATATAAATACAAACCTCTTTCCCTTCACTATCCCGCCACCTACACTTCTCTACCCAAATAACTGAATAACATATCTACTACTCAAATTTCTTCATATTTTACTATACTAATTTTCAACACTAAACCTTTGAGTTCCAGAGTGGCGTGCTACTCGCCAGAAAAGGTGGAGAAGTGTGGCTCACTGGTTAGAGCAGGCAGACCCTGAAGCAGAGGTCAGACCCGGGACCAGGGTTCAATTCCCGACGCGGCAGGGTCTTGAGCTCAAATGTCCATGGACTCGATAATTCTCGCTTTGGTGCCTGACCTAATCATGGGTTCACACTCTGCAACTCTGGGCATTAAGCTTGCTTAATCTCCACAACGGCCCCCCGCGGCGGGATGCCTGGCTTTCACCTTGGGGATGCCCTGTAGGGGCTATCGCACAGGGAAAAGCCAGGACGGGTTCCCAAGGCAAGCGCGGAGATACCCCTTCGGGGGTCGATTCAGGCGCTATATAAGAAACATAATAATAATAATAATAAAAGCGCTTCAACATCCATCAGGGGTAACAAGTGCTATATGAATGCAAACCTTTCTTCCCCTTTTATCCCTCCACTATCCTTCTCACTCCAAATAACTGACTAATATCCACCACTGAAATTACTTTCATATTTCACCATATTAATTCACCACTAATCCTATATGGGCTTCCTGAATAGCATGTTTCAGCACCCCATCAGGGGTAACAAGCACTATATAAATACCAACCTTTTTTTCCTCCTCTATCCTTCTGCTATCATTCCAAACCCAAATAACTGACTAACCTATCCACCACTTAAAATGTACTTGCATGTTTCACTATACTAATTCAACACTAATCCTCTATGGGTCCCGGAGTAGCGTGCTACCCGCCGAAAAAGCGCTTTGACGCCTCGTCAGGGGTAGTAAGCGCTATATAAATGCAATTACAATACAATACACTACATTTGCCTTCACATGCAACCACCCATGCTTTTCAATGCTAAACCCTATCCACTAACATTAGTAGACAGGCTTTAGTGCCAACAATTTATGCCGCTGAAAAGCAGGTGTTAAAAGGAGCAATGTTTTCGTTTCTCCCTTCTTTTCCGACTTTGCATGTATGCTGCACTGTGTGGTACACATACATAGTAGGAAAAGGTTTTTCACTTCTCTGGTTATAAAATTGTGTACAGGAAGGGTACCCTTACTGTACAAAACTTATGCTAGACTCAGGCACGCACACTAGCACTATGGCGCTAAGGTGTGTGCCTGGCGAATGGCAGCTGAAATCAGCACCGGCGCTAGGGAGAGGGGAGGAGAGAGCCCTATCCGTGAATATGGTGCTCTCCTGCTTGCTCCCTGTCACGCAATACAGAGCAGCATTTTCGGCCGCTGCGCTGAGTTCCGTGACACCTTTGAGAATCTGCGCCGTACTGTAATAGAAGGGCTCTCCAAGGCCCTCCACAGTACCAAACCATGGCAGTACGGTAGTAGCGAGGGCACAGCTCACACAAAATGAAGGAGGTAAAAACAACGGGGCAGATTTACAAGCCCCTTGTGCCACATTTGCGTCACTTTTCCCATGTTAAAAGTGACGCAAAAGTGGCGCAATGGGCTTGTAAATCTGCCCCAACACAAGCAGCCCTTATGGTGAAGGATGCTTTACTGTGGAGGCCGTATCCGGAAACGCTGTCTGGCTGCATCTGTCAGGAATCTAAACTTCCAATCAGTATATGCTACTGCCCCTATTCGGCCCCACTTAGGCCCACCAGCCCCAACCATCACATCCACTGGGACCTACTTGTTTATATTCCCTCTTTTTCCCTCGACCCTCCTCCCCCCAAGGCAGTTCTTCTTCTCTGCCTCACAGTCTTCCTGTTACACAGAGGTATTTTATTGCATTCATTATAAGGCAAAACCAATAACCAGACACAATCTAGCTTCAAGGCGCTGAAAAATATGAAGACGGTAGGTACAAAAACATCGATGAAGATGGGCTGTGAAAGCAGAGACCAAGGGAGTAAACGGAGAAGACAACAAAGTAGTCAAAAAAGAAGGAAAGAGAAGAGGAAGAGGAGGAAGGGGTGGGGGTGAGGGGGGTTTAACACCAGGATGATTCAGGCATGCCAGGTTGGTTGAACGACAAGTATTTCTTTCAATGATGTCTTTACGTTGTTGAGTCAGGATGCACCTCTGGGCAGGTAGCTCCCAGAGAGCCAATCCTGCTGTAATCTGATGTTTTGGTTCCATGTGGTGGGGCACAGGATTCTCCAGGTTTAGAAAAAAGAAAGTGCTCAGTTATGGAGTTTGGGGCCTGATGGTGTGTTGACTTCCCAAAAATTGTTTTTCAATTCGTTTATTTTCACTAAAATGTTGATAGGGGGCTTGTTTAGGGAGATGCTGATGTTTCTTGAGGCCAAAGGTGATTCTGGCAGCTCTGTTCTCTACAGATGGGAGTGTGGATATGAGCTACTGGGAGCCCTGAGGAACAGTGTACGTGTCTGGAGAATACAATGACTTCACTTGGCAGCAGAGATTTAAAATGCCTAGAATGTCACTTTGGATCTGTTGAATAGCTGAGAAAAGTGATTTCCATCACTGATTTCACATATGGAGCAAATGAGAATTCTGAATCAAATATTACTCCAAGTTTCCATGTAGTTTTGATGTGTGCTGGGGTAGGACCTAAGTCGGGTGATAGGTTGAAGGCCTCTCAGTTAGAGTTGCAGAGCCTAGAGCCCAAATCTAGTGTTTTTCAGGTGCCAATGCCAAGAGTCCAGCTGAAGAAAAGAGGGCCAATTCCATGGCAGGCTATCAGGACATCTGCATAACAGAAATGTACCTATATATGAGCTACATGGAATTCAGTGACTAATGGAACTCAGTGGCTTAGTCGGTGGTTCCTTGTAAATCTGACAGGGCCCTCGTCACCCTGGTCCTACGTGGGAAAATCCAGATCTAAACTTTTCATTCTGAAAACATGTTGTCATTTCTATTCTTTAGGTCAGCGGTTCTTAACCTTTTAACTTCTGTCGTCTTCTGTGGACCCCCCCTGTGACTCATTACTGGAATCCAGGGACCCCCCTACTGAGTCATTATTGGAAGTCGGACATCCCCGACCTAAGAAAATTCTATTATTTGAACCTCAAAATAATACACAAAAATACAAATAAAAGTACATACCAAATGCTAAAATAATTGCAATACTTTTGGTAATTCACAATCAAATATAGAAAACGTTTTCAAATGTTCAATTGTGCTTGCTTATTTGTATTTACTTTATTAATATTAATGAATTCATTTTAATATTATTTAATTTTGCAAAGTAGTCATGGTCCCCCAGGGGTCCCCAGACCGCAGGTTAAGAACCACTGCTCTAAAGTATGAAATTCACACCTAATGCCTTAAACCGTACTCTAAGGCTTGAAACTGATACTTTACGCCTAAGGCAATACAACTAGCACTTAATCACAGAGACAATACTCTAGGTATGAAGCTAGCACTTGGTGCCAGAGATAATACTCTAATGTATAAAACTAGCGCTTAATGCTAGGGACAATACTTAAAGGCATGAAACTCACACTTAACGCAAGAGACAACACTCTAAGGCATGAAACTTGAACTTAATGCTAGAGGCAAAACACTGCGACATCAAACTTGCACTTAATGCAAGAAGACAATACTCTAAGGTATAAAGCTAGCACTTAATGCCAGAGACAAAACTCTAAGGTATGAAACTTGCACTTAATGCAAGAAGACAATACTCTAAGGTATAAAGCTAGCACTTAATGCCAGAGACAAAACTCTAAGGTATGAAACTTGCACTTAATGCCAGAGGCAATACTCTAAGGCATGAAACTATACTAATGGCATAAAACTCTCACCTAATGCCACAAATTATACTCTGCTGCAGTGGTTCTTACTATGTGGCCCAAGGATGGCCACAAGGCCTTCTCAGGAGGTCCGTGACTATTTTACCAAATTAAATAATATTAAATGAATACATTAAAATGAATAGAGTATACGGAAAAAAAGCAAAATAGCAAATAAAAATATTTTATATTTGATTATAAATTAAACATGATATTTAAATGTTTGAGCATGTTTGGTGTATACTTGTTTTTATATTTTTGTTGACTATTTTGAGGTTCAAATCATGGAAAATGCGTAGGCTAGAGGTCCTCATCTTACCAATAATGACTCAGAGGGGGTCCCCGGTTTCCACTAATGTTTCAGTGGGAGTCCACTGAAGTCAGAAGATTAAGACCCGCTGCTCTGCTGCGTGAGACTTGCATTCATTGGGTGGCTGAACAGTAGGGGTCAGATCTACAAGGAAGTACCACAGCATGGCACCGCAAACCCTTTGGCTGTGTCACGCTGCAGCACTTCCGAAGCACAGGGATGCGACATGTTTACAAGAATATGTCGCATCTCAGTGCTTCCCCATGCACTGGCGCACAAACTACAGCCACGCTGGTACTGGAGCTGGCGCAGGCACCCTTGCATCATGGTGCAAAGATGCCTGCGTCATGGGGAGATTGTTTTTGTGCAGGAAGGAGCAACTCCCTGCACAACAACAATCACTACAGGCATTTTCCTCTTTCAATGTGTGCTGTAGATTGCGGCATGCATTGAAAGAGGAAAAAACGAGGAGAAATGAAAACATTTCTCCTCGTTGCGCCTCGCTACGCCATCTCCAGGGTGTAGCATTCAGACGCATCTCCAGATTTACGATTTCTCGTAAATCTGGAGATGTGTCAGGTTCTATGGGTGCTGCGTGGGAACACCAACAGCAACACCCCTGGGACGCCCCTTCAACGCAAAGTGCTGCCTGTGAAGGGGCTGTATTTACAAGGTAGCAGAAAAGTCACACAGGGTGGCTTTTCCTGTCCTTGTAAATATGGAGGAGCCCCCTGCGCCACCAGTATGTCACGAAGGGGCTTGTAAATCTGCCCGAGGGCTCCGATTTATCAAGGGCTTATGTTGCCCTTGTGTCACAGAAGGCAATGCAAGCCCTTAAGTCAGATTCAGTAAGCCACGCAGAGCCACCATTGCTTAGAAAATCAGGAGCAGCACAAGCAGTTCAAGTTGGTGTCTGCGTTAGTCTGTGTTGTGAATGCGTTCCATGAGTGGAGCGTGCGTGATCCCACGCATCCACCCTTGGTTTTTGGCTCATTTTCAGATTTGTTGAGACTGGTAAATCTTGGAATACATCAAAATGCTACATCTTCCCCGGTGAGGTACAATGAGAAAAAATATGTTATTTCTCTTTGTTACTTCCTCTTTCTATATGTGCATCCTGCAACACACAAAGAAAGAGGAATATACCCTGAGGATTGTTTGTTTTTGTTCACAAAAACAATCCTGCCTGTAACGTAGGAACCCTTGCACCATGGCACAAGGGTGCCTGCGCTGGGGCTTTGCAGCCACAAGTGCACCAGTGCAGAGAGCAGGAAGGCACCATATGTTAGTAAATGATTGTTTTTTTTTTTTTTTTTGTAACCCCTTAAGTGCTGCCTCAGTGCATTGGCCGACGGCAGCACTACCTCCCCAGTGCTGCGCACGACCATTGAACGTCCATTCAGCACTAGTTCTAATGGACAGCGCAGCACTGGGGAGGAATGTGTAATAGCAGCTATGAGGTTAAACCTTTATTGCAGCATTCATGAAATACAAGCATGGGCCTACAACCGCAAGGGCCGGCTGCTAAACATAAGTAGGACCCATTATATCACGGTACGACACAGCTCATCAGCCGACAACCCTGAGGTCCGGCAGCGATTTAGGATAGAAATTGTATTAGAACGCATCACTATGTCACAGGATAAATAGAGGTTTTATTTTATATTATCTAAATAAACGGATCAGGTGCCATACAATCAGACAAAAGAATACGGGGGACAGGCCAAGAGACAGGATATGCACCTAGGAACAACTATAATTGGAACTCTGGCGCCAAAGTATATGAATCGGAGTAAACAACAATACAATATACGTTTTCGTAAGCGCCAGTTCTCAGGGCCTGCTCACCCGGAAATCTGGATGACGTAAGAAGCATGAGCACTAAACTCCAAAACACAGTAAAAATCAAAATAATTTGCAAGCTATACTGATCCTAGAGGAAAAAAAGGAAAGGAAGAAAAAGGCCATAGAAAATAATAAAGACAAAATAAAAAACCTCCAACCCCCCACCCTGCACCCCTGCAGATGGCTACAGCCTAATCCCACTATCAGCGTGCCTGTTGCCCCAAATAACTAAAACCCTAAAAGTAGGAAAAAGAATGGAGGAGGGCATATCTGTATGTGCTCCAAGCCCCTTTAATCCCCCCGCCAGAAACAGACACCCCCTGTCGTAAAAAGATCGATGTAGAACGACCCTTATAAAAGAAATTAGGGGTCACCGTGATACACCGCCCAGCCTCTTAAATCAAACAATTGAGGATCGAACATCTATAATAGCCACTCCAAACTGTCCCGATCTAATTGATCTTAACCTTGACCCTTCCGAACCAGCACACGAAACCCCCCCCAGCGAGATCCAAAAGCACACAAAGGAGTCATAGAGGAGAAGGAAGTCATCGAGAGTCAATCCGTTACCACTCGTAGGTAGTAAGTCCACGAGAACTTCAGACGCAGAAAGTCTCCTTCTCCTAGATGGACAGTCCCGATGTATCTTGCCCCGGAGTCGCAAAATCTCCAAGAAGGGAGAAGACGACCACAAGATGAAAGAAGAGTCTGCAACACAAGTCTCCGGGGGGGGGGAACGCCTTTCGATACCTCCAAAGTCAATAGTGATGGAAGGTTCGGTGGTACACTCACGACCTCGGGAACACCGTCTCCCAGGGCACCATCCGATGGTTTCAATACTCGCTTCCCCACGGGGTCCTCGCACGGAGTCAAAATGGCCGCGGCTTGAATGGCTGCAGATTGCTGTTCCAACAGTGGGGCAGGGTCCGGTACCACAAGCAGCATCTCAGATAGGCTTGCATCCAATTTGTTCAATAAAACATCCACTTGTGAGTGAAACGCCCAAATTTCTGCCAATATTGACCTCAGCGATGGCTCAGGCACCGTTCAATCCATAGTCTCACGCCCGATACCAGTCACAATCACCTCCCCGGGTGAATCTAGCATCTCCGGGGGGGACAAAATGTATCACGAAAGGGCAAATGTGGAGGGTGACCCGTCGTTATCTGCAGCCTCGTTCACCCGGCTTATCGCCGCAGGCCGGGGCCCGACTCACCAAACCCCGGTGGGGACCAACAATGGGTCTGCGGGACGGAAACCCCCACCCACAGTCAGCAGCGAGCAAAGTCACTCCTCCATCAATGCTGAGCAAAGAAAACGATCGCCGCCAAATTCGGGCATAAAAGAAGCCTCCACTACGATTGACCGGACCCTGCCTTGGTCTCTCAGCCGATGTTGTTGCACTGCAGCTTGGCTTTGCAGATACTCGAGGCCCCGCTTTCACAGCTGGAGTAGGCCACAATCTTCAACTCGATGTAACTTCGTCAAACCAGCCGATAAAAGTTTCCGGATTTCACCATCGGAGTGAAGAACAGTTCATTCACACAGGGGCTGGGCATAAAATCAGGATAATGTACAGGATCTTGTGGCGGGATACGGAGGTCAGCAGAGCCGGGAGCCTAAGCAGCCATCTTGTTTGCCAGCGTAGCTCCTCCAAATGATTAGTTTTTTAATTAATGTGTGTTCACCTGCCGTTTTCCTGCGTTCAGTGACCTCTCTGCTCTCAGACATGCAGGTTCCGCTTCCGCCTCTGGCGGATTTCTGTTTCCGGAGTCAGCAGGACCTCTGAGCATTGGCTAACAACTTGTGGTGCTCTTACACATGACTTTATGTCGAGTGTGTCGAGTACCAGCAGACACCAGGTCAAATTAAGTGGTGCATGGGCCTTATTTCTTCCTAAGTAACACACAAACACAATATCTATATGTTTGATACTGCGCATTCATTTTGTAAAAACCCTTATATGAAATAAACAAAATTATGTTTTATTTCATGTCACAGCCCGTGCTGTTCAACAGGTAGTTAAGACTGATTATTCTCAGAAGAAGGTGCAGGGAGTTGAAAGGCATATCTACTGCTGTGAAGCTCGAATTAAGACTGCCCTGTATGATCCTAATATTCGGTTTGTTCATCTCATTTCAATTACTGCCCAACAATGAGAGAGTGCTTAAAATGTCTCAGCCACAGCTTTCAAGGTTGCAGAATTCTTGGCAACGACAAGTTAGGTAATCACCCTCAGTGCCTCAATTCAGGAAGACCTCAAGATTTGGCTCTTGACTTAATTGCAGACCCACCACGCCCCTTGAGACCCTAACGGGTGATTAGCCGCGCTCTAGAAAAATCTTGATTGATTGATTGAATTAGGATATGGATGATGTCAGAGTAGGTGGAGTCACAAAGCCTTTGGTATTCATTTTGTCACAGGCAGAGTCCACTCATGGAAATGCTTAAAATTAATATAACATCGTTAGAAGCACTGTAACGCCTCACTGAAATCGCATTGAATGCACATTATTTGCAGAAATCCGGATGAAACATAGAAATTGTAATATTGTGAGGTTGGAGGTCTTTCACCAGCCTCTTTGACTGACAGGACCTGCTCTGCACACAGCAGAAGTCTGCATAAAGTCACATTTGAAATTCAGTTTCTAGCTTTCCTCGCCAGGCGTGAGATTCAAATGGTGTGAATGAGAGCTCAACCTGACCTCTAAATGTGTGAGTCTCACTCATGATGAGTGAGGCCTGAAGTCTCTGCTAAATGCTGGTTCTAAGCACTAAATACAAAATCGTGCCTACTGCATGCCATTTCTTCCTCCTAAGGGCGTTCAGTAGTAAGGCTATTACATGTTCAGACAATGTTTCACTACTTCAACCACTCAAAGGCTCTCAACCCTCTTATTCGGGTGCTCTTCAAGCTACACTCACTTTCTAACTTGGAGAGTTTGTGTAAACACTTTTTTGCAAGACTCAGTAAAAAACTTTCTCTGATTGAGCTTGGAGGTTCCTCACGACCCATGTCACTCCTTGCTGAGGATCACTGATGGGCCTGATGGGTCCAGGAATGATAAGCTGTTTTTCAACACAGCTATGATGGTGGCCAAGCAGGACATTGCGGCGGCCTGGATAAGCTCTGATCCACCTACACTGGCGAGGTGGCGAAGAGGGGTGGACTGGTGTGCGACCCAAGAAAAAGCCATGTGCAAAGCTAAGGGGTGTGTCAAGAAATATCGTAAAGTGTGGGGGAAATGGTTGTGGAATGTGTAGGGTCCTGATTAATCTGACTCAAGTTTCGCCTAAGTAATTTTATGGGGATCGTGATTGGGGTGTACAGTGCTTGTGTGAATGAACTTATACCTGTGATTTCTGTGTATTGGCTGAATTGTTTACATGTTTTTAAAATCGATAAAAATTTGCTTATGAAAAAAAAAGACTTTCTCTGCGGAATGAAGATATAAGCAGACTCTGTGGTTAGTGTGCAGTTTGTTTTCACCAAGACACTCCATCAATAGTCCCAAGCAAAACTGGTGCATAAAATATATGCCAGGGCACTCAGGATTGTGTTTTTAAAAGCTGAATGCAAATGGAAAATAAGTTATGTTTATATGAGCATTTATTCTGCAAATAAAGTGAGAAAGTCAAACCTGTCTTCAACTTCCTGCCCTTTTGGGTTTCATGTCTATCACAAATTTCTTTTTGTGCCCTGACTACTGGAAGGATAGGTTTGATGTGTTCTGTCAATGGGGACATGACTACTGGTGCAGAAACTGTCCAATTGGAACATGTCTATTGGCAAAATAACTGTGCATGGTGGCATGCGTAAGGCCACAATATATGCTTAACCCCTTCGACGCTCATGACGAGCTCAGCTCGTCATGAGTTACGCCTGTCGTACGCTCATGACGAGCTGAGCTCGTCATGAACCGCGGGTTTTCGCAAAAGTCAGCGCACAGCGGGAAAACGCGTAGCGCGCATGGTGTTAATGAGGACATGTCCTCCTAAGATTGATTTTGAACCACCTACAGCAAGAAAGCTATTCATTGTGACCCTGTTTACTAGCTCTTAATTTGAGTGCAGGTGCTCAAATGTTTGTTGGAGGCCACACCTACTTTTCTTCGGCTCCACCCATTTCCTCCACTGGCACCAGTACTGTGTGTGTGTTACATTATCATAGGTATCCCATCCATGCTCAGGCGCATGCTTGCAAACTTTTTTTGCAATAAGTGCTTTTAGATTGATGGGTGCTGGACTGCCCGTGTGTGCGTCGTGCGTGCAAACATTTTCAACTTTAAATCCTGCCCAGCCTGAGCCACTGGCAGTAAGCCTGATGGATCAATCTGGAATATGCAGTGCTGGGAATATGGCCAGTCAGAAGGGCTAGTAAAGGATGTCAGGCCGCCAAGCCAGCCCTTACCCGCCAAGCATTTGGGCGAGTGATTAAGTGAGCCTAAAAATTTACACATTTTTAAACATCCGAACAGGCGGTTTAGTGGTTTTACCGGCTTTGGCCTGTTTGAACTAGAAGCGTTTTTTTATTTAAACCTGCAGTTTATGCAGTAAATTGTGACATATGCAGCAACAATGGGCAATTCAAACGTGGAAAAAGTAGTGGAATCACTATTCCTGAAGAGTGTAGCAATTTTGCTTGACAATGCATCTTGGACACAAAGCGAAAACAGAAGTGAAAACCACAAAACAAGCGCCCCCGTCCACTTTACCAAAATGGGGCGCTGTTATCACTGAGGTGCCTATATAATAAATGTATTTCTGTTTAACCAAGCGCTGGGTTGGCCGGTTTTACCGACCATATCTGTGTGCTGTGTAATCTTCACTCCAGTCAGTACATGACCCGAACACATGAAGGAGGCAGCACAGAGGCTAATTATGAATAATTGTGCATATGTGGCCTTGTGCGTAGCTTTGTGGTAAAACTGCACACATTCGACAGTTGCCTGGTTATTCTACGAATCTATAGACACAGCCTGTGTACTGTCATCACGCAGACGCGGTGTCGATGTTACTCACTGAATACCTCGTCCAGTACTACTGACCTTTTCAAGCCTGACGACGCATCTTGAAACAGTGTCACCTGTTGTGTTCTGTGATCAGGGAGTGACTGCCTTAGGGGTAGCAACTTGGGGCCTACACTCTGGGGCATCTAGGTCTACCTAGGCCTAACACGTGGCCCTAGAAATAACTGAGGCGGACTCTGGGAATAACTTTGTGGCTCTCCGTGCGCGCGTCTGAATGCCTACGTGCGTGCGGGCCGCTCTTTATTATAGTAGGTCACATGACTCAACGCTGCACGCTCCTGGCGTCAGGGGCGGGCCACATCCAAGAACATAACATTCCTCCTAAAACAAGGAAAAACAACAACAACAACAACATTGCCGAACAGTCTATTATGATGTCCTTCATAGACACATTCTTCTTCCAGATACGGTTTCGAACTGGTGGAACATGGTTACAGACATTGCACTCATATAATCTTTTCTTGAAACAGTCTTACGTGAAATAGTCGCGTAGCCGACAGGAGGGTGTGGGGTTTCTTCTCAGCCTGTTTTGCAAACCTCTCTGACTCGGAATGTCTGCCTCTGTGACTGGGGCCGTTCCTGGCGCCTCCCTGTCTGCCCCATCCGGATCTGGCATGTCCTCGAGGGCCCCAACACCATCACCCGCCTCTTCACTCCCTGCTCTCGAGTTGCTACTCTGGGTGACCTCGTGGCTGGGTGTTAGTTCCTGGTGTGACGGATTAGTTG
The DNA here is from genome assembly GCF_964263255.1 of Lissotriton vulgaris. Lineage (NCBI taxonomy): Eukaryota > Metazoa > Chordata > Amphibia > Caudata > Salamandridae > Lissotriton > Lissotriton vulgaris. The sequence goes on from NC_141699.1 coordinate 70,816,146, forward strand.
CAGTTTCAGTTCCATTGGCAATCAGTGGGGTACAGGATGCGGTTGGCTCCGGATGGAAGTGTTTGAAATGGGATACGTATCTTGTTACTGTCTCCCGTCCCCGGACCGCTGTGATGCGGGTGCCCTTTTACGCCAATCACTTGCCACGGTCCTTTTTCATAGTTCAGCCTAAACTTGCCACTGGTTACCCTGTTGCGAAGAAGCACTACATCGCCTCTGTTGAAGCGTGTCATTACCGCCCTTCTCTTCTGGCTGATTTTGGCAAAAGTGGCCTTTCTTTTCTTCGCAATCCTATCTTCATTCACCCCTTCCGGTGACCACTGTGGATGGTGAGTGATGGAGTCAGTCACCACTCGCCCCATGAGGAGATGGGCTGGGGCTATCCCCGTGGTTGAGTGTGGGGTTTGCCGGTAGCTTCGGAGAAAGGTGAAGATGGCCATCTCCACTGACTGACCTTTGTCATGGGCGATGCGAATGACTTTGTTCAGGGTTCTCATAAATCGCCTTGCCTCCCCGTTGGCTTGAGGCCAGCGAGGGGTGATGCGTCGATGTCGAGTGCCGAGGGATGACAGATAAGTGGCCAGATCTTGTCCTTGGAACGGGGGCCCATTGTCTGTGCGGAGCTCACGCATGGCCCCGTGAATGGCAACAATTTTCTCTATTTTTGGTATGACGCTTTCAGCATTTGTACTTGTTATTATCTCCACTTCCGGATATTTAGAATGGTCATCGATCATTACCAACGTGTGCCTTCCATCCGGGAGGCTGCCGAAGTCCATACTGACCCTCTCCCATGGTTGTTGGGGTCGGGTTTCCATATGTTCTGGGCTTCCCGAGGAGCATCTCCTGTAACTTGACAGGCGGCACACGACCTCACCACCTTCTCTACCATGTCGTCCATTAGGGGAAACCACACTTTTGTCCGTAACCGGGCCTTGGTTTTAACCATTCCCTGATGGCCCACATGTGCTAGTTGTATCACCTGGTCAGTTAGAGCCGTAGGTATTACTAGGCGATGCCCTCTCAGCAGGCACCCTTCCTCGTCCACATTGAGTTCTTCCCGGACGTGATGCAGGCTCTCCATGATTTTTTGAGCTTCTGGTGTGAGCACCTTCCAACCATCCTTGGCTCTGTGCCAGTTCGCCGTTCGAAGGATCTCTTTGGCTCTCTGGAGACAGACATCCTGTGCCGTGGCATTCGCAATGTCCTCTATGGAGAGGGGACGCGGGCATGACCGTGCAACCACCCATTTGACATATGCCTCTGTTTCTTCGGCCTCATCCATTTCTTCCGGGGTGGCTGGCCTGGGATGTCGAGAGAGATAATCCGCCGGGTTCTTTGCTCCGGGCTGGTATTCGATGTTGCAGTTATATTCCTGCAGTTGGAGCAGCCATTTTTCGATGCGAGGCGGCGGCTTTGAAGAGGTTCCCGAGAACAGGGCCACTAGCGGTTTATGGTCAGTCACCACTGTGAACGGCTTGCCGTAGACATACAGATGGAAGTGCCGGCACCCCCAATGGATGGCAATAGCTTCTTTCTCAATTTGGGAGTACCGTTGCTCGGTGTCTGTGAGAGATCTACTTGCAAAGGCAACTGGTATCCAATCCATTTCGTCTCTCTGCTTTTGCATTAGGACGGCTCCCAGTCCTGCCGGCCCGGCATCTACCGCTATGAGGGTGGCGTTTCGAGGGTCAATAAACGCAAGCGTTGTGTTGCTGGAAAGGGATTCCTTGATGTCTTGGAAGGCCTTCTCCTACTCCGGTCCCCAGGTCCACGGGGTGGAGTCCTTGGTGAGGTCGCGTAGGGGAAGTGTGAGTTTGGCCAGATCTTTGATGAACCTACCGCAATAATTAACCATGCCAAGGAAACTCCGGACCTCGGTGACTGTCGTGGGGGGTGGTGCGTCTTTGATGTCCTTTACTTTGTCAGGGTCTGGGTTGACTACATCTGCCGAGAAGACATACCCAAAAAACCCTATCTTGGTTCGTAGGAATTCACACTTCTCTCTATGGAGCGTAAGCCCTGCGTCTCTTAGCCTGCGAAACACTAGCGGTTTATGGTCAGTCACCACTGTGAACGGCTTGCCGTAGACATACAGATGGAAGTGCCGGCACCCCCAATGGATGGCAATAGCTTCTTTCTCAATTTGGGAGTACCGTTGCTCGGTGTCTGTGAGAGATCTACTTGCAAAGGCAACTGGTATCCAATCCATTTCGTCTCTCTGCTTTTGCATTAGGACGGCTCCCAGTCCTGCCGGCCCGGCATCTACCGCTATGAGGGTGGCGTTTCGAGGGTCAATAAACGCAAGCGTTGTGTTGCTGGAAAGGGATTCCTTGATGTCTTGGAAGGCCTTCTCCTACTCCGGTCCCCAGGTCCACGGGGTGGAGTCCTTGGTGAGGTCGCGTAGGGGAAGTGTGAGTTTGGCCAGATCTTTGATGAACCTACCGCAATAATTAACCATGCCAAGGAAACTCCGGACCTCGGTGACTGTCGTGGGGGGTGGTGCGTCTTTGATGTCCTTTACTTTGTCAGGGTCTGGGTTGACTACATCTGCCGAGAAGACATACCCAAAAAACCCTATCTTGGTTCGTAGGAATTCACACTTCTCTCTATGGAGCGTAAGCCCTGCGTCTCTTAGCCTGCGAAACACTTGTGTTAGTCGGTGATTGTGTTCCGTAATGGTGCGGGCGTGTATCATTATGTCGTCGCTGACATTTATCACCCCGGGTATTCCAGCGATCAGTTCTTGGATGACATTCTGGAACACCTCCGCTGCACTGGAGACCCCGAAGCTGAGCCGGGTGTACCTTCGAAGACCAATGTGGGTGGAAAAGGTGGTTATGTTTCGCGATTCCTTGTCCAGCACTAGCTGGTGATATCCCGATCGTAGGTCTAGCTTTGAGAACCAACAGGCCCCAGCCATTTCTCCGATGAGGTCATCAATGGTGGGGGTGATGTGACGCTCCCGTTTTATGGCCGCATTGGGGAGGCGCATGTCCACGCAGATCCTGACTGCCCTTGGCTGTTTCGGTTTTCGGGTGACTACGATGGGCGACACCCAGGGGGTGGGACCTGAGACCTTTTCGATGATGTCAACCGCTTCCAGTTTCTGGAGTTCCTCTTCCACCAACGGCCGAAGATGGAATGCAATGCGACGGTGTCGCAGAGCCACCGGCTGTACTGTGGGGTCAACGTGTAGATGTATCTCACGGCCCTTGAAGCGTCCAATGCTCTCGAAGAGGTCTGGGAAATCTATGAGGAGTTGCTGTACGGATTCCTCGTGGACTCCGAAGGCGAATGTCACCACGCCTAGGTCTTCGGCTGCCCTGCAGCTCAGTAGCATGCCTTGTCCTTCTTCCGACACAAAGATGTTTGCTCTGATGGTCTTGTCCCCATGGCGGACTGCCGCTCGGAACTTTCCTCGAATCCTGAGGGGGGTGTCCTGTCCATATGCAAAGACGGTGATGGGAGTGGGGCTCAAGGCCGGAGGCGTGACCATGGTTCTGTAGAGTGAGGCGCTCATGAGGTTTATAGACGCACCCGTGTCCACTACCGCCATAATGTCCTGGTCCGCCACCTGGATTGAACATTGAGGCAGTGTTCTGGTGCGACGGGCGGCGGTGACGATCATGTGTACTTTGTGCACCGACCGTTCTTCCTCCTCGTCATCATCCATGTCGCTGTGGCTCTGTTCTCCTTCCGTTATAGTCTGTACTGCTTGGCGTGGCTTACGGAATCTTTTCGATCGGCATACCTTTTCGAAGTGGTTCATCTTGCCACATCCTGAGCAGCGTTTTCCCCGTGCTGGACATTCTGGTGCTGGGTGACGCGGGCCTCCGCAGTATCCGCATGTGTGTGCAGATGCCCCTCCCTGTGCGGGTGTCGTCTTTTTGTGCCACTTGGAAGGTGTTTGGACTTGAAGCTTATTGACAGGTTCCACTTTAACAGTAGCTTGCAGTGCGGCTTCCATGTGCGCTGCCCTTGCCTTGGAAAGTTCCTTCGTGCGGCCGAGAGTTAGGATATCGGCCAGCGGCTTGCCAGACTCTTCCAGTATTCTTTCTCTCAGTTTGGCAGAGGCGCAGCCCTGTATGATTTGCCCTCGGATCTCTTCTGTTACATCTTGGAACCCACATGTCAGTGCCAGCTTTTTGAGTCTGGTGTGGTAGGTGTCTAATGACTCTTCCGGCAGCTGACGCGCTTGTCTGAACACAAAGCGTTCATAGTCTTGATTGGCCATGGGTTCGAAGCGGGCATTTCGGGCGTTTATCAACGTGTGATGAGTTTTGGGGGTCGCCTCTGTGAGTGTCCGAGCGATGGAATGGATGTCCTTGCCACCTAGGTGGAGCACCATGGCCCGCTTTTGCTCCTTGTGGGCTTTCGTGGCCTCGAAGAATACTAGGAGCCTGTCCACCCACTCTTTCCATTTCGGGGCGAGCGTCGAGGGCGCACCCTCCACCACAAACGGTTCGATGGGCGGAATCGTAGCCATCGCCCAGGGAGCGCTTGATCAGGCCTTCGATGGGCCGGGGCAGCACCGGAGCCGGTGCGCGAAGGGGCCAGGCGTGGGCAACTGCTGAGCACCGGGCCGTCGGCACCCGAGAGTAGGCCGGTCCGTGGCCGTGGAGTATACCACAGGGAGCCCGGGAAGGCGCGTGCGACCGGCGCGCTTACCACGGGCGAGCAGGGCCAGCAATGGGACAGGCAGGCGCCGCGTCCGCCAGATGCGTGAGATGATGCAGGGCGCCGCCCCGATCGTCGGGCCAGGCGGACCGAAGCGCGCTACACGCACGTGCCGAGGGGCGCAGTGCGGCGCTGGGTGTAAAGCCACCGAGGAGAGAGTGCGCCTTTGGGCAATCGTACTGATGCGCACTGCAGGCTGACGCTGGGCAGCACGGCTCACCTGCGATTCTCCAGGGATCGAAGTCTTCCCACCAGGCGCACCTTGTGGGGGTGTGTGACGCCACGAGGCACGAGCACCACGAGCCAAGGGACGGGCTCGCAGCCGCCCCACGGGACAGCTGGCACACACACACCCCGGGCGAGGATCCGGCAACCACCCTCGTCGCCAATTGTTGTGTTCTGTGATCAGGGAGTGACTGCCTTAGGGGTAGCAACTTGGGGCCTACACTCCGGGGCATCTAGGTCTACCTAGGCCTAACACGTGGCCCTAGAAATAACTGAGGCGGACTCTGGGAATAACTTTGTGGCTCTCCGTGCGCGCGTCTGAATGCCTACGTGCGTGCGGGCCGTTCTTTATTATAGTAGGTCACATGACTCAACGCTGCACGCTCCTGGCGTCAGGGGCGGGCCACATCCAAGAACATAACATCACCCTCTGTGAAAAGTAAGCCCCCCACCCTGGAGCACAGTCTGACTCTCCCCCCCTTGGAGTGCCGCCCCACACTCAAAGGCAGAGCTCCCTCTATCTGGAGCACAGCCCAGTCTCTCTCACCCAATGGAATACCTCGCAGCACCCCTCTCTGGCGCAGCACAGTATCAGTCCTTGGAGGGCAGAGAGCTGCCCCACAAACAAACTCCTCTTTAATAAAAAACACTGACTGAATGTGAAAGGGCAGGCCGCTGTCCTCGTGATCAACAACATAATTATTAATTTGAATCTCCTCTGACTTGGGCTCGCAGCTCAGCCTGGGCAGGCTAAGTCACAGTGACTAAGAAGAGTCGCAGCCGCAACACTGACTGTTAAGCACAGCACAGTGACTCACTCGACCGGGAGACGTGAAAAACACGCTGTGGTTGCACCGAGTACAGTACAGGGGAAATGATAAAATATACATCTATCATCGTGCAATATGTGACCTGCGCAGCAGATGCATGTAGACCCGGCCCTAATAATTAAGTGCCGGTGCTAAGCACCGGAAAGCACCGGCACAAATTAAGCACTAATATATGAAGCTATGAGTCGATCATTAGCACACCCCTCTTAAATAACATCACATTCATTTCCTGGATCTGCTCCAAACACCGTCACCAACAGTTCAGCACTCGGGGCATATTTACAAGGCCCTATTGCCACAGGAACATCACTTTTTATGACTTTCCTGTGGCGATAAACCCTTTGCTTTACTAGGCGATGTGAAGCCACTTCACTTGGCTTAAAGGCGTCATGTAAATAAGGCACCCTTTCACGCTACACTTAACGTGAAAGGGGCAGGCAATGGGTGTTGCGGTGGGCGTCAAACACAACACCCTTTGATTTTGATTCTGACCCTTATTTACAAGGGTGGCATAAAAAATAGGCAGCACCAAAATTAACAAGACGAAAAGAGGAGAAATGCATAATTTCTTCTCGTTTTTGCTGTTTCTATGTGTGCTGCCTTGTGCAGCACACATAGAAACAGCAAATCGTCATGAATGATGGTTGGTCTCTGAAGTAATCAGAAAGAAGCTGGAACAGTAGGTTCTTAAGTTACTTTATTAATTAAGATGTTAAGTTATATGGTAATGTTTGCCTTTAACCCTCATAAGTAGTGCTGCATGGTTTCTTGAGAACAACAGTGCTCACTATATCAATGTTTAAACGACCTGCCTCACAGAGGGAATTCGTTTTGAAGAATAAAATGGGCTCATATTTACAAGAACTGCACAATAAAATGGGCTCATATTTACAAGAACTGCACAATAAAATGGTCTCATATTTACAAGAACTGCACAATAAAATGGGCTCAAATTTACAAGAACTGCACAAGGGTTTAAGGAACTGCAGCGAGTTTGTCGATTAAGAGGAAAATGTAAAGTAACCAGACTGCGAGCCCAGAAGTGACTAAGAAAGAAAAGTGTCCCAGAACTGGAAATGCAACAGGAAAACATGAATGTCGTCAGATGTTTATATTTGCGTTTAAGGTCTAAGGTTCATTTGTTTGTGTTGTGTCCCACAACGAGTGTTAAGGGGGCTTTGTGACATATGGTGACCCCTTGATTGTGTTGTTTGGTGGTTGGTATTTAGATCACCAAGAGATCGATGATTCTCTCGAGAGGAGTTGTTCCACAACTAGTGTTGTGTGTGAGTCATTAGCTCATGTTTGTGGGGGCTATGTGGTATATGGTCAACCCTTGGTTGTGTTTGGGTGTTGATACTAATTTAACAAGAGTTGTTCCACAACTAGTGTTGTGTGTGAGTGTGTCCAGATGTTTGGCGACTCATTAGCTCATGTTTGTGGGGGCTATGTGGTATATGGTCACCCCTTGGTTGTGTTTGGGTGTTGATGCTATTTTAGCAAGAGTTGTTCCACAACTAGTGTTGTGTGTGAGTGTGTCTAGATGTTAGGCGACTCATTGGCTCATGTTTGTGGGGGCTATGTGGTATATGGTCACCCTTGGTTGTGTTGTTTAGGTGTTTATGCTAATTTAACAAGAGTTGTTCCACAACTAGTGTTGTGTGTGAGTGTGTCAAGATGTTAGGCGACTCATTAGCTCATGTTTTGGGGGCTATGTGGTATATGGTCACCCCTTGGTTGTGTTTGGGCGTTGATACTAATTTAACAAGAGTTGTTCCACAACTAGTGTTGTGTGTGAGTGTGTCCAGATGTTTGGCGACTCATTAGCTCATGTTTGTGGGGGCTATGTGGTATATGGTCACCCCTTGGTTGTGTTGTTGGGTGTTGCTGTTTATTTCAACAAGCTTTGTTCCCAATGGGTGTTGTGTGTGAGTTGGCGTCAGGTTGTTGAGCCACTCATTAGCTTGTGCACCAGTTTGGGTTTGTTGTGTGCACGTGGTTTCCCGGCTACGTTGTACTTGTTGTGTGCATGCTGAGGTGTGCTTGGTGTGTGTGTGGTTTCCCGTAGTATGGATGTGTTGTTGCGTTAAGTTTGTTCCTCTGTGTCTTACTTGTTATGCTGGTCTGGCCAACTTGTATAATTAGTGGCATAAGGATGTAGGATGAAGATAGTTGTTTATTTCAGGAAGTAATTTGTTGCGGGATGTGTTAAAATATTTTGTTTGTGTTGTCCATTCGTACTTTGGTGCACTGTTTTAATATCCTTGACTATGTGTACTAAAGTGCATTTTATTGACAACTATTTTATTGCTTTTTGCAATTGTACCCATAACGAAGGGAGATATGTTATAACTTGTGTTTCCCTGCTGCTCAGCTGGTATGTATGTCATATGGACTGTTGGAGGATTGGAATGTTGCTGTGCTGTGAATGTCAGTTGAGTGAGGGCTGAGCAGCAGGACAGCTGCTCCTGATGGGGTTATCGCTATAACTTATAACTTAACATCTTAATTAATAAAGTAACTTAAGAACCTACTGTTCCAGCTTCTTTCTGATTACTTCAGTCTCCCTTCCTGCACATAAACAATCATTTAAAAAATGACGATTTGCAACTTCTATGTGTGCTGCACAATGCGACAGACATAGGAGTTACAATTCGCCACTCTGGATTGTTTATGTGCCGGCAGGTACACAGTTCTGCACAAAAACAATAATTTCCCCCAATGCAGGCATCCTTGCACTATGGTGCAAGGGTGAAAGGGTGCCTGCGTTGGCGCTAGGCAGCTAAATTTAGCACCAGCGCTAGGGGAGACACAGGGGTGCGCCGCATTCTTGTGAATACAGCAAATCCTGCATTTTCAGAATGGCGGAGCTGAACGTTAGCAGTGTTTGTTTAAAGCCACGCTTTGTCAGTCCCTAGTGAATATGCCCCTCAATAGTTGTTTATTTAAAAACCTGCACTTCCAGATTGTCACACGCAGTCAATAGATGTGCACTCCCTTCTGTTGCTTTCTAACCCTCTCTCTCTCTTGTTTTCTCTCTTTCCTTCTCCTCAGAACCAGTGTGATGAAAGTGGGGGTCACTGTGAGACACATTGCAGTGATATCCGACAAATAGACTGAAGGAGGCCTGAACCCCGACTTCTGTCTTGGGATGGGAAGTTGTGTCTTTGGTAAAAGGACCGGACTTTGGACCATGATGCGTCACAGACTAAATATCTGCGAACTCAGCACCTCTGAAAGGATGTGGTAATCGGTCACGAGTAGATTTGGATGTTGTTTTCGCTCTGCCCTGCATTCTATACCTTTCTTTCCATAATCACACATTCCATAAACCTGAGAACAGCCACAATGTTGTGGACCTTCAGCCACCATGACAATACTGCCCCCTGCCGTGCCATGTCTGCTGTGGGCTCCATGCGGTGTCAGGGGTTTCCAGAATCTTCCAAGTCATTTGTTAAACTCTGGTGACATCAGCGCTTGTTCCTTGGGATATGTTCAGCTCCATTTCTTGTGCTTAGAATCAAAAGTATACCTCTCAGTGTCCACTTTCCCACAACACTTGAGAGTATTAGAAAGGAGGCCATCCCACACCCAAAGAGCTTCCTAACAGATAGACAATGGCATAGATTAGAATGCTTTGTCTCAGAGGACTACCAATGATAAATACATAGGTATGTATCAAGATTGGAGCAACTATCTTTCATTTGTTGATCTAATAAAATACTCTGCATCTTCTACCTAACACAGTTATAAGCATTCTGAAGTTTACCAGACAAATTCTTGGTCAGAAGGTATTGACTAACTTGACAAAATGCAGACCCGCTTGAAAGAAACATAAATGAATGGAAACATGTTGATTTGATTATGTTAATTCATTGTACTGCAGAGAAAGCATCAAAGCATGTTCTGAACAACTTACATCAGACCAAGGGCGGTGGTGCAGTGTTAACGGTCCTGCGTGCGCCGTATTGCGAGGCGGCCATTCGGGACGCCACTACTGCGCTGGCAGTGCCAGAGAACCGCCGTTCCCTGGCTGTGGCACAGCAGACAGGGGTATACAATATGCAAGGCGGGACTGCCGCGGTCCGCCGAGCATATTACAGGACTGCCCACCTCCAGCCTTTTCATGCCAGTGAGCCCACCATGAAAAGGCTGGCGGTGGTGGAACAAAGAGGGACCTACAGGGCCCCCACGCCTCCAGTGCCATGGGGATTCACTCAGTGGGGGGGCAAAACATGTGCCCCCCTGTTTGCATGCACCCCAAGTTCCAGCACAACATGGACATCCCAGTCCTTGTCATGCTGGAACTGCTTTTGCGTTCCCATTGCGGTGCCTGTTTTCAGGGCCCTGCGGTAGAAATGGCACAAGAAAAGCCCACCAGACACGAGTTGAACACGTAACCTGGCGGGCGGGACATGCACGGCTTTGGCTGTGCCAGCCCAAAGCCAGTGCAGCACCACCAAAGTCATAATCAGCCCTTAAATCTGAGACCTGTCTTTGTGACATGTTTACATCGAATTGGAGAAGCAGTGCCACCTGTTGCCTGCTGATGTATATGTGGGTTAACACACCTGGAACTATGCCTCGAACTCTTCGGGCCAGGAGAATGCCTTTTGCATCTGAATGTGCAATGTTTCTCATTTTTCAAAATTTCAAACACTTTTTCAAAGGGAATAAAAAGAGTTTACAAAAATAATGAATCCTGCTACCCTGCTTCATACAAACTACTCCAAACCAAAAGGAAGGATAGAGACAAAGAGATTATCTGAACTTCATTGTTCTCGCCCTTTCTGAAGTCATCACGGGAGCAGCGGCATCTTTCTAGATGTGGTTTCGGTACAAGTCTATCATTTGTAAACTGAGAATGGATGTCCTATGAGCTGTGAAAGGATTTGAAGTCCTCTGGTTCTGGGCGGACGAGGACCACCGTAGGTCTTGGAGACGCACCCCAGGCAGGCAACTCATGCGCAAGATATTTATCGATTGCTAACTAGCTTACACAAGAGGGAGTTTGTCTAAAAATGTTTGATTTTGGTCATGGATGTTTCTACTGTGATCTTCATCAGGGCTCTTTCTTCTTTGTTGTTCGTATTCATTCCCCTCACAAAGCCATTAGCGCGAAACACTAGAACGTCTTCACCATGAAATGCAGCATTCAACTCGACTAAAGCATGTGCTCGGGCTAGGGGACACAAAGCAAAGGACAATAAGTACTAATACTCAGTGCAACATCAGGATCCTGCTTGGGCCTGGAGAGTGGTCTTCCCATCTCTTCTGAATCCCCAAACCTTAGCATGCGTTCTGGAGGCGCTGGCCAGAGAGGCAACAGGAGACTGAGAAAGACACACGAGTACCATACATTCACACCATACAAAAACACATACCCCACCCTGGAAGGTAACTGCAGGCACCAGTTGAAACCACAGGAAACACACGCAGACGAGTAAAGTAAAAGTTTGAGACCATTGCAAAATGATGACATTAAATCTTCCTTCTGGCACAAGATCCCTAATCCCTAATTTATTGGAAACTGCAATTGGAATGCGTATAAAGTTTAGTACAACTATAATGTTTTTTAAGTATTCGGGATCAATTGATCACTTTGGCAGACATTACATGTTTGTTCCATTGAAGGAGGAATATTTGCTCTTTGAGATATAGGACTATCCTTATGTGGGAGTACAGAACAGGATGTTTCTAATGAAAATAAAGTGTGTTTTAGATTTGAATGTAAGAACTCAAAAACTACTAAGGACAGAGCAGATAATCTGTTGCCCGGAAACCTTTTGAACACTTATGTGGATCATATGACTGACCATTTTGTAATTAAACAGTAATGCTTTTCCCACTAGTAGACTTGAAAAAGCGACGGGTCGTGCGAAACATGTGTTGACTGTGTTTCTTATCTGTACAGTTCATGATCTCTGTAAATATAATTTCTTTCCTAATCAAATTATTACATCTAATGTTAATTAAAGTATAATGATAAAGAGGACTGAAATATCAATTACATGTTGGTGATGAGACAAACTTTAGTTTGGTAATGTTATTCAAAGAATAATGCTAAATGTGAATCAAATATTATACGTTAATGATTACACAAATATTGATTTGTTATTAATGAGATTGTTATATTGTAACTAATTAAAATTAATTTTAAGTGTAAGTTTAAGTTGCATTTTTGTACCACCCTGTGACCTTGCCAGATGGTCAGATAATGGTAGCCTTTGTTCTATCATATTTGACTGGATATGCAGCTAATTGCAGTATTTTGCTAATAGAGATAAATTATCTCTTGTTCATAATTTTTCTACTTTTTGTGATCAGATGTGGAAATGGATAGAAATTAAATGTGAAGCATAGAAATGAATGTCACAGCAATTGACTTGTCCATATTGATATTCAGGCCTAGTCTTTTTAACAGATGGGCAGTGGTTTTGAAGCTTTGATCCACCTTTTGCTTTGAGTGTGCTTGTTTGAGCCAGTCATCCAAGTTTAGGTTTGATTGGATGCAACAACTGCCATGCATTTTTAGAATGTCCCGGAAGCAGATCAGTCAGAATGACAGGAGGAGTATTGACAGTGAATGTCTACTAATGGAAATCACAAGCATTTCTTATGTTGATCTGCAACTGGAATGTCAAGATATGTGTGCTGCAGATCTATCAACAGAGCCAATCCTTCCTTTTGATGTGTGGAAACATTTGATGAAGGGCCAGAATCATCAATATCTCTTTGAGAATGTACTTGCTGATGAATTGGAGATCCTCCAGATTCAGATTTCTTTATTGTTTCGTTTATATAAAACGTAACAATGTTACGACTTGCGGGGTAATGGTATGCATTGTTACAACACGGTCGTTGTAACAACCGCATTGTAACAACATGCGGCGTGAGGGAAGGTGGAAAAAAGAGGCCTATTCCCTTCATTAAGCCTCTCTAAGAAATCCTGTTGATGATATTTTAGTAAATCTGACACAGAATTTCATACCATCTCCGACCTCTCGGTGATAACTTCTGAAAAGTACTGGTATTCTTTAAATGTTTTGTTGCCCTCTTTTTACCCCTTAAGTCCAGTCTCTTACTATCTCCTTCAGTTAACCCCTTCACTGCGGCGGCTATTACGCTGCAGTGCTAAGGGGGCGGGGTGGCCGCATGGCGGGCGCATGCTGGTGACGGAACCGCTCCGTCATCAGCCGCGGTTGGGCTGTGCTCATGACGGAGCGGTTCTGTCATGGCCCCGCCCGCTCAATAGAACGCCCAGCGCAGGCGCGAAATCCGCGCCGCGCAGGCGCGGCGGCAGGGCCATGACGGAACCGCTCCGTCATCAGCACAGCGCCACCGCAGCTGATGACGGAGCGGTTCCGTCATCAGCATAAAAAGGGTTAAGGCAGCTGATTTTGAAGACGATGCAGGTTTACATCTCACTGCCATCAGGACACTGAGTCTAGGCTACTACCTACCCTAAGGAATTCTTGTTGAGGTGGTCTGTACTTTTTCTGCAGGTGTGGTGTTACCATCGTCACAGTAGGCTGAGTCACACATTTTTTTCAGTTATTTCTAGCAGACCAGGAACCAGAGGTAATAGAAGTTTAGTTGCTACCCTTGGTTAAAGTTTCTCTAATATTGCGGACACAGCTGGTTGGGGAGTCTCCAAGGGCATATTAAGTTTTGCTGCCTGTAGTGTCCTTGCTCGCATAGATACACGGACACAGGGTATTATGTGGGAGCTTGTTTGTTGCACATCCATCTTCTTCTTGGTTCATCGGCTAACTGCAGTCCCCAGTCCCTGGCTACTCCCTATCTGCCCGCCCTCGGTCTCCCTCTGGCAGTTCCTAGTGCCCCGTGCGTGCGCGCCCATCATTACATCTCCCCCCTCTGTAAATAAAACAAAACACAGCAATGTATCAACACCCTTTGCTTTCACGTCGCTGACGATTGCCACTTAAAGTTCTTCAATGAGGCGAGACGGTTTTCTAATGGTCCGTCTGGGGCGCGACTGAGGATCAGTGATATCTCGCTCGTGTTCCTCAGGAGTCCCCATCAATACCTGACTGCTGCTGAGCGTTGTCTCACGTTCATTGTTCTCGACTAGTGATTCAGTCAATAGTACTTTTACGCTAGGGCTGCACTTCTTAAAGTGTGTCACATTCCTGGTGACTCGTCTTACAGCTGTTTCCGCGGTGATCATAGTTCCGTTCTGTTTCACAACTTTGCAGTCGGTCTTTCTGTGTTGTTCTTGCCACGCCAACACCCAGTCTCCTTCCCGAATTTCAGCGTGAGAGGCATGTCGATGTTCATCAGCATATCCCTTCATTTTTTCTTTCTTCAGCTTGTCCATGGCCGCAATTTCCTCATGGTCAGAATCCGGATATGTTTAACTCACCGGGACATTCATCATGGGCAGTCTGGTCTGCACTGATCGGCCCAGCATGAGGGTGGCCGGACATTTGCCCGTGGTGGAGTGGGGTGTGTTTCGGTAGGCACGTAGTACTTCATTTAGCGCTGTCTGGATACTCTTTTGAGTGAGCTCAGCCTGCTGAATGACTTTCTTGACCGTGGCCATGAAGCGTTTAACCATTCCATTTGCCTGCGGCCAGAGTGGTGTGATTTTCCGGTTTTTAAAGTTTAGGTGTTGAGCAAACTCGGCGAAGTCGTGGCTGTTGAATGGGGGCCCATTATCAGATTTTACCACTTGAGAAATGCCCCACGTAGGGAAGACTTCATCTAGAACTGCTATTGCGCTAGAAGCTTTGGTGGATGTGCAGAGTTGTGCAATGGGGAGTCTGGAATATTCGTCCATGATGACCAGGACATATTGTCCTGACTTGAACGGCCCAAAGAAATCAATGGCAATGTGTTGCCAGAGGCCATCTGGCAGTGGAGACATTTGCAGCGGTGCAGGGGGAGCTGGACGGCTCACTAGCTGACACTGTGGGCGGTCCTTCAATGTTGTTTCCACCATTAGATCCAGTGTTGGAAACCAGACCAGCTCTCGGAGTGCTCTTTCCGTGGCTACTATGCCCCTGTGTCCTTCATGGGCTAGATTGATGACCCCTTGTCTTAGCTGTCTTGGAATCACAATTCGAGTGTATCTTAGGATGAGACCATTTGTCGCTATTGATAGTTCAGCATGGACGTGTCTGAACGCGGACATCTCTTGATCGCCTTGCCCCTTGGTTTCAGAATGTCGCCAGCTATTGGTCTGTATGCGGCGTTTTATTTCCTGCAGGGTGATGTCTGACTGTGTTGCCTCACAGATGGCTTCCAGCGGAACAGCAGGGGGTCTGGCCTGATCTACCACGAAATGGATGTATTCGTCCGCAATCGACTGTTTTGATTTGCTGGTCCGGGTGGGGTGTCTGGACATGTAGTCGGCAGGGTTTGCAGCTTTCCCTGGCTTGTGTACAATGGTGTACGTGTATTCTTGTAACCTGAGGCCCCATCTCCCTATTCGTGGCGGCATTTTGGCTCGAGGGTTTCCAAAAATTGTGATCAGAGCTTGATGGTCAGTGACCAAAGTGAAATGTTTTCCAAAGATAAAAATGTGGAAATGTTCACAGGCCCAGACAACAGCTAAACTCTCCTTTTTTGGCTGGGAGTATGCCCTCTCCGTGTCTGTGAGACTCCTACTGGCATATGCTACGATGTGATGTTGATCTTCATTTCTGTCATACTGTGCTAAAATGGCCCCTAGCCCCACAGGGCTTTGATCCACGGTTATTTCTGCCTTCTTTTTTGGGTTGAAGTAGGCCATGTTTTCAGCAGATTACACAGCTTCCTTGATATCTCTGAAGGCAGGTTCACATTGAGTGGACCACTGAAATGGCTGCCCCTGTTTGGTGAGAGTTCTCAGGGGTGACTTATTGTGGCGTAGTCTTGTATGTACCTGGAGCAGTAGCTGGGCATGCCCAGGAACAAGCGCACATCTCCAACGTATCCTGGGCTCGGTGTATCATTTAGCGTCGCTACCTTTTTGGGGTCCGGTTTCATGCCAATTCCAGAGAAAACATGGCCAAAGAATTTCAGTGTTGTCTTATAAAATTCACACTTGTCCTGATTGAGCGTGAGGTTGGCTTCCGTTAGGGCATGGCAGACCCGATCTAGCGCGGTGTCATGTTCTTGAGTGGTGGCTCCATATACTAGGATGTCATCACTATAGTTCAGTAAATGGGGAACATGATGGATTGTTCTCCTGATTGCTTCCTGAAAAATTTCCGCAGCTGAGGACACCCCAAAACTGAGTCTTTTGTACCTGAACAGCCCTAGATGTGTTGAGAATGTCGTGATGTATCGGGACCGCTCATGCAACTCTAGTTTATGGTATCCTTTGTTCAAGTCCAATTTTGAAAATATTTTGGCTCCATTGAATGACGTGATCATGTCACTGATGTGGGGGCCTGGGTGCCTCTTCCTCTCTATCACGATGTTAGGCGCTCTCATGTCCACACATAGACGGACTTGGTCTGTTTCTCCTTTCTTTGGAACCACTACAACCGGGGAGACCCAGGGTGTTGGTCCATCAGTTCTCTCTATGATGTCAGCCTCAAGTAAATCTTGGAGCTCCTTCTCCATGGCTTCTTGTAGATGAAATGGGATTTTCCAGTGGTGTTGTGCCACTGGTCTGACTTGTTCGTTGATGTGGAGCCTAATTTGGCAGTTTCTCATCTTCCCAAGACCTTGGAAAAGCTTAGGGAACTTCTGAGTAATGTCTAGTTTGTCATCCACTTTGCATAGTATGTCCACCAGCTTTAGTCGTTCTGCGGTGGGCAGGCTCAGTAGGCAGTCCGCCTCAGCCCCATCAATGACGTGGATGTAGGCTTGGATGGTGCGATCTTGATGTGATAGATCGTCGCAAACTTTCCAAGACAGTGGAGTGTTCTTTGACATCCACGTATATACTCGCACGTGGGCATTGATCAATTTGGGAGGTGTCCTCATTCTTTGTATTCCGCTACGGGTAGATCATTTAGCGACGCCCCACTGTCCAGCACAAACTTGGCGGGTGGGAACCAATTCTGATGTCTAGCCGTGGATATTCCTTTAGACGATCAGGATCTGCTACAAAACATATGTATTCGTCACGGTCCTCTGAGATGGGTGATAGGGATCTTGACCCTCTTGATGATGACCGTCGAGATCGATGTGTTCAGCAGGAGTGACAGCTGGATTGTGATGACCCAGTGGATGAGTCTCGTCTATCCTGTACTGCTCTGACATGGTGACGGCTGTTTCAGGGACGATATTGCCTGGTACGTTCTCGTTGATCATCCTTGTGGGAAGTCCCACACATACTTTCAAAATGTTTGTCTCGACCACACTGCCGGCATTGTTGACCTAGTGCTGGGCATGTGTCTGCATGTGGGAAATCATAGCCGCATCTGTAGCACTTTAATTGTCGTTCTGATCTTTTCTTGGTGCGACTCGTGCTTCTGCGCCGACGACTTGACGGGTGGTACTGTTTTTTTGGATCTGGAGGAGCGTGCTTGTGGTGGGGACCGTCCGTGCACTTGTCGAGACTGCACCCTGAACGCCTGCTCATGTTTCTCGCTTCTCCCAGCCTCCATCTTCTTCGCATGCTCGTCGACTTGATCATCGACTCTTGTCATTTCCTCAATCTCATCTAACGGGTACCTTTTCTTGAGCAATTTGCGTCTCAAGGGCTCTGACAGACAGCCTTCTATAATTCTCAATCGGAGGGCATCCTCCGTGGAAAACTTGTCAAAGTCACAATATCTTGCTAAGCGTCTCAGACGTGTGATGAATACACTCATTTGCTCACCTTTCTCTTGTGATGCCAGGTTAAATGTATATCCCTCATAATCGACATTCCTTTTGTGCAAGAACTTGCAGTTGAGTGCTTCACAGACATCAGTGTATGAAGCATCGGACTCAGCAGGTAATTCTTTTATGATATGTCCAACTTCTTTGCCTACAAGATTCCTGAGGGCTATTAATTGCTGTTCAGCATCAGTTACATGGGACCCTTTCATGAACTCCGTGAAATCTTCTAGCCATTCTTTCCACTGCAAGTCCATACCCCCACTAGATTCAAGAGTGAGGGGCTCCGGAGGGTGCAGGAACGATACTCCCAACACACCCATGGGGCCGGAGTCAGGCATCACGCAATCCCGTTCCTCTGACACTTACTGACAAGTACTTCTTGCACTCACCAGTGTTTGTTTACTTGTTTTCTTACACTCGCCAGTGCTTGTTTATTTTTTCATTGCACACACCAATGCTTGTTGACTTGTTTTCATTACACTCGCCACTGCTTGTTGACTTGCTTCTTGCTCTCACCAGTGCTTGTTTACTTGTTTCCTTACACTCGCCAGTGCTTGTTTACTTTTTCATTGCACACGCCAATACTTGTTGACTTGTTTTCATTACACTCTCCAATGCTTGTTGACTTGCTTCTTGCACTTACCAGTACTTGTTTACTTGTTTCCTTACACTCGCCAGTGCTTGTTTACTTTTCCATTGCACACGCCAATGCTTGTTGACTTGTTTTCATTACACTCCCCAATGCTTGTTGACTTGCTTCTTGCACTCACCAGTGCTTTATGGCTTTCGGGCTCTCTGCCTGACCCCAAGATGGCCGCCGAAGATCCCTGACAGGCGATTGGACGAACCGCCTGATTCCAAGATGGCCGCCGCGAGAATCTC
Organism: Lissotriton vulgaris; assembly: GCF_964263255.1. Classification (NCBI taxonomy): domain Eukaryota; kingdom Metazoa; phylum Chordata; class Amphibia; order Caudata; family Salamandridae; genus Lissotriton; species Lissotriton vulgaris. The sequence continues at coordinate 70,834,547 of NC_141699.1, forward strand.
GGGTACAGCGAGATTTGGCCTTCTTTAGCCGGAGACACGATGCTTTCACTGCATCTCCCTCTCACCGATCGTCGGTGCCAGTCAACACTCACCCTTCGCAGGATCACCAGGTGAGGCAGCCTTCATTAATTATTATATCGCCGGGGTGGGCTCCCGGCGAGCAGGCAGTTTTTGCGCTCTAACCCCAGGACGTGCCACACACACGCGCGGTGCAGCGGCGTGAGCTCCAGGCAAGTGAAACACACCTCTGGACAGCTGGGGTGGGCTCCAAGCGAGCGAGAACGCTTGCGCCGTGACTCAGCCACCACACGGTCACTGTCCCACAATGCTGGATGCTTACACAACGGTTGAGCTTCCAGGGACGTGCGCCGACAGAGTGAGCCGTCCTCCTCACGACACAGGTTCATTGGCCACCTTCGTCGCCAGAGGTAGTGTCCTTGCTCGCATAGATACACGGACACAGGGTATTATGTGGGAGCTTGTTTATTGCACGTCCATCTTCATCTTGGTTCATCGGCTAACTGCCGTCCCCAGTCCCTGGCACCTCCCTATCCGCCCGCCCTCGGACTCCCTCTGGCAGGTCCTAGTGCCCCGTGCGTGCGCGCCCATCATTACACTTCCCCTCGTGCAAGTACCTCATGAAAAATGAGGATGTCATCCACTGTCAACCCTCTCATTGTACACTGTGTTGGATATGGCAGAGGGTATGGATAGTGGGATAAGTCTGAGTAAGAACAAGGAGACCGAGACCGGGTATAAGATAAGCGTCCTCTGGTAGAAGGGGATCGTTTGCGGAGAAACAATTCTGCTCCTTTCGAGTTTTTGTGGTGATGATGGTTTTCACTTTCTTTTGGGAAACATAGAAGCTGTGTTTGATGTCTTCTTAGTTGGAGAAAGATGTAGGGGCCTCACAAGTGTCTGCACCTGGTCTTCAAAAGTATTCATTGGCCTTATAGGGTAGTAAGGCAAGGGCACGGGGCCTGGAGAAATTGCTGTCTTCATGCATCCAAATAGAATAAAACTTGTCTCTTCTGGTCTCTTTTCAGGAGAGGCTTGTTGTTACTCCTGTGAACAGATAATTCCAGCTTGTAAAGATGTTGAACAAATTGAGTGTACAGTTGAAGGTGATATTGACCACACTTTTGACATCTTTGATGGTGAGGTATTCATTTTCTGTTTCTGCGATGTTGGAGTCATTCTTGTGAAGGTCGAAGTCAATCTGTCTTTCTTCAGCGGGGAGGAGTATATCTTCAATGTTGATCTTGAATGTCCTGGAATTGATGGTAGGTCACTTTCTAAGTGATGTTGATGTGACTTTGTCTAGCCATCCTTTGACGGCGAGCAGGTCAGAGCAGAGGCGCAATCATCAGTGACCTCGACATTGGTCTTCAGTGGTGTCGGGTATGATGATGTCATTTTTACCTACCATTAGATGTTCTCTCCCTAGATCTCCCCTTGTGGTGGTCTGTTTTTAGGAGATGGTAAGGAAACTGAAGTAGATTGGGAGGTTGATCTTTCTAGCTGTTTTTCTCCCCTTTCTGACCTCATTCCTCCAGCATGCTTCTTGGGCTGATGCTCTTGCTGTCTTTTATGGCTCTTTTGATATCTTCTTACAAATGTCACTTTGAGTCATAGAATGTGAGGTTGGGAAACAAATCCCACATACTTCGTATGCATCAATCACTGCTTTCTTTCTCCCACGTGAGGGGCACTTAGAGAAAAGGGATGGCATTCTGACTGAAAAAATAAGACCGAGAAGAAATTTAAAACTTGACAGCAGAGGGAGGAGCCTAGCGACGAACGAAGATGGCCGCATAAGCTCTCGGCTCCGTCGACCTCTGCCTGTTGCTTGAAGATCCTGACATGTATCCTGCTTTCGCGCCTCACCCCCGTGCGGGGTAATCTTTGCTGACACTGGCGGTGTGGTCCCGAGAACTTTCCCACCCGGATCGGCGGAATTGTGCCGTGTGAAAGATCTTGGCCCAGAGTTGCCTGTAAGCCGGGAACTCGATTACTGACCCAGCCGGATTACTGGGCAGCAGCGGCGGTTGGGTGCCTCAGACGTGGTCCGGATGATCGACCTGGAGTGTTTCCCATCCCTATATTGGTGAGGTGCCTGCGGTCCTGTGCACACTGCGGAGGTGTGCATATCCTGAAGGTGGCTGAGAGGTCGGGGGTCCCCTTCCCGGCGGCTGGCCCCCTCGCCGGGCTGGTGCCCCCGCCCGAGAAGCCCCGCCACTGTTCGGAAGAGAGCCTCCAATCCCCGCCTGCCCGACCCGCACTTCGGTCCCCGGGGGAGTCGGGTGCTCCGAAGTGCACTCAAATGTCTGGAGCTGACCGTGTGGAGGCGGTGCGGGGTAATGAAGAGCCGACTTTGAGGACCGTGATGGCCGCCATTAAGGAGCTGCGATCCTTCATGGCCTCTACCCACCATAAAACGATCGCGGATGTCACCGAAACCCGATCGTGCGAGGACCCTGACCTGCCTGGTGCCCTTGAGCTGGCTGTTATGTCTACGCTATTCCCGGTACTTACCAAACGAGACTCCCTTCATGTCGAAACCTCGCAATTATCGCCTGGAACACTGTGTGCTACTGGACCTGTTGTCTCAGAGAGACGCCCGCCATTATCGGCGCTTCCGTCCACTGATGTGTTTGTAGTCTTCTCTTCTCCTGAGCCTACGGCTCATACGGCCCGGCGGATGCTGCGAACATCACTCGATTGTTTTGACTTTGCCCTGAGTTTGAGATCGACATGGTCGTATTTTGGCTGGAAAACGGCAAGTGTCATGGCGGCGGCGGATCATGACGGACTGAGGTGCTTGATCGGACTCCTTATGCAGGTCCATAGACTGGCGGGAACTTTGATTTTCCTGGATACGTTCTGGTGCAGTTGGCTGAACTCATTGTGAACATTCGGAGGGGTCAAGGGTGCGACTGCTGTAGATCTCGACTTTGGGGGTGCGTGAAGTTCGGGGGATTCGCCATTTTGTTGCTTACGGGTGGTGGGGCGGTGTCGGACGCCTTCCCTGGGCTTTATTTTCAATAACTTGCTTACATAATTGCTATACTTAGAACTGGGATTGTGCGCCGCAGGGGGGGTAAGGGGACCGAGGGCGAATGTGATTTTTCTCCTCCTCCGTCTTTTTTCTTTCTCTTATCCTTTCCTTTTTCTATCTTTATATATTTTCCATTTCTCGCTATATTTCGGGTTTTTGGATGCTGGGCGACAGGCACGCTGCTAGGGGGGTAGGCCGTAGCCATTTGCATGGGTGCAGGGTGGGGGGGGGGGGGGGGGGGATGGGGTACTATTGTTTTTCCGTTTCTTGTTTCTATGGCCTTTTTTCTTCATTAGTTTAACTGGACTCTCTGTTTCTTTCCCTTCTTTCTGGGTTCTGGGATCGGTGCAGTGCATTACCTGATTTTGAATTCTCGACGTTTGACCGTGGGTTTCGCCCATGAATGTTTTTCATTACGCCTCTCCGTTTCCTGGCGATGGCCGGGTGTGCTTAGTGTTTGATTGTACGCGTATACTGATTGGCCCCCCTTAAAGATGCCAATAGATATATGATTTAGATTCTGTGACTGATCCCACCCTTCTTTCTTGTTTTCTGCTCTTTTTGTTATTATATTGAAATTCATTTCTTCTAACGGTGACTATCCTGTTGTAAAATTTAAAATTAACCACACTCATCCTGTGCAAAATTGTGTGTGCCGCAATAGTTCTGGTCTCTAATCCTGCTGCCGTGCCTCCGGGATGTTCGGCTGAATAGCTGTGTGCACCTTGTCTATAAATAAAGGTTTTCAAAAATTTAAAAAAAAACAAAAACTTGACAGCCGATTGTTAAAGACGTAAAGTGAATCTGGTAAAAATCTTTTCTTTACAGGAAAAAGGAAGACATCTGAGGTAAACAAAACAAAACCTCAGAGATGTTTTATCTCATAGAAATCCAAACACTGGTCATGTTCAACCATTAATTTATTTTCTCAATAAATGTTCCTATGCAGAGTTAAATTACACCATCTCTGACATGGATCATTTAGCTATTAAGAGATCTTTTAAAGATTAGGGACATTATTCATTAGGGGCCAAACACCATAGAAGTGTTCCCAAATCACATACATTTGCAGTTTTTTAAATCAACTCAAGCACCCACCACTAGACAACTTAGATTGATTTTGTTTTGGTGTGGTAAATTAATGTTTAGGTCCTAAGAATGGAAAGGCTGAGGCCTTATCACTACAACACCAGCTGGATCGAATGACTGAAGACACACCATTAATCTTGGCTTTGAAGGGTTTGTGTTATCATTCTATTTATTTGATTAATTTACATTCATTTTGACCAATGTATAAGCAGAAAGTCAATCTGTGACAAAGAGTCTTAGTTAAAAGAGCAAGGAAATAGACATGAAAAAAGAAGGATTGTTATATTATATAAACACTGTGTATTTACCATAATATCAGTTAAGACAATAGGCTATGAATTGGCTCGATGATTCAAAAGTGGTGGGGCATCCTGGAATTATTCTGGCTCTATCAGCAGTAAGCAGATATATTTGTTTCGCAAATGTATTTACTGATGTTTTAAAGCTATGTACAAACATGCTCAATCTGTGCTAAACTATGGAGTTCACATAGTAAACCCATTGGGTTGATGAGATCATTAAATGTACTACCTAGATCTTAGCATAAAGTGTACCAATGGATTATTTGGAAATGGACTTTTGTCCACTTGGCCAGGTGAACAATTGGATAAATCGGCGGTCCCATACTGCCTCTCAGCTGTTTTCCGTTGGTTAGCACTTGCACAGCTAAAGTACATTGAAGATAAGTCAGAGGTCCTGTTTTATGGATCTTTTCCCAATAATTTCAGATCCCTTCTTTGGCCATCGGATCTACCCTGCCCTAAGTCCATGGGGGGTCCAGCAAAGAACTTAGGGGTATGGTTTGACAGCAACTTGAGGTTTGAAAACCATATCAAAAGACTCACAGGGTGTGTTTTGGCACACTAAGAGCCTTGCATAGATTTTTTCCTTTACTCCAGAGAGAGGCTAAAGAGACGGTGGCGCGGGCCCTTATCCTCTCTAGGCTCGATTATGCGAATGCTTTGTTCAGTGGCTTACCATCCTACCTGATTCAACGGCTACAGGTGATCCAAAATGCGGTCGCTAGACTCCTGTTTAATCTGCCTAGGAGGGTCAGCTTTCGTCTCCACCTGCGTAGCCTCCATTGGCTCCCTGTAGCTCAACGATTCATGTTCAATGCCTTGGTTCTTGCTTTTCGAGCTATCCATCAGCTCGGGCCCCTGTACTTGAGAAAACGTTTTGCTTTCTATGTCCCTAAACGCTGCCTCCGATCTGCCAATCAGTGTAAAATGGTGATGCCCAGATTTAAGCTTGCCAGGCTGGGAGGCCAGTCTATCTCTGTGAGGGCGGCTAGAGCCTGGAATGCGCTTCCGCCCCACCTCCGTGCAGCCCAGTCTGTCACCTGTTTTAAGAAAGGGCTAAAAACTCATCTGTTTAATGAGGCCACTTAACTGATCTCCCTTTTTTTTCACCTAGCTGTCTTTTTTTCTTCTTCTTTGCCCCGTAATCTTGCCACAGTCTTCCCCACCGCGCCAGGATACTAGCCAGTAATAGAGCGCATTATAAAACCCTTTAAAACTAAACTAAACTAAACTGGATTATATTGCTGAGATATGAAGAGTCAAGGTTGCACACTAATTCTAGTGGTTGTGGACCATTGAACTAAAATGGGCTATTTTATATATTTGCCTAGTTTGCCCACATGCACAAATTTACCACAGATTTTTCCACAAAATGTGTTTTGCTTGCATGAACTTCTACAGACTCTCATTACTGGTTTCAGTTTATTGAAAAAATCTCACCTGCATTGTGTGAAGAACTAGATTGGAAAGTCTGTCAGTGATCATCCTCAAATGGCTGGACAGGCTAGATTTGTGCAGCCTAGAGGCCACTGTGCCAGGTGGCGTTGAGTACAGGCAGACGCGCCAGAAACAATTCCACCGATGCTATTGCCTTTGAGCAAACCGTCGTAAATAACCCCATTCTGGCATGCACCCATCTCTGTGCAGTTGGACAATGCAAAGGTACTCAGCAAAAGCAGAAAGGCCACGGCAAAGAGACTTCTCAATCTCGCATGCATTGTTGTGTTTCAGTTTTTTTCTTCATCTGCCCACCAAGTAAAGTGGAAAATAGTGAATCATTCAGTTACCTTCTATGTCACTGGAAACTGAAGCTTCAGGTAGGGTCTGGCGCCGTTGGTTTAACTTACCCTCTTGTTCAAACCTAGCACTGAATATGTTAATACTTGATTGACCCCAATGCATACCTGGCTGCTGCTGTCCTGTGGTTGGTTCCTGATCAGGATCTTTCTACAGTTGCACAGCTCTCATTGTGTTTTCGGCAGCCAGTTTTTGATCTCTTTGCGATCCACCTTCCCGCTCCACTGCCACTTCTAAGGGGGTGGGAGATATTGGGAGATATTGGTGGGGGCAGGTAGTGCGGGGTGTGGGGGGGGGCACTGCACCTTAAACCACATGTAACTGTAAATGTGTTTGTATTTATATAGCGCCTTCTACCCAGAGGTCTCGTAGCGCTGTATTCATACCGCTGTGGAACCCTTCATGGCTTTCCTGTGAGATGTCCACTCCTGGGCACCCTCAAGGTGAAGGCAGGCATCCAAGTGCTGCTGGGGCCGTTGTTGAGATTAAGCAAGCTATTGCACAGAGTCACAGAGTGGGACCCATGATTAGACTAGGCACCGAGGCGAGAATTATCAGGTCCAGGGAGATTGAGTCCAAGAGCCGCCGAGGCGGGAATTGAACCCTGGTCCCGGGCCAGACCTCTGCATCAGGGTCTGCCGCTCTAACCATTGAGGCACATTTCTCCATAAGCTTGACGCGAGGTTCACAATAAAAGTCAGGATTCCATTTTAACACAAAGTTGGCCACTCAGGCCAGATGTACATTTACCAAGGAGGAGACATAAGTAGTAGTAATTAAAAATAATTGTATTTCTTTACATTCATTTTTCTATATTTCTGTACACTATATTTTTGTAATAGATATATTGGATAAGACTGTTGGTATTCCACAAATGCTATATTTTTTCATTAGATATTTTGGTAGCAGATATTTTTATGCTTGCTTTAGTTTTTACTGCCCGTATTTTAGTGGAAGATACTTTGTCATTTACATTATATCTCTAAAAAGTCCATGGTATGGCTATCAATATTTTTATCTCAATATGTTCACACCACAATATTTTTGTGGTCGATATTGTGACATATACCCACCATCTCAGCATTCAACCTTGGATAGGGCTACATTTACATAAATGTCCACTGCTGCAACCATGCATCCCTTCCACTCACCCTCCTTAAATTATTTTGTTGATATTGGCATTCCCGACCAAAAATACCAGAAACTTCCAGAAACATGGACTACCGGAAATAAGTAACCGTGTAACCTAATAGGCAGCGTAGTTTCCAGCATGAGATGCCTAACTTAGTAAGAGGATGATGGTCACTCCTTTTGGTGAATTCACTCCCCATTGAAATGTTTTTAAATGTTCGACACCCCATACACATGCAAGGGCTTCTCGCTCAATAAGAGTCAGGTTCTTCACTACGTGACAAGGACCTTGATGCAAATGCCATCACACATCCTCTCCCATCCTTCATTTGCATAAGTTCCACAACCAGATGTGTACCACCGCCTCGCGACAATCACCAGCTGAACGGGTGATCAGTAGAATGAGGATGAGATTGTGTCCATCCTTGGCCACAAAATGGAGCAAGGATCACTTTTCAGCATTGTCAGACTCTTTCTTTAGTATTAAATAGTTGGAAATTCTGGCCTCTGCCACCTTCATCAAGGAGCTTTGGATGTGGTGGTCAGGTGGTCTGAAAGCAGGGAGCGCCCTGAAGGAGGCTGTGTAAAGAGGCCTGGGTGGTGCTCATGATCATTTTTTGAGAATGGGGTTGCCATTATTTGCCTTTATCCCCAGTGGTTTTATTGTTTTTGTTATTTAAATGTTTTGCCAAGTGCTGGCTTGTGATGGTTAGTCACTTTGTAGTACTGAAGGGTAATATAGGCAGCAGTGCATAGGGATTACTTATCGTCATCATGGTTGAAACCACAAACTGAGATGAGGGTCTGGATCGTCTAGGCAGGACTCTCAGATCTGTGGTCAAGCTGCGGGTGACATAAACAAGTCCCTCTTTGAAGGGAAGACGGTCCTGAAGGTTCCTCTGTGGGTTGGTAGAGGTTCTTCAAAAACTTTGTTTTCGGTTTGTTTCTAACATCACCAGAACTGGTTTCTAGGGAGGTCTATAGCAGGTCGCCCACAATGCAAACTGACTTCCCATCATTAGACTTTCTGTTGAGTCTGGCCTGAACAAGCATTTAGGATTTGCATTGCTGGATCCCAGATTTCACTTCCCCGGGGTGGGGGGTTTTGGGGAGGGGGTGCCTAGGCGCGACCCGGTTATATATAAGGACAAACACACATGCAGTCTGGATGGGAGAACCGGCTTGAGTGCTAAATGGTGCAAGCGCATGGTATGCGCATGCAGTTCCTTCTTTGGAATCATGGGTGTCAATCTTGGCAATATCAAATAAGGGGTCTTCCGGCTAGAGACTAAAGTATCTGGCACAAGCATGGGCCCTTATCCTTTCTGTCCTTACTCCTGTTAGAAAAGGTTGCCCAAAACTATAAGGAAGAAGAATCTCTTGTTGCAGTTTTTGTGTTGTATTGCTTTGTAGGCAAGGCAGGCTCTAGGGCACTGGTACTCATAGTACGGCCCACGGGCCGCCAGCGGCCAGACACGCCTTTACTGGCAGACCTTGCCTTGCAGTTTTCACAGCCGACAGTAAACACAGAAGATGACCACAGGAGCATACATAGTGAATATGTATTAAATAGGTATTCACTACGTATGCGCCTGCTCCCAGCTTCTGTGTTTACTGCCCGCCTCTGTGACGTAAGGGCACCTTCTGAAAGCTTCTCAAAAAGCCCTTTAAAAGCCCGCTGTAAGCGCTTTCCCAGCTGACTTTTGGGAAGCTTCCTGTTTGGACAGAGACTGATAGAGACACAGAGACAGATGGAGGCGACAGATAGAAGCAGAGACACAGAGACAGATAGAGACACAAAT